>NC_056725.1:1651083488-1651413488 GCF_019279795.1 Protopterus annectens
TGGTTTTCCACTGTGTGTGCATTACTGCGAGATGTGCATACTGGCATGAAAATGTCTAATTTCTTTAAGTGCCATGTAATGGCGTGCACCTCTGCACAAACAAGGTAAACACTGTGGCATGGCAATTACTGCATAAGCAGCCTAATTTCAAGCTAATCAACCAAGGCAACACGTTGGAGCTATTCAACAAGCTATTAGACAACTGTGTAAACTTCGCACTGGTGTTTCTCGTGGATTTCCAAAACTTTTGAAATACAGCCACAGAAAGGCGTCTACATGGTCAAAATAAAAAGTAAAATGTGTGAGATTTGTACAGAACTGACCTTAACATGTGAAGGTACGTAGGCTGGATGCAACAGAAAGAGAGTAACAATAGCAAAATAAATCCTTTTTTGTGCAATAACACAAATGCAGCTTTTCTCCCTCACCCCCAAATGAACAGTATACTTGTAAGTAATGCAGACAGATAAAAGTGTAAAAGTGTGTGCTAATCAAAATAATTATAAAAACCATTAAACAGAATATTCAGTTACATGTCAACATATGCAATGTGTAGCTAACGAAATGCAGGCATAGCATCTAAAAATCAGTACTCTTCTGTGTTCAACACACAAACAATTCAGCTCCCTTTCAATTTCCCTAGCTACATGGTGCCTTCTGGTGTAGATTCAGGTCTGTCAGCATGGGCAACATGCAAATGAAGTCTGCATTCATTAGTATTTGTGAATCCCAAACCCTTGGCTTGGTATAGCAGATGTAAATATTTTGCAGATGATCCCTCAGTGTATGGATGGCAACTGTGAATGCTTAGATCAGGTGGGTGTGTCAGATTAGACTTATAAAGTGTTACATGTACATCTGTCAAAGTTGGAAATGCAAGTAAGTGGCACACAGTTCACAGGTTCTGTTTCATTAACAACCAACCTCTTCATTTGCGTGCAAATTGTGTTTTCTCTGTCAGTTTTTTATTATTTTATTATTTTTTTCCATTGTTTGGATAATGCAGAGTTCAGCACAATCATGGGCAATGGCAGAATGAATGGAAGGTTTGGCTATGCTTATCCTGTTTGCATGGCGCTGCATGATCGGCAAAAGGGAGACCTTAAGAATGACTAGTGCATAAGGAAATGTCATGCAACTCTTCTAGTGGCAACAGTGCTAAAGTCTAAGAGTTAGGACTGGGAATCTGGAATACATCTGCTACTTAACTGACTCTCTATCACCAGGTGTTAATGCAGTGATATGTTCCTTCTTGGGGCCAGATGGTACTGGATTTGAATACAACTGTATCAGATACTTTTAACTACTTTTGCTTTGCCATTGGTGTGCGATGCACATCATCATGCAATAATGCAATAAAGAAAAGAAACGGGGAAGATAAGACTGTAGGGGAATGAGGATGCTAAAGTCTGAAATTTAGTATTGAGTCTCTGGAATACAACTGCTACTTAACTGCCTCTGTGGTGCCACATGCTAATGCAGTAATACATTCCTTTTTGGGGCCAGATGGTACTGGGTTTGAATACTACTGAATCAAATACATTTTTTAAGTACTTTGTATTACCATTGCTGTGCGTTGGTGCATGATATACAACATCTCACAATAAAGCATTGAAGAAAAGAAAGGGGGAAGATAGGACAATGGTGAAATGAGGAACAAGCATGGGGGATAACAAATGTAAAGCAATACAGGAATGTGCAGGGATGATGTAGGATAGAGCAATAGCTATCCAGCTATTCAACAGTAAAAACTGATAATATATGCAGAATATTAGCTGAGTTTGGACTGTCACCTCCAGAGAGAGGGGATACCACAACACAATCATGTTGTATAGCCAATTGGACCAAATCAAGCATGTTAAAAAGATGTGTGTGAAATGGAGAGCTATGTAAGGAATGATTTCCTTTTTGTGGGAGAGGTACCCATCTTTTTTTTTTTTGGACAGTGACAGGAATGCTAGGGAAGGGAAGTAGGTATGGGTGGGTCTGGTAAGCTGCGTAGATGAGGAAGCAATTGCAGACAGACAAGACAAGATACAGGGACGGTGGTGGACACAAGAGGTCAATGGACACCATGGATGGGGTGAGGATGGGGACATCTAGGACTCATGGACGTCAAGCTGGTTGACAGTGAAAATCAAGTCCTCACGCACATGACTGTCATCACTGTCACTCCAGTCCACCACTGGCTGGAGCACTTGACATCTCCTTCTCCTCTTACTGGTCCTATGTAAAATGAGGGAGACCAGTCCCTCCATCCAGCATATGGGTGCACCAACAGTGAGGTTCACTACCCTACTCACTATCCCTGGCAGTTCAGCACAGGCAATAAACTTACCACCCCTGCCACTCATCCTGGAGGGAACCACTGGTCCACACCCCAGTGCAGAACTACCTGAGGGGGCAGGTAGTGCAGGGGAAGCAGAGGTGGTACTGCCAGTCCAGCTCCCAGACATGCTGGGCAATGACACCAGGGTCAGTGGAGTGGGGGCAGGTAAATCTTGTGGAAAAGGACTACTTTGTCATACCATGGAGCATTTTCTGCTGTGGTACAAGTGGATGACATGGACACATTTTGATGACATGTAATAAAATAAAAAAAATAAAAAAATAAATAAAAAAAGAGATAAGGGTTGGGGTGAAAGGAAAATATAGAGATAACATTAGTACTTTCATATGTAACATACAATGCGTTAATACAATTATTTGACTCTGTTATCTTAACTTTTACTCTTAACACTATCACCCCTAATAGATAACATATTACTTTTAAGACTAGCAGCTCCTAACAGATGCACACTATACTGCAGACTGCAGCAAGTATTCCTTTACATGTGCATATATTGCACATATGTGTGTTACAATTATCCAGATTACAGTTTACAGCAGGGCATGTGTGCCACTGGTATAGGGTTTTTACTTTAAACCTTTAAGTTACACATATTTGAAGAATTAACAGTTATTGTATAGTTGGGAAATGTGATATTTGAACCCACCACTTCTAACTAAACTCTAATTGCACTCTTGGTCTACAGACTAATGCATGCATACTTGCTTTTACAGTTGGAAAATGCATACTCAATTTGATACAACAGTATAAAATACCAAAATACCTATCTTTAACTCTTAATGCTGCAATGACACTACTCTTCTACTGCATGCATACCACATTCCCCCCATCCTCCCCAATCTGATGGCATGGGCCCTAAAATTGCACTCCCTCTCCATGGCGGCTGTGAAAAAAACAGAACAGAATGCCATTACGAATACCAGTCTTGCCTACATTCAGCATTTAAGCCTTACATGTACTCTCTGTATTTTATACTTACACATCTGTGGGATTCCCTCCATCCTAAATTCCTTGATTCAAGCATTGAGGTTACCCCTCTTCCTCCTCGCTTTAGTATAACCTATATGTATTGCTTTTTTATCTTGAAATATACTCTCCAGAATTCAAACATATGGGTATAAAGTGACTCATAGTTTCATATTTTCATAGGTGAATACAAGGCTAACTGCTCCTGTGAACCGCTTTAAGCCTAGCTGATTATCCTATTAGTTAAAAATATCTGTATTTAGTTCCACAATATATATGTATGCAGTACCCATAGGGTAGTGATTACTTCTTGTTGAGATATTGATTATGTCTAGGGAATACCCATTAAGTACTTATAGGAGCCATATTGCTGCCTCTTTCCTTGCATAATACAAGATACAGACCTGGTGTAAATTTCCTCATTCACATACATAAATCCAGGTTATGACTGATGTGGACAGGGATTAACTTTGTTTTGCACTGAGGGGGAGTCTGTTCCATATTAGTAGTGACATCAGACAGATCTACTTGACTCTCTAAATCATTCTGTTTAAGCTGTGGAAGAGGTTCTGGTCCGTAGAACAGGTATTTCTAACACCATTTGACTTGTGGATGTGCAATAATCCATTAGTACTCGGTCAGAATTTCCCTTATAAGCCAGATACAGCTTCCCTGTCAGCAATTTGTAGGATACTGAATACCATGCAAGTGACATTTCTTTGAGGAAGTCTATGTAGGACTTATGTTTTAGGCTCTGTATCCTCTTTGTGAGGAACTTCTTAGGGATTTTGAGCTGCTGCATATGCCTGGCCAGATACATCCAAAAGGGGCATTGGACTCAATGACTGGCCTTATGAGAGTAGAGTGAAGAGGGGCAATGACACTGAAGGTCATGGAAGTTATCCCTTTGCCTATAAGCTGTGTAATATAGAATAACTTTCTTACTACTATGGGTACATGTTGGTCAAATTGTAGGTTACTATCCACATATGAAAAATAATAAAGCATGCAAAAAATAAATGCCATCTTACTATCTTGTTTGTAATGTTTAGCACTTTCATCTTTTTACTTTGCAGACTTCTCCAGAAGAAAACTCACACCCTCAAACTTACTTAAATCCTAAATGATATACCTACCTTCTAGTTTTAATCAATCATGTTACTAACACATCCCCAATTTTAAAGGACATTTTATATTTAAACTATTGTTTAATCCAGCTGGCATATTCACATTCAACTTGATTTGCCAAACCATTTCCTGGTATTCTAACAGGGAATCAGCATCTCTTCCTTGCAATTTTTCTCTCACAGTTTCTAAAACAATAAAAACAACTTTTAAATAAACCTTCACAGACCATAGCATGCTTACCTAATGCATTTTTGTTACTCAGTCTCTGAATAGCATTAATGTGTTCTCCTATTTTCACAGCCAACCTTTTTGTAGTTTTATATATATAAAATGAACTGCACGTGGGAAAAGATGCAAGGTACATAACTCTTTCTGACAAAACAATCTGTTTAGATTTGGTAATATTAAATTCTTACCACTGTTAATAAATCTACATTTAGAACACCCACATATGTGGCCAAATATTGAACTTCAAGGTCAACTCCTAGGAGAGTATTGTCAGTATGGCAATTTCTTGGTGTGGTAGATTTCCCAAAGGGTACAATACTACACTTTTTGGCATTTAGCTTTTATCTATGGCTCTTTCACCATTTACGTGTTTAGGACAAGTCTCCCTTTAGAATGACATAATTTGAGGATTCAGTAGCTGTTCCTAATTTGCAGTAATCTGCAAACTTTGTCAGCCAGTTAATTAAATATTTTATAAGTTTGTTATGAGACATACATCTATATGAAATTGGTCACTTCACTCAGTCTTCTATCCCGAAATCAAATAAAATACTCTAACAGAAAAAAAATTATTGCAGATCAGGATTTTCCCTTTTTTAAATGATTTCTGTATTAAGAATTTCAGCTCAGCAATGAAATTCTGTACTCATTATCATTTTCCAGCAAGCATGTTGCTAACATCTGGATATCAGTACACAGGACCTTGGATAATAGAATGTTCAGTAACAAAGATTACTATAATTACATTAAACTAAAACAAATTATACTGTTAGATAAGATCAAAAAAATGATATAAAAATTCAGTTTACAGTAACAATATTTTCTTCTCCACCAAATGGAAATATTTAGACCGCAGTATCTCAGGTGACAGTATTTGGACATAACTGTGCATTTTCTGTACATATTATATTCCTTTCAAAAATAAATTTATACTCATTACCCAATATTTTGATGTATATGTCCCCTATCCCCCAACTATTAAAAGCAGCTAACTTTTCAGGGGTCCTTACAATCTGTGCTTATTGAAAGCACCATAATAACCTATTGGATGTTTTCTGGCATATATTATATTATATATACTAAATGTTAGACTTGATAATACAAATAAAGGTAAGCATTATGTGATGATCATCCTTATCTCATTGGCTATTTGTTTCACAAAGGTCCTTTCTGTATGACATATAATTTCCTAAACTGTCATCTACTGTGCAGAAATTTCTTAAAGTTTATAATTATCAACTGAATTCAAGAACAAATTAATTGACCTGTAAAGAAGACCATACACTCACCAGGAGCTCTTTATTTAATTCCTTAGTCAATTCTCTACTTAGCATTCCATTTAATCTCTGACCTAATCTGTTATCAGTTCTCTGCAGTATCTTACTTTTAGTTTTATTCAGAGCATATTAAAAGAGAGTTTATTTGACTACAGTCATGAATATATGTTATGGGATTTTGGTTCCCATAAGTTGATTGTGCCTTCAAAATGTGTTACTTAGAACAGACTATTCTTTAGTGTTTAGATAATTAATTTCTTAGATCTTATATTTTTCCCTGCTTATTATAAAATCTTTTTCAGTAAAAATGCTTCTGACAGAAAAAATCAGATTGCCATTTTTTTAGAAAAGGAACTATGGTTTCATAGCTCAAATGGAGTGGTACATTGCTCTGACTATGGTGAACAGGGCCCTGGGCTCAAGATCTGGCAGGGCTAGTAATTTTAGGCTTATAAAGGCTCCAGGGCCATTAGCCTAGTATGCACCTATATTCAGCTAAATGTATTGTTGCAGAACATGTATCTTATACAAACTATCTGTAAATCGATGAATGAATTAAGCTTACCTGAAATCAAGATGTTATTTAATTATTTGTTAGCTAGGTAGCCCAACTAGACACAATTATCCTTTTTCATGAGTGATCAGGAAGCACTGTCTGATTAAGTGAGGTGCTCAGAGTCACACAGTTTGTAAGATGAAATGGGATAACCCAAGGCTTCAGGGATGAAGCTCATAGACAGCTAGTAGTGTCAACTATCTGCTCTAAGCTCTCTGATTCTATAATATATGGGAAAATATTTCCAGATGTCAGACAGTGGTTGGTCTTCTTCAGTGTCATGAGCAGCAGAAGGGAAAGCTCCAAAATCACAATTATCAGTTGTGTCTAAACAACCACTTTCAACGTTTTACAATATATAGTAACATGTCACAGTTTTAAGACTTGTCTTATATCATGATGTATCAGGACAAGAAAGGAGAATATATGCTAATAAGCAATTTTACTTCCATCATTTCTGAGCTCAATTAATTTAATTAAATAGTTCTTTGTAACTTTTGCATTGGTCGGATCATTTCTGTAAGAGAATAAACTATATTAAAGTAATGTGAATTATGAGCAGACAGAACCTGGGACATGCCTCAAAAGTATCAATCTGTAATAAGTGCATTATAATTTTAAATAACAAGCCCTTTGTGTTGCATGCCACGGGGATTGTGCAGCCTTAATTTTTAGCCATTAGAAACTTTGGTATATGGGGTCTTCTAAATGTGGGTGATTATTTGATCATTACATGTTTTATTTATCACTTTCTTCAGAAAGCCTAAGCTGTAAGCACAGAACCATAATTACCTTTGCAGAAAAAGAGAACTGTTACTGAGTCCTCTATCTGTCTCCCTCCGACTTAGTAAATGCTTTTGTAAAATAAAGCCCTTCTGTTTCTGGCTTCTGGTGCCTAGACTTTGACAATCATTTTGGCTGAAATTAGTTCATGGGCTTGTGCCTTGTCTTACCTTCTCTGTCTCATCTACAAATAACTACTAGTTTCCAAACAAGCTGAGTGAGGATAATCTCAGATTACAGCTATACAAAGACTTTTGACCTAGTATTTGAAAACAGTACATAGTATAGAAACAGTAATACTAATCACAATTCTAATATGCTATCATACCACTCTTGGCAAACATACAGAAAGTGTAATGCAAAAATATACTGGAAACATGATTGTAAGAAAATGACAAATCATCAAGCTATCAAGCCAATAAAGAGTGATATGGCCTAGTATGTCAGCAGGTCAAATTCTAAACAACAAAGTAGTAAAACGTAACATATAGGCCTTTACTTGTATTCCAGTGTTATTACTGGGTAGTTTAAGCTTAGTCACAAAACAGTGCTGAAACTGTCTGCTCCTGATAAAATACAGTATATTACAATTGTTTCTCCTGGCCACTAGAACTGAGTTCTTGGTGTAAATATGATTTGTAATGTTAATTTTTGTCTGTCAGTTTGTTACATCCTTATGAGAATAATTATTCACTCTTTTACTGATAAAAGTTTGTTCTAGGTATTTTAGCAGTGCTGATGGCAATCCAAATCCTTAAGTGAATAAAAAAACAATCTAATAGAAAAATATTGTATCACTATGCTTGTTTTTATAACAGCTCACAGCTTATTTCAGAAAATGTTCATTTAAACAACAGTAGAAAAGAAACCAAGTGATAAAACTTGGTGTAGACCTCCACACTGAAAATAGATATGTCCAATGTGGCAGTCCAAATGATTTCACATATATTTCTGATCATGTTGTAATTTGCCATCAGTATACAGTTATTCCTTACCATGTACCCAGATAATGTAATAGGAGCAGAGTTTGTGGCAAACCAGACAAGGTAGATGTTCTAAACATAAAAGTAAGGACAATTCCAAAAAGAAGTGTATGTATACAACAGACAGGATAAAAACCAGTAGGGGTTAGTGAATGCAATATCACAATAGCTAGGGGGATGTTTAAATAAATACCCAGAAAATGAGTTAGAAGTCAGGGCAGAAGTGAGAAAGTTTTCAGATCAACAACAATTGGGATAAGCAATGGAAATAATGAATACAATGTTCAATTGGACAGATTGGAGGGAATGTCCCTCAGAAAATATCAGGAAAAATGTAGTACAATTTGTACATTACATGATTTTGGAGAAGACAAATAATAAGGACATACATAAGTGTGTGACTAGTCTTAATCCAAGACTACAAGAGGGTCCAATAGGTACATCATGTGAAGGATAATCCTATATTTTCAGTACAAAAGCATATAAATGGCTTCCTATGGAATGGGAAGGAACCTGGTATATAGGGTATGTACTGTAATACCATCAATGAGATTAACTAAATAATTACCTGAAGGTAAAATAAGGAATTTCAGGAGAAAGAAAACATTAGAAAACAGCACTGGTACATTAGATCAATCGTGGATCTATTGTCATGCCATAAACGCAGCAGAAGCAAAAGAATCAAAGATTATGGAGTTAGGAGATTGGTAATAGCTGGAGCAAGAATTTTTCCAGCATACAGAGCTGTAAAGAGTATATGGGAATTGAGAAAGTTCGGTACATTATTAGAAGTACTGGCTAATGCCAGATTTGGGGCAATTACAGACATAACAGTAGAAATGACAGCCATTAAGACAATGGTACTGCAAAATAGGATGGCACTTGATTACTTACATGTTTCCCAGGGGGTGTTTGTGCTATGATCAATGAGGAGTGCTGTACTTTTATTACAGACAAGACAGAATCCATAAAGCAGCATTTAAGTAGAATATAACTAGTATCTGAAAAGGCTAGAAAGACATGGAACAGTGACTGGAGTGATTGGTTAAATGAGTTATTTTCTGAATGGCTTTAATTGCTATAGTAGTCATTATTTTGTTGATCATAATAATGTGCATTTATGTTAAACTTTTGTATTAAAAAGACTGTTAATTAAAATTAGGTATCTAATGTAACTAATATAGATGGTAAAGAAAGTAACATAACCAATGGAGACATGATTTTTTTGAAAATTCAAAGTTTGATTTAAATTTTGATTAAAACATTTTTGGTTTTCAAAATAAAAAGGGGGAATTGATAAAATTATATAAAGTAAAACTGATTTTCTCATATTAATAATGTATTTGATGGAAAAATATATAATTTGGTAGAACTGTTTTTCTTTCACAGTAACAGGTTTCGTAAAACTGCTTTCTATCATAATAAAAGTGTGATATTTTTAGAAATAGCATGCAAGACAGCATCTGTAAGTACAGCAAAGAAAAATGCAGTAAACAGTTGTGATTGGCTTAACAGAATGTGCTTGTGTGGAACAAAAAGTATTACATTTCTGAATGTTTTTCTAACAAATGGCATTGATAATAGATGTTTGTTGAAATATCATTAACAGTTGAATGTATACAGATATTCAAATGAATTAGCCTGCTAAAGGGAAATGGCCAACACAGTAGAAAATGTTATAGACTATTCTATCAGTGAAAGAACATTTCTGACTAATGAGAAACCATTTTTCTAGATGGGATAAGGATGCAGACAAATGCTTCAAAACAGGAACAGAATCATTCATCAAAGATGAAGTCTGAAACTAGATAAAAGTGACTGTAAAAGAATTGTGTGTGGACATTTTGTAATTGGATTCAGCTGAGGAAGTGCAGTGTATTTGACAGTGATCTGTGCTATAAAGAAAATGTTATAATCTCAACAGTAGTGCATGGCCGGCTTGTTCCAATAAACCTTTCAGTAAAATAACTATACAGTTGTACTGTATCTTAGTCTGTATAACCTGTTGTTAATTCAGTTTAACAGGCACTAGACATATAGAATAGTAATACAACACATAAGCTGCAACCTATCATCTGTCAAAAGTATATGCAGAACAGGTATGAAAGGAGACACATCCCATAATAGCTTGGATAAACAGCCTGTGGTTTGTATCTCTGACCCCAACTCATGTGAACTGCTAATGAATTATGTGGTGAAGATATAAATATTGCATTTCCAGTAAACTGGAGTTATATCCAATAAAAGATAAGTACGGGTAAGAGAAAAATCATTCATCTGTTTATTATCTTTTATTTCCAATAAAGAAATATCAATCTCTAACCAAGTTATTAATGCTTAATTATTTTTAAAGTCTATGATGAGTTTGTCTACAGTTTGTGGCTGTTTTTTTCCTAAATTCAAATAGTATCACCCAGCAAGTTTACCAGTTTTCTCTGTGGATTAATGTTTTTCTTTATAGATGGAAGATGTTTTACCCTGTAAGGATGGAACAGTTTATTCATTTTCCAGACTGTAGTGTGACCTCAGAGTTGATATATATAATTTATAGGGGGCACTGGAAGTGCAGAGACGCTTGGTCCCCTGAAAATATTGTTTTTAAACTGTGGCTAGATTTTGTCAATAATTTATGTTTAGTTGGCTTTGATTTTAGATTTTTTTTAGTGTAGATATTTTTCTTTTTACATTTTCTGTTGATTTTATGCTGTTTGAGATTATCTTAAGTACCGCTACATACCTACAATCAACTGCATTACTAGATGAGTTAAGTACAAACTTGCAGTGCTAAAGATTGTACTGGATTTTATTTTTTTGTCTATTTAATTGTTTCATTGAGTATTGTGGTCTGTGTCTCTCTGTAGTTATTTATTTTTCTATTTAATTGTTTCATAGAATACTGTGGTCTCTCTCTGTCTTTGCAGTTAGTGGGGGCTATTGTGTTTCACTTCATTGATATTCAGTATTAAACTCTTAGCCTAAAGGGTTTCTCTGTATTTTATAAGTGTTAGTCACATATCTTTGAATTTATTACTGCTCAATATCTGAGTTGTTTAACTTCTGCTACATGCCTAGAATCAACTGCATTACTAACTGAGCTATGTACAAACTTGCAGTGTTAAAGATTGTACGGCATTTTATTTTTTGTCTATTTAATTGTTTCATTGAATATTGTGGTCTGTGTCTCTCTGTAGTTATTCATTTTTTCTATGTAATTGTTTCTCTCTGTCTCTTCAGTTACTGGGCTAATTGGAAGAAGGGCACGGAGCAAACTCAGATCTGTAATATATAACATTAAATATCCTGTTATTTGCTTATTTTTATGTTATTTATAGCCCTTTTATTGTCTGCTGTATACTTTTCTTGCTAGTTTCACTGTGTGTGAAGTATTAACTGGAAATTGTCTACATTTATTAAGAATCTGTTTGGGTTTTTTGTTCTGATTTCCTGCCAAGGAGTGTATCATATAACTTGTTTGCAGTTAAAAACTTTCTCTAGTGTCTCCTTGCTTCTTTATCTGTTTAAAAAAAATCATTTAAAGGCTTACTGCTGCTTTTCTGATGTGATAGAAATTTCTGCAGTTTTTTTTTTTTTACCTAAGTAGCGTGGGTATGTGTAACATTGTCCATAATCAGGGTTGTGTTTTGGGTCTAGTTGTTGTGGAGGCTGTGTGTCTGAGCACATGTTCAAGGCCATCTTAGATTAGCCAAAGCCATACTGCATTTCAGTGAGAGGGGATTGCTTATGGACATTGACTGATCGGGGTTACCTGGACTACGACTTGGACTAAGTACCTCATTGGTTCTTTTGAGCTTTTTTTAAAGTTGTTTCAGTTTTCAACTTTCTGTTACCTAAGAAGTTAACTTGTGAGTGTTTCTGCCATTTCACACTAATCTAATCAGAGGAAGGACACTAAGCAAACTCGGATCTGAAATATATAACATTGAGTACCCTTTTTTATTATTTTTATGAGATATTTATAGCACTTTTATTGTCTGCTGCATACTTTTCTAGCTAGTTTCACTGTGTGTGAGGTATTATCTGGAAACTGTTTACATTTATTAAGAATCTGTTTGGGTTTTTTGTTCTGATTTCCTGCCAAAGAGTGTATCATATTGTTTCCCACCCTCCCTTCCTATTGGTATCATGTTCTTATACTTGCTGGCTTTGCAGTTGCCTTCCCCTACTGTAAATTTGATCTGGGACACTCCTCCCAGTCTAGTGTCATTATCTCATTCTACCTAATCCAGGGAGAACATTTGAGAAGGCCAACACACTTAGTTTTTGCTCCTCCTTCTCCCTTTCTACTTTACAATTCTAAGCTTGTTTCCTGCCTTTCCTGTAAGTCGTCTAGTCAAGATACAGATTTGCTCTATCCAGGTCTGTTTGTAAGCTTCTGAGCCCCCAAGCCTTTCTATATTGGAGGAAAGCCTTCTAGCTTAATTCTTTTTCTTAGAATTAGACAGTTTTTTTAGTTTCAGCACTCAAATCTGTTTTTTTGAACTCAGCACTTTTTCAGAACTCATTGTAAGCACTAAATAAGCTGCAAATTACTACAGCACTCAACTTTCCTCACTTGTCTAGAGGAAAACAGTTTTTAGTACTTAATAAATAAGCATCTATCCAGGCATGTCTAAGGGTCAGCTCCTGTTGTTTTCTCCTGTCTACCTGATGAATATGGGCATCTTGGGGCAATGCAGCAATTGCCTCCTGTACACAGACAACCCTCATCTCCTACCATTCAAAACTACAACCTGTGAGAGATGCACTTATATAGCCAAACTGGAAGCAAAGCTCTCTTCACCCAAGACTGGAATAGGCAGTCAAGAGGAGAAGGTAAACACTTGCACCACTCCACACTCATCACATAGTCCCTCAAAACCTACACCACCAAAACACACACTTAGAAACACAAAACACACATCTACATTCATGGATGCACTCAATAAAAATCTATCCAAGCAACAGGGACCTCCAAAGCAGAAACGCAAGCAACATCCACCCCCCAACACAACCCAAATGACACATAGCCCACAAATGCAGTGTGCCACTCAACCACAGCCCATAAGGCATAACAACGTAACCAACACTCTAGTCATAGGTGACTCTATAGTCAGGCACACTGATGTTCCACTCACCAGGTTAAACAAGGAGAAAGATAATGTCAGCTGCCTGTCAGGTGCTAGGATCTGCCACATAATGCACGCACTCAGGTCACTCCACAGCAAGTACAGATATGATTCTGTCATTGTCCATGTTGGTGTGAATAACCTGACACATACCTCCCTGGACTACATGAAAAGAGACATGGAGGAGCTGTTCAGGCTTGTAGCCCAGGCAAGTATGACCCTAGCCCTGAGTAGCATCCTGCCATCACCCAGAATGATAGCACAGTACAAGGACAAAATTATTAACTTCAACAATTGGCTAAGCTTCTGGTGTCATTCTAAGGGGATCCAGTATATGTCTGCCTGGGATGACATGATCGACAAGCCACGATGCTTTGCCAGAGATGGCTTACACCTGTCGTCCTTGGGATTCCAGATACTGGCTAAAGCTCTTGCCACCCCTATAGTGCCTTTTTTAGGCAAGGTTCAAATGACAAATTCACCACCGTAACAGGTACAAGCAAGCAAAATCTGAGGATAATGCTACTCAATGTTAGAAGTCTAAACCTCAAAATGCAATCACTTGAGGCACTCCTTAAAATGGAGAACATCGACATCTGTGCAGTGACAGAGACCTAGTTTAAGGCTCCAGAGAACACCCCTGCATTACCCGGCTATAATTCATACCACACCTTTTGACCGAAACACTAAAGGCAGAGGCGTATCCATATTCATTAAGGATATCCACACCTCCAGGCTAGTTGCTCAGCATAATGCATCCAAGATTATCCAAGTGCAACTAACTCTGGGCAAGACCACAATAAAAATTGTAGCTTGCTACAGATCCCCCACCACTCCCCAGGATACCCACTCCTCATTTCTTGATACACTGGAAAATATTAGGGTACAACCTAACACCCTAATAATGGGTGATTTCAACTACTCCACCATTAACTGAGAAAACTACTCATGTACTAGTTCTTGTGCTCAACGTTTTCTGAAATTCATAAATTCCTATGCCTTAGATCAACTTATCCACACCCCCACCAGGGGCAGCAATATCCTAGACCTGGTCATTACCAACATGGGCAACCAGTGTTCCACACCAGAGGTCAATTTCTTGTTGGTCAGATCTGACCACATGCTAATCACCATAGACATCCACATCCCACCCCCATCCCCCATTAGGGAAGCCACCGTAAAAAAAGTTCTCCAATGCCAGCTTCACGCTTCTTAAGACAGAAGTGTCAAACTTCACGACAGCCATGCTGTCAGACAACAGAGGTACAACTGCTGACTCCTCCACAAATGCACTTTATAAACACTTAAATGATTGCATGGATCATGCAATCCCTAACAGAACCAATATGCTATCCTCCAAAAAAGGAAGTCAGTCTGGTGATCCCCTGCCATAAACAAACTCTACAACAGACGAAAGAAACTGTTGCAAAAAAGAGTAAAATCACATGACTGGAGGAGCTCCCTGGTCAGCCAAAGTAAGAAGTTGAGATCCATCAAAAAATCTTCCAAAGCTAGTTACGAAAACAAAATCGCCACTGATTCTAAAGACAATTACAAAGCATTCTATGCTACATCAAGAATCTCAATGGCAAAACTCAGATCTGTTCTGGGTTACAGCACAATGGCACTAAATATACTGAACCAACTGATATTGCCAACATCCTGGTAGAAAGGTTCAGTGCTAACTTTATCCCCATCACATCCCCTAAAGGGCCCATCTCTATACCGGAAGAATGCAAAGTTCCTGTAATCATGGCTGCACAGGTAAAAAACATACTCTCCAAAGCCAAGAACACAGCATTCATGGGACTTGACAACATGCCAGGCTGCTTTCTACATGAATTACAGAATGAACTGGCACCTAATTTAATTACCATGTTCAATTATATCCACACCTCAGGCTTTGTGCCCACTGAATGGTGCACAGTGATGGTTATCCCACTCCACAAAGGGGGAGCCACCATGGACCCCAGGAAATACCACCTCATTAGCCTGATGAGCCTGGTCTGCAAGGCCATGGAACGTATCATCATGGAACTTATAAACAATGACACTGGTAATCTCCAAACTCTCAACACTACCCAGTTTGGGTTTGTAAAAGGTAGATCGTGTCTCCTAAACCTGATAGACTTTTCTGAAGCGGTCACCAAAGCCGTAGATGAGGGTAATTGTGGTTCATACAGCCTATCTAGATCTAGCCAAGGCTTTTGACACCATCCACCACTCTGGAATTATAGATAAACCCACCAAACTAGGTATAATTCCCTATGTCACAAGATGGGTTGCCAACTGGCTCACTGACAGAACCCACTCTGTGAAAGTAGCAGATTCCAAATCCAACTTCAGACCAGTGACAAGTGGAGTATCACAGGGTTCAGTCCTGGGCCCTCTCTTGTTTAGTATCTACTTCTCAGAAGTACAGGTTAACACAGAAGGTCTTTGGCTAATGAAGTTCACAGATGACTGCAAACTAGGAGCCATAATCAAAACTCCTAACAATTTGGATATCCTACAAAAGGGCCTCACTGAGACAGATGCCTGGTGTCAAAGCCATGGCCTCAAGCTCAATGCCAAAAAGTGCATTGTCATCCCTTTGGGTAAAAACTCTGTACCCATGAACTACCACATAGGCCGTAGTCTACTTAACACTGAAAGTGTGATAAGAGACCTTCGGACCCAGGTGGACAGTAGTCTCTCCTTTGACAATCACATCACCACAGTAGTCAGGAAATCCTTCTGTGTGGCACACCTCATCACAAAAGGGTTTTCATCCAGGAAAAAAGAGGTCATTGTTCCCTTCTACTCGGCACTCATTAGACCCATTATAGAGTACAACGCCACTTTTGGAATGTACCTCACAAGATATCTGTAGCAGCTGGAAAGGCCACAGAAGTACCTCACAAAGAGAATTACTGGCCTCAAACAGATGCCCTACACTGACTGTCTCAAAAAACTCCAGCTTTACTCTGTAGCATCTCGCCTACTCCGAGGAGATCTCTGCCTAACATATAAAGCTATGCTAAACCCAGAGGTGTTGGACATGCTACACCTAAAGAAATCCCAATCCCTCTGAGCTACATGCTCTAGGGACCTAAACCTTGTCACTACAATAAACAGGACATGCTGGAGGGATAGATTCCTTTCCCAGATACTTCCTATACTCTGGAACAAGCTACCCATCTATATCAAACAAAGCTCCTCATTAACACTCTTCAAGAAAAATCTTGATGAGTGGATGGGATATAGGAAATACACCCCGGGGATCACTTCTGTGGATCTGCTCGACAGGGGCACAGGAAATTAACTTTCTTGGGTGGTGTAAGCCAGAGAACTTTGTTGGCTGGGCTTACATAGGCCCTTGGGCCGATAGCCTAGTACCTACCTATGAACCTATGAACCTATACTCCCATGTATATATATATATATATATATATATATATATATATATATATATATATATATATATTTAGATGATTTAGATATATATAAAATCTTTCATACATTTGTGGGCATCAGGCTAGGTTTAAGCCCTGTTTCTAAAGTTTAGCCAAACAATACACTTATGCTTTACTGACAAAGTCACAAAAAGTCTGAATCATGACATATTTACAGCTAGTGGGGTTTGGCCTTATTAGCTTGAATGTACCCATAAAAATTTAAAAAGTAGAAAGTCATAGACATTCAAAAGCCATGTAGCTAAAACACCAGTATGTCCTTAATGGGTAATTTGCAAGTATCCCATGGGCCTTCATTACAGGAGGATTAAGGTATCACACAGTGAAGCCTCTAGCCTGGTTGAGTTTTTACTGGAAAGTTTCTCTGTAACACTTTTCTCCCTATCCCCATATATATATATATATATATATATATATATATAAAGAGAGAGAGAGACAGCGAAAGTGAGAGAGAAAAATATAGTTGCATAGATATAGATACAGCTATATATAAAAAGTAGAAAGAGGACATGCACATGCACACACACATGCACTCTGCATAAATAGTTGAATAATGGTTCCACATCTTGTGTTTTTGAAAGATATTATGATAATAGTCAGCTATTTACATTGCCTTTAATTTACTGACATCAGGACGACAGATAATGGCTTGTTAGCCTTGACTACATTGCTTTCTGGCATCATATCTGCAGGTTTGTATCATGTAATTTGTATATATATTTCTTGTGTACACTGACACATGAGGATGTTGCTTAAATATAAAAGGCTAGCATAATTTCCTTTGTTGTGTATTATACAATGCTGATATGTTTAGGATATGTAGGTATATGTAAATATAAGTATGCGGTCCTCATCCAAAAATGATGTCATATCTTTCCCACTTGATAGCCTTATACCAGATGTAAAATCAACCTGTCTAAAATGGTCTTCTTAATGGGAAGTTCTAGTCTCAGCCATATTTCAAAATACTTATAACTTTATATGCAACCCTTCCTGCATTGCATATGTATGCATTTTGTTGTATCCTTCTCTTTCTGAGACCACAGTCTTAGACAGACAATTAATACAGCAAATTTTTAAAGCTAATCTACTAGAATGGTTTACATGGAATCTTTTTTCAAAGCTTAAGCTAGCCCTTCTCAAATGACCTTAAACCCCAAGCCCTCCTTTCAAATTTCTTTCCCACATTTTCATAAGTGGGTATGAAAATCTTGGCTTTTTCGTAGCATCCTGAGGACATTCATGGGTCTGCCTCTTCTCATTGTACCTGTAAGCAGCAAGGTACATAGGTAAGTCTCCTAGTCTTCTAACTCCAAACAAGTATTCAGTTTTTCAAACATTTTTGCACACATGCCATGCCAGTAATACCTGTTTAATGGTCTTGGTTTTGGTTAGGTCCCTTGTGCTGCCTTACAGCACGTCTGTTACTACTCCCATATATATATCACCCATCAAATCATACTTCTTCAGGCTCTTCCTCTATTTTACATTAAGAACATACAGAATATTACTTCCTTTTAATATGTAAACACTATCATGTTTTTTGTTTTTGGATCATTTTTAAAGAATGAGTCCTGGAGAGATTCCCTGTCCTTTCTTCTTTTTTCTTTATAATGTTCCTACTTCTCCTCCCCTTAAGGTGACTTTTTCTGTTGTTCAATGGATAACAAAAAACATTTATCTTTTTCTTCTTCGGTACTCTAAGGCTGGGATGAGATCTTCTGAGGATCTCACCAATGTTTTTGGAATTCCATCTGCGCACCACTGCTATTATTTACAAATAGTATTCCACAGGCAGCACAACAATATGTCCCTAGTGTTAGTCCAGCATGTCTTATGCCTGGGTAGTGGTACTTGTTTTATTAATTGCACCTCTTTGTGTCCCACTGCCTGCCAACCATCAGCTCTGCATGACCTATTGACCCATTCATCCCTCATGAGTCAAAAACTGTTCTCTGTCCATTCTTTCCCCATGAGATGACAGCTGATAACAGAGTTATCATCCTGGCCATGATTAGGTCTTTTTTTAAGGATATGGCTTAATCCCACCCACTGGTGTTGATGTACATTCCAAATCACTGCAGAGAGACTACCCCTTTCCCAGACATGGAGTTATGACATACCTTCACAAAAGCTACCACACTGGCTTGGGCAAACCACCATATCCCTACAACTCTGGGCCTGTTCTTGGGGAATTGACCATCATCATTCCCCTGGGGTACCAAGTCACCAAAGGGAGGAAATGCCACAACCTTCATCTGGATGATTACACCGATTTAAGTTGCATATCTCTCCCATCCCTTCCCAACTTTTCTAGTTTATTGAGCTGCTAATCAATCTGTTGTTGTCTGGGTCGCAGTCAAGTCTTTGTCCCTTTGTATCAAAGAGCTGGGGTGGAGAGTGATATATTTAACCTTAAGAGGAGTCTGTTGAAAATGTATTCTTATTTAATTTCTTTTACAAGCCAAGTGTATCCATCTGTGCCTTATATAGGCTTAAGAAAGAAATGGATTTAATGGATGCAGCACAAGTCTTGCATATATTGGCTCCCTCTCCTGAGTAGCATATTTTGCCAAGAAATGTGTTTATAGGATTCTTCTCAGGCCTGAAAAGTAGTACAAAATGTCAAAAGGTGTAGATTTAGCCTACTGAAGTTGCCAATATCTGGGTAGATGTTAAGCATGGTAATATATTTTCTGAAGCTGCCCATTAAGTATTCTATATTGGGACAATGTGCATAATGGGATCTCATAAGTCATAGGAAATCTGACTTGCATTTCTTCTGACTTCATGCTTCATGAACATTCCCCTCGCAAATCCACACATATAGTTCTTTGCAAAGTCTCTCTTGCAGCCAGAAAGGTCTGTGCGTTCCTTTCACTCCTATATATCTAGCATCTAGAGCTTGCGTTATTAGCTCTGTTATTATAGCTATAAGTATTTTATTCCTTCTACTGTCTTCACTGCTAAAAATCTCTCTCCACACTTCTATATAATATGGCTATTCTCTTGGCTGGACCACATTTACCTCAACTATACCACCTTTAGTATGCATTGTATATGCCGGACTCCACTTCTTTTTGAATCTTCTTGTAATCCTGTATTTTTTTATCTATGTTGTTATGTCACTACACTGTATAATTTACTTATACCTTTAATATTACTTTACTGTTGTTACTTGTATGTAGCCCGTGCTGAGCCTGCAATAGTCCAAAGTGATCAATGCCCTTTTCTGGTAAACATAAATAAATCAATAAATAAATCAATACATACATACATACACACATATATAAATGCAGTATGCTACCTGTCACTGAAATGTGCCTCACTAGATCTAAAAGATAAAATGGAATACATACTCTCACTTGGTTTGGTAGCTCAGCTGAGAAGCAGATCGGTACAGTCACTGAATACATTTTAAACTCAACTGGTGAAACATATCCAAACTTTTTATTTCATGGCAAAAACAAAATCCGTCATGAAAATCAATTAATGAATAAACATTATGAACCTATTTCATTTTTATTTAATTGTGAGTAACTTACATTCACTGTATTAATATAACCTCCATTTTGACAGTTCCAACATGGCTACCAAGCAATAAAAGTGTTTTTTGAAGCTCAGCTATGAATTATGATATGACCCAGAGTTTTAGCTGAGATGAGTATTCTTATTTAATTTCTTTTACAAGCCAAGTGTATCTATCTGTGCCTTATACAGGCTTAAGAAGGAAATGGATTTAATGGATGCAGCACAAGTCTTGCATATACTGGCTCCCTCTCCTGAGTAGCATATTTTGCCAAGAAATGTGTTTATAGGATTCTTCTCAGGCCTGAAAAGTAGTACAAAATGTCAAAAGGTGTAGATTTAGCCTACTGAAGTTGCCAATATCTGGGTAGATGTTAAGCATGGTAATATATTTTCTGAAGCTGCCCATTATTTAAACTATTTCAAAAATTTAATCTCAGCTAAAAAAACTTCTTTAGCTGAGATGAAATGCTACCTTGAGATATTATAGCTACTTTCTGAGATTTACAAAAAAGTAGCTTTAGTCATGTAAATTGCCTACTCCATGTAGGTCAAGTAACACTATAACAGAAAATGTTATCAAGAGACAATTTTAGCTGCAAAGAGTAAGGCTTCATTATCAGCTAATTTGTATGTCTGTTGGCCACAGTTTTTGTACTGCTCATGGTAACAGCACCTTCTGGTGGCAATGTCCGCTGGTGGCCAAACCCTCACTTAGGTAAAGGCACAATACTTCTCAACTCTCCAGAAGTTTGCAGAACATCCCTGACATTGACACATATATTTGTTTTGTCCCTCATTTAATTTTAGATATTAGAATTGTAACCAGTCAATAATGCCAGTCATTAGAGCCTCATACTTTTTATTGTTTTTAGAAAATGCATGCAGATGTAAAACCTGTTATTGTCTTAACTTTTTAAGTGAATTAAAGAAACATTTAAAATTGTCCCAGTGTTTGGCCATTTATCCTCCCTTTAATTTTTGGCTTTGTCATTAATTCTTGAACAATGACATTCAGATGTATGACAGACATCCCTTAACTTCACACATATATACACACAACACACACACACACACACACACACACACACACACACACACACACACACACACACACATAAATCACACACACACACACTTGACGCACACATGCACATAGACACACACTTGTGCATGCATGTGCACACACACACAGACACTCACAAACAAACACACAAAATGTCTTTCACAGAACATGCATACATTCAGGCAGTTTAGATGCACACTAAATATCCTAGAACATGCTTTTTTGATATGGGAAGAAACAGCAGCACCTGATAAAACTCAATATCAATAAGGGAAAGACCATCAAATTCCTCACAGAAGTTTTTTTTTTATCCAAGAAAAAATTGTGCAGTTGAGCATGTTGCAGCAGTACTTACTGTTATGCCACATTAATATATTTAATATGCTTAAGTAAGTAATGGTAAATTAACATAGCAAATATTTCATTTATTTAAACTATTTCAAAAATACTTTGGTAGCATCATACATTAATGTTCACGGGGGAGTGCTGAAATAAAATGTTACGTTGTCATGTATTCAGTTTAATGGAGACCATACTGATAAGTCAAAGATATTCTGAGCAACTAAATTGATAACTGAGTTCAGCAAATTACTGCATATGCTAATGTATTATTGAAAAACAGTTTATTATTCTTTTACGAATTAGCTCTTTATAAATGAATCTTGTCTTTTACATAGCTAGCAAATGGACTGTCCTGGTATATATAGATTTCTTGACAACGAATCCACTGGAATACCTTTTAATGGTAATGTCTTTGAGTAATATTTCATGGTTTTCATGTCCCCAAATTATTGCTTTATCTGCTGATGTTATAATTCCCCTTTTGGTCCTTATACTCACAGTAAGTATCACTGAGGGTTTTTATTTGATGTGGCATCTCCAATCTTAGCATTAAAAGAGTAATCTGTTAAGCACATCACTTGTTTGAAGGCTTGCTTGCCTTTCTTCTTTCAAAGACTTTATAGAGTGTACATTGACATGTTCTGATTGTGGAAGAGCATAGTTTCAGAAGATGGGCAAACAAATTTGGAGCTGTAGTTTCAGATCTTTAACGTTTGATTATAGTTACATTGGTTAGAACTTTCTGAAGGGGGGTCATCTTATGAGTCCAATCTATGGTGCTGTGGCACTGCATTCTGGAAGTGGATACGCTAAGAGTATTCTTTGAAGAATATCACACAGTTTTTGTCCATCTTACTGTTTCAAAAATAGCACTCAAAATGTACTCCTAGGTAATGCAAAGAGCCAGATCACAACATGTTTGCATGTTGCACAGGTGAAGCTGACTTGACAGGTAGGTAGATTCTAAATTTAAGTTCAGGCATGGTTTTTGTTACATTGGTAGGAGAAATAGTATCATATAACAAATGAGCGTGAGTAATATAATTGCTGGTGACACTGTTCAGGACTGTGTATGGTGAGATGACTCAGCTTTACTTTTAGTTCTCATATTAAAATGATAAAAACAGTGAATTTAACATTAAATGTTTTGATCCTCAGAACCCTTTTGAGATAATATTTTTTAAGTTTTATATATATATATATATATATATATATATATATATATATATATATATATATGCATAAATACATGCACAGTTCAGAAGTGATGCATTATGTTATTTATTGCAGTGTGATCTCTCTTACTACCTCTTATACAGCCAATGGCTATGGCTATTCAAGTCATGGCCATTTATAATGTGAGATAAGCACAAACACCAGTTACTCAGAGCAACTGGTGACAGTGCTCACCTTGTGATCTCTAGGCACCTTTCATGTCAAGGTATTGCCTAAGTGTACAAATGTTGCTATCGTCAGAGAATTTTTTTTCTTGACAAAATATAGAATAAATCTCAGAGGAGTAACAGTGAAAAATGACACTAGCAACTATCTAAAATGAATTTATTATTATAACCATAGTCTAGTGTTGGGAATTCATACATTATAAGGAGATGCTGCTTCTGATTGACAGTAGACATAATTTTGGAAACTGCACTGCAAACATTCAGACTGAGATTATTTTTGAAGGGCGGGGATGTAGAATGTGTGCAAAAGCAGAAACATGTGTTTGTTCACTATCAAACAATAAAATTGCCATTGATGGCAGTTCATGTGTCTGAAAGCAACATGCTGAAATGCATTACTGTTTATTTAAGTTTACTCACAGCCAAACATTGAGTGGGTAAACCACCAGAAAATTACTATTGCAGAGTATAAGGTTCGGTAGCATAATATGGGTGAAAGCAGTGGACAGTTACTTGATCGCTGTTAAACAACCATCAATATACCTCTCAAGGATGGACAGCACATGTTTTCAAGAGTTTCAAGATGAAATGTATAACTGGGGTCACTTTGTTATTCAGTTTTTATTTTAATAAAACTGCTGGTCATTTTGAGTGAGAGAGGTGGGGCAGTTGACTGTTTGGAAAACAACAGAAATTATTTGATCACTGTTCAATGCTCATCAGTACAATTTGCCATGTGGTACTGCATATGAATGAAAACAACAATTTGAAATGGATTATCATGGCTATTACTTCTTTCCCTACGATCACAATTAAACATATGGGGTGTAATGAATCAGAACACAGTTATTTTGAGATTAGTGAATGGGGAGAGAGGCAGACTGTGTAAAAAGCAAAGGGCAGTTTCTTGATCACCTTTATGTGAACAATGATATACATTATCAGAAAGGGGCTCCAAATGTCTTACAGCAGCAATGTGAAATACATTACCTTGACCATTACTTCTTTTGCTTTAATTTCAGGAAAGCATCAGAGATGTAAATAGTCAATCAAAAAGTTGCCATTTTTGATGGTGTGTGTGTGGGGTGGCAAGTATTGCAAGAAAGCAAGAAAGGTTGCACATTTAGTTGGTCACTATTAATAACTGATATAGCTTGTTGGGGAGGGGGACAGTGTATATGTAGGAGTGAAACAATTTAGCTATATTATGCAGTAGAGGGATCAGACGAAATCCTAAATCACAGTACTTTTATTAAAGAAATAAAACCAAAACAGAATGTAGTTAAGCAGAATGCAGTTAAGCACTTTCATCCACTTGTATATTAATGGACTTCAACATTGAACCCCCTCCTATGTGTTTATATAGTACAATCTATCAGTCATTAAAATTCTCTTAAAGAAGCATAAAATCTTGAACCATTCATCTAAATCCTTCAACCAATATCATACTTTTGAACAAAAAACATCTAAAATCAATAAATAACACATTTTAAAAAATAAACACCTTGCTAGACTATAAATCTTGTAGTACATATTTTGATAAACTGAACTACAAAATCCATAAGGCATATTTATCAACTAATACTACAGAAAATCTTATTTTTAATGTTTACTCTATGAACATGTAATGTAAATCAAATTACAAAAACGTTTGTTAAATAAAAACTAGAAATTAAATCATAAATTGATTCTAGCTTGTATTTTATAACTTAGCTATCTGCATTTTCAAAAATAGTGCTGAAGAAATGGAATCATTAAGACTTGGAAAGGTGGAGGCATTAAGTCTTAACTGACACAATGAGTCTTAATATTTTGAGACTGTTTTTCCAACTAAACCCTCTCCCAGGGCTACAATAACCCTTTTAACTATAGCAAACTTAAAATATTTATAATCTATACAAGTCAAGAAATGTTTATACAGTGCATTATTTATGTTAGTGATATCATAACAGTGTTCACCAGTTTTCTTCCTGAAAACCCTTTCTGTTTTCCCTATATATAAAATTGGAGTAGGTACTACAGGCAATTATCAATGCGACTCCTTTAGCTGCACAGTTACATGAACAAGAAATTGTTGAAAAAAAAAACACTTTTGTTTACAAACAGAACATTTTAAAAGCACATATTAAATTAGGTAACAAACCTAATACATATGCTGAATACAATCCTGGAACCAAAAATGTGGTAGTTGTGCTCACTGTTCCTATATTGTGGATGGACCATAAAGCTGTCTTCCTTGAAATAAAAATAAAACCTGGGACCTCTGCTAACCCTGGAATTTTTCTGAATTATAATAAAGCAAACTTCTTACTAATAAGTGACATGCAAACAAAATTTCACACCCCCCAAACCATGAGAACAATGCTGCCTGTATGGAACTGTTCACAAAAACCCTGTATGGTTATGTTAATGGCTGCATAGAGACAGCTGTACTTATACAAAATAAACACAGGAAAACATGAAAAACAAGCCACCCTTCTAGAATCCCATCCCCAATTGGTCATACAGCAAAAGGAAAAAAATGGCAAAAATTAGGAACTGCAATGCCCAACAAGGTAAAAACTCACTTATCAATCTAAACAAGCATCTCAGGAGGGTAATAAAGTCTATCAAATCCAAATCTGAAGTAAAAATACTCTCCCTGGTCAAGGACAATTAGGATACATTCTTCAGCTCTGCCTGCAACCTAAAAGGCAATATACAACAATCAGCCAAACTAATTGTAAATGGAGTGACCTATACTAAGCCAGAAGGTATAGCAAATCCAGTGGCTGACAAATATAGCTCCAGTTTTACCCCCATGTCGCCTAGACACCCCTCAGAAAATGCCCTTAACCATAACTTGCCCAACTATCACTAGAAAACAGATCCCCAATGCACGCTCCAAGTACAAAAATGCTGTACAGATGGGTCTTGACAATATCCTAGGATGCCTTCTTAACAGGATGAAACATGACCTATCAGGACCACTAGAATTACTGTTTAACCATAGCCTACAGACAGGCTTTATGCCAAGTGACTGGAGGACTGTGACTGTCATCTTTCTGCACACTGTGCTGGGGCCATTTCTTTTTGACATTTACTTCACTGAAATTAAGGTCAACAGCAAGGTCCTCTGGCTGATCAAGTTTACAGATGATTGCAAACCTGGCACAGTCATAAAATCAACCAAAGACAGAAATACCCTCCAGGAAGGCCTGACACAGACCAAAAACTGGTGCTAGAGCCGTAGTCAAAAACTCAGTTCCAAGAAATGCATAATAGTATCTTTTGGAAAGACTGCTTCACTTGGAAACTACAACACTGATAAAATACCCTTAAAAGTAAATCCAGTGGTGATGAATTTCAAAATATATGTAGATAATAACCCGGCCTTTGAACATAATGTGTCTATGGTAGTAATGAAATCATTCTATGTTGTACAACTTGTAAGCAAGGGTATGGCATTTAGGTCCAAAGATGTCATTGTTCCACTGTACTGAGACCTAATCAGCCCAATCATTGAGTACAATGCCCCCTTTGGTATGCACATGACCAGGCCTATGCAACAACTGGTGCATCCACATAGGTTATTCACAAAAATAATACACTGCATAAACAACATGTCATTTGCAGACCACCTCTAAGTACTATCCCTGTACTTCATTTCCCACAGACTGCTGAGGGGCAGTCTTTATCTGGCTTGCAAAGTGCCCTATGATTTCACTCTAATTGACCTATTACACATCTGCAAAACAAATATCAATATTACACAATCTTGGGACCTAAGCCTTACCTGAAAACAGAAATAGCCCATGTTGGAGAGACAGGTGTATGTCTCAAAGACTGCCTCTTCTCTGGAGCAGGCATCCCATCTATGTAAACCAGAGTTATTCCCTAACCCAATTCAAGCATAATTTGGATCAGTGGATGGGAAAGTGGAAATTTATCCCTGGCCTGGCACCTATGCATCTGTTAGATAAAGGCTGCCTGTAAATACTTGACCACCCATGCTAAACCTATACATTATTGATGGGCAACATAAGTATGTTAAAACAGTAAAAGGTCCCTGGAGTCCTTGCATATGTCGACCTTTAATTTGACATCAACGTACCCATTACCATGAGGAAAGCCTACAGTTCTGCCTCATTGATATTTTGTGCTGGAGATGTAGTTGGCCCTTTTATACAGCTCTTATCAGATCATTTACAGAATACTGTATCCCGTTTTGCAAACTACTCACAGTACCTAGTAGAGCTGGAGATGGTACACAAATTTGTCACTTAGAAAATAAAAGACTGTTATAATTCAGGACTTTAAACTATTAAGACACACTTTTTAGCTGTAAGACAAACATTTTAGAAATAATAAAGACAATATAAGTACCAGTCTTTCACAGCTGCAGGTAAAGTCCATAAAACTTTAATAAAAATAAGAAATAAAAGAGTAAGCGCTTTCACGGTATATTCCTACCACTTCTTCAGACTGAATACTAAACAACAACAGAGTCATTTAAATGGCACATCAATAAAACAATCAGCACATCAATTAAGCATACAATGGTTAAAGTGCCAGTACATAAAAACACAAACCTATATGCCAGTGTCAATGTTTCAAGGGTCTGACTTTCAAAAAAGGTTTCAGAGAGACTACATCATTTAAACCAGGTGCTTTATCAGCATTTAAAGATAGTATCCACTTCTGTTCAGTGGATTCAGTCTGGTTCCTAATGTCACCCCCCCCCTAAAGTCTCTGAAATGATCTCAAGCACTAAGAATCTAAACTGATGATCCATCCCATAATTAGTTGCGTGCTTAGCCAGGGCATTATTTTCTTTCCTATTTTTGATGTCTCTTTGATGTTCTAAAATTCTGTCTTTTAGCTGCCTATTGCTCATCCCAACATAAAAAGCATGACATTTAATACAATAACTAAAGTAAACTATATTAGATGTCCTGCAATCAGCATAAAAATTTGTCTCCAATTTAAAATTCATATCAGGATGTATATATTTGCAGCCCGTATGAATGAACTTACATGCTGCACAGTTTCTACACTGAAAAGTTCCTTTCCTATCTGATATCTTCTTATTACAGAGAGAGGTATTATAGTAAGTAAGGGATGCAGTTTTTTTTTTAATAAAAATCGAAAGTGGCTCAGTTACCCAACCGGATGCATGGGTGGGAGTGTTGGGTTTTTGTGCACCTTGGGTAAGCCATAGATAATTGGTACGAGGGGTGGATTAACTTCAAAATACTGAAACAGTTTCTCATCGAACATGCCAGTCATTAACAAGTCAAATATAAAAAAAATGATACTTTTTCTATAATCCCATTATCTATGGGCTTGGTAATGCAAGCACATGTAATCTCATCACATAACAGTTTACCCATCTGTTCTACATGCAAGTCCTTATCCAAGATCACTATTCCACCTCCTTTGTCTGGCAGTCTAATCTGTATAGATTTCATGTCTCTCAATTCAGTTAAGGCAATATGCTCTTCTTTGGTCATGTTATAGAACCTGCTCTTTTTCTTACATTCAAACTCATCCCTTAACTGTTTTTCACATAACTCAACAAACGTTTCCATTCTTGGGGCATAGAAAATGTTAGGAAGTTTATGTGTACCAATCGTTGCTTTTCCACTGCTAAAATTTAATTATTGTGTGCATTATTAAAACTTGTATTAGAGAAAAAATGTGTTTCTATTTGAACAATTATTTGCACAGAAGGTTGGCATAGCTATGGGCACAGCTTGTACCAACAGCTATGCCAACCTATTACTAGTACAATTGGATAGGGATGTACTACTACAAGCTGATGGCTTTTCTGATCATATTTTGTGGTATTCTAGATTTGTGGATGATGTTTTTTCTGTTATGGAAAGGGACAGGAGACTGTCTCATAGAATTTATAGATTACTTGCAACAATCAACTGTTTTTTTTAAGGTTTACGTATAACTTTTCATGTGATGAAGTTTAATTTCTTGATGTCACGGTCAACAAAGCAGAACTAACAGATATGGTCACAACTATTTATAGGAAACCTACTAGGAAATATAACTTGTTGCACAGAAACAGTATGCATCCGAGACATGACACTCAAAATGTCATTAAGGGGCAAGTATAACTATGAGGCTTCATAATAATGAAGAACTACTGTTAGCAGCATTAGAGTCCCTAAAAATGGAGTTTCTTAACAGAGGGTATAAAAAAGCAGATCTTAATGAGTGTATTGAAGCAGCTTTTAAAGAGAGAGAGGGTAAATGTAGACCCTATTATGCAGATGGATCATCATTTTAGATTTTTAGTGCTTGAGATCATTTCAGAGACTTTAAGGGGGGGTGACATTAGGAACAAGATTGAATCCACTGAACAGAAGTGGATTCTATCTTTAAATGCTGATAAAGCACCTGGTTTAAATGATGTAGTCTCTCTGAAACCTTTTCTGAAAGCCAGACCCTTGAAACGTTGACACTGGCATATAGGTTTGTGTTTTTATGTACTGGCACTTTAACCATTGTATGCTTAATTGATGTGCTGATTGTTTTATTGATGTGCCATTTAAATGATTCTGTTGTTGTTTAGTATTCAGTCTGAAGAAGTAGTAGGAATATACCATGAAAGCACTTACTCTTTTATTTCTTATTTTTATTAAAAGCTGTGTCGGACTGGTACTTAAATTGTTTCTTGCTTGGTCCCTTTTGAAAGTAGGATTCCTCATTCTCTCTCTTCGACTACTGTTTTTTTTTTTAAGATTTTAGAAATTATCCCTGATACAAGTTCAAAATTGAATATTTTGAAAAAAATATGAAGTTTACATAAAACTGCCAAAAGCTCTAGAAAAAGTAAATTCTTACTGATAATGACTCAGAAATAAATTCTATGTGAAAGAATCTTTGTAAGAAGCTTTGATCATTAAACCATAATAAGCAGCTGTTTGTATGTACTTCTACAGCTAAGTGTTTAAGATATGCCTTGTTTTCCTCCTCTTAAAACAGTCTTAACAGTTTAATACAGCCACAGCTGACACTACTTCTCATGAGACAATTAACCACTTGGAGGAGAAGAACATTTCTATTTCTTACTGTTCGCATTTTGAAGTATCAGATGTTTGCTATCACATATACTTGAAGCACTCTGTAACACAGATACTATACTTCAAAATAACAACCAAACTGCATTGTCCTAATATTAGCTCATAATATGTGGTATTTATTTGTCAGAAAAAAATGAGGTTTCCACCATTTTGGTTGCTTCCACAGCAGCAAAATAAATCACAGAGAATTAAATTTTGTCACTCACAAATTGAAGGCAGAAGTTTTCCCTTTGTTTTATAACTAAAAGCATATAATAGTTAACATTTGGAAATTGCGTGTATCCTTTGTTGACTGGGTTAGGCCAGAGTGCAACACTGAAATGTAATCAACTGGAGTAGGAACAGACCCCACATTTTTCTGGTTTTCTAGTACTAATGGGGAGTGTGTTATGAGTTACACCACTGACACTGCTGATATATACCTACCATAATTAATAATTCAGGTAAGTTTCCCAGAAATATTTACTACAGAATGTCAGTTTGTTTCAAAAATATGCATCAAGATGCAGGGACATGGAATGGAATTCTGAAAACTTAGCTATGACTCAATGTAATACCATTGTTAGTGTTAAGTTTTGTAGATAAGGGCAAGCAGCAGACAGACAAATAAAAAATAGATTGAATGAACTGCAATCAAAAATAATGCATCTGAGCTTGGTCTGCTGTTAGTACTTACATACTAATAATTGTCATCACAGTTGCTCGCTGCTGCTGGTTCTAAATGTCAAATGCCTTAACTCCCACTAACCTAATACTAATGGCTATCCTACCCCGTGAACCTATTAAGCTGTGTAGACCTAGCAGAGCTCTAATTCTAATGCTAAAAACTCCATCTAGTTCTGAACGCTAACCTGAATCCTTGCTCGATAACCCTAACCCTAAATCTCCATCCCTACCTTGTCCTAAAAATCCCCCAATTTCTCTGTATACCTAAAACTTCCTTCCTACTTCCTAAACCTAAATTTCCCTCATACAACCAAACCTTAAAACTTCTCTGCCACTCTTTAACCCTTAATGGCTATCCTACTCCCTGAGACTAGAACTCTCCTCCCACTCTGTATATCTAAATCCTCCTAGTGATCACTGCCTGGAACCATTAGCTGCACTCCAAACCCCTCCCACTCCATCCTCATGCAGGTTACACTTGCCTTGCTCAAACTGTGCACATATAGTATATTATTATATATATATATATATATATATATATATATATATATATATATATATATATATATGTATGTTTATATTTATGCATATTTCTTTAAGAAGTGATATATTTATTTCTGATTGATTAATTGTTTAATAGACATGATTGATTGTGTGAGGTGTGTATTTATACTGGTTTGTGCTTTACATTATTATTCCATGTGAAGGCGAAGGCCGAGGTACCAGAATCCAGTAAAAGATAAAATTCTTCTATCTTTTTGTGCTGCTTCATTTTGTTTTTTGTGGAGACTTCGATTGGATTTCTTTGATCCAGAAGTGTGTTTTTTTCTTGATTGAATATGAGTGTCAATGGAGCAGCCAAAACACCTGGGACTGTCCACAGATCCGTAACCAGTTTGGATTTCTCTTCAGTTTGGAGGGACAGAGAAAGTAAGTTGGCTTCCTCTGATCCGTGGCTGCAACGTTCGGATGAGGTATTTGCTCATTTTGAAGAGCTGGAAAAATTAATGGTGAAAGAGGCGACAATATTTTATGATATCAAACTGCTAGAAAAGTATATTGATTCTAATATTACCCCTAGAGGTCTCAGGGTAGACCGCTTACCGGCATATGAATTTTCGGATGATGACGCCGATTTATTTGAAGAGTGGAAAGATGTCTCTTTGAAATGTACTTTGGGTTGGCTGAAAATATTAGTCAAACGTAATGAAAGAACACTTGACAAAATACGTTCTGAAATCATTTCCATGCAAGGTGAACTTTTTTCAAAACATTCTGACTCAGATTGTGAGCAGAATATTGTGAATATTAAGTTAAAAGTCTCTAAAATTGAACAACAGGTCATTTTGCGTAAGAAAAGGAAGTTTACAAGAGACCAAAATGACTACAGTACCGGCAAAATCTTTTCGTGGCAATACAACCTTAAGAGGGGGCGTGGCAGAACTCCTTGGAACAACAGTAGATTCAGAGCGCGAAACGAAAGGAATATCAGGGACACTTCCACTTCCTCCGTAGAAGCAAGTTCAAGCAAGAAAAGTGTTTCGTTTGAAAACATCAGTACGGAGGGTCTTTCAAATGAGACATTAAATTCAGGTGCTTCTTCTAGTGAGGGATCGACCCAAAGAAAAGGTTGGAATCGGCGTTTCCAGCAGAGAGGGAACAAAAGATACTAATGGACTATCAATAATAAGGTCTGTTTTCACGAGACCAAGTTTTTCGTTTGTTTATAGTAATTCTTGTAATGTAGTTAACACCATCTCTTGCCATGACCGTTTAAACATAATTAATCTTTCAGATTGTTTACTAACTGAAAGCATGTGTAGTGTTTTACAAAAGGGCACAAAATTTATTCCTACACATATTCCTTCACTTGCGGAGGTTCTTTTGGAGATTAAGGCCTTCTGCAGAAAATTGTATTTAAAAGTTTATTTTCATAGACAAACAATAGATATTGGTCTTAATAAGAATTTTGATGAGAGTTATGATGTTGTTAATGACTCAATTTTGGATAGTTCCTTAATGGATATTTCCATTCATGAAAATGAAATAATTGATATTCATGATGATGTTGAAAATATTGTGAATATGAACGTTGATAAGACCAATAGGATGTTTGAATATAATACAGGGTATGGCAAACTTACTATTCCTAAGGTCCCGTGTGTCAGTGAATTCAATCCTGCTAGAAATAATTCTTGCATAAGTTTTTTTGAAAAAGCTTTATATAAGCAGGTTACTAATGAATATTTTTTATTCAAACAACATACAAAAAGTTATAATTTATGTAAGGACGAATGGCAAGCTTTATGTGAGTTACGAAAGATGAGTGATAAATATGTATTCTTGGAATCAGATAAAGGTGGGAATCGGGTTGTTTTTGATAGGAATAGATATAATTCTATAGCCCTTAAGTTGCTTTCAAATAATAGGGTATATATCTCTTTATCTATGAATCCCATTGTTGAGTTTAATAACAAACTTTTGGAATTGTTAAAAAAAGGTGAAAGGCTTGGTTTCTTCTCCCAGGGTGATGTTAGGAAACTGTACATTAAAAGTCCAAATGATGCCAGGTTTTTTATTTTGCCAAAAATACATAAAGATTTGACAAACCCTCCTGGACGTCCAATAGTCTCAGGTAAAGGAGCTTTTTTACAAAATGTGGGCATATTTTTGGACTCTATACTAAAAGAATATTTAGTGAGAATTCCATCACATGTAAAGAACACAAAAGAGGTGTGTGACAGTTTCAGAGGAAAGCTTTGGCAAGATAATTATTATTGGGCCTGTGTAGATGTGGTTTCATTATACACATCTATTTCTACACAATGGGGTCTAGAGGCTATTCATACATTCATGGGGGAAGGACCTAAAACTCACTTTATTATCTCACTGGTGGAATTTTGCCTCACTCATAATGTTTTTGAATTCAATAAAAAATATTTTTTACAAAAAGAGGGAACGGCCATGGGTGCCAGCTTTGCACCGTCATATGCCATCCTGTTCATGGGCCACTTTGAAAATTTATTCATTTATACTACAAAGTTTTTTCAAAATAATGTTCTGATTTACAAGAGATTCATAGATGACCTCTTGTTTTTATGCAGGGGTAATCCAAGAGATTTTGATGATTTCATTACAGGTTTAAAGTTGAATCCATGTGGACTAGATTTCACATATCAGGTAAATGTAAAGAACATGGATTTTTTGGATGTGCATTTTTATATTGGTACAAAGGGGACGGTTGAACATAAGCCTTTTCATAAAAAGACAGCAGTAAATAATTTCTTGCATGCATCCAGTATGCATAGCAATTCTTTAATCGAGTCTTTGCCCTTCGGTGAATTCAGACGAATTGCTATGAATACATCTGAAAATATGAATGTTCAAAGGGAATTTGACATTATTTATAAGAGATTAATGGACAGAGGTTATTCTAGGAGTATTGTCTATTCACATAGGACCAAAGTGGAAGAAATGTTAAATTTGAATGAACAATGGGCTGTAGCTAAGAATAGGAAGAGATTAGTGAACAAATCCCTTTTTCCCAAGAAAAAGGATCCTGTGGAGATGGACAAAATATTTTTTGTAGACAAATTCTCTCCTTTTTCTTTAATTTTGAAGATAATTGTGTTGAATATGTGGCCTATTATAACCAGTGATGATCTTTTGAGGAACATAGTTCCAAATAATATTATTTTTTCTTATACAAGATGTAAAAATCTGAAGGAATTAGTTAGAAGTAAGGGCAAAAAGGATAGGGCAACAAATGCAGGCTCTTTTGCTTGCAATAAATGCAAGATTTGTGACAAAATTATTAATTTAGATGGCCTTAAAATTAATGGGGTTACATACCATGCTTTAGATCACTTTAATTGTAATTCTTCAGGGGTGGTGTACATTATTGGATGTAATTGTATAAAACAAAAATGGTATATAGGACAAACGAAACGTAGGGTTAAGTTAAGAATCTTGGAACACCTGGGGGATATTAGGAACAGTAGACTTGATAGTCCAGTTGCAAGCCACTTTCACCAATTTCACAATGGAGAACAAACTGGTTTCAAATTTAGTATTTTGGCAAGACCATTGGGAATGGGAGAAAGTAATATAAATTTTCAGACTAAATTATTGAATATGGAATCTAAATTTATTGTAAATTATGGAACACTATTTCCCAATGGTATGAATTTAGATGTATGATATATAAAATATTATTTTTTTGTATTTTGTGCACATATAGTATATTATTATATATATATATGTTTATATTTATATATATATATATATATATATATATATGTTTATATTTATGCATATTTCTTTAAGAAGTGATATATTTATTTCTGATTGATTAATTGTTTAATAGACATGATTGATTGTGTGAGGTGTGTATTTATACTGGTTTGTGCTTTACATTATTATTCCATGTGAAGGCGAAGGCCGAGGTACCAGAATCCAGTAAAAGATAAAATTCTTCTATCTTTTTGTGCTGCTTCATTTTGTTTTTTGTGGAGACTTGCTCAAACTGGTTAATATGGTCAGACAAGATGTGACAGATCCAATCTCATCACACAGTTGCCACACCTTGCCCAAACTCACATTTGAGTTCACCCTTGAGCAGCAGCACCATGAACTGCAAGATGGTCATGTCACTGGCTTCAAAACAGTGTTCTTCAAGCACCTGGGACTCAGATGCTTGTAACACTCCCTCTGATGCTGCATGACAGCATTTTCATGACAGCAGTGGTTGACATTGAATGCGTAAACACAATTTTGTGATCTGTCAGAGAGACTAAACATCAAATCTTGATGAAACCTTATTAGCTTTTTTTCCTGTACATTTTATTTATATATATATATATATATATATATATATATATATATATATATATATATATATATATAGTTCTTTTATCAACACAATTTGGTTGACAGGACAGCTAATCAACAGTTGTGTGAGATCTCAGAATTGTTGGGGTTTGGTAACATTCCCTTTCCCCAGTATTGTGGGATTGTGAATTACCACATGTAGGAGGTACAGGGGCCTTACCTCCTTGCAAAAAAGGATAATTTAGATGATATGAAGTTATTCCGTGGAGCTTGCACACTGCTTTGTTGACTTTTATTTTCTTTATTTTTTGTGAACATTACAGATGTTGACATTTATGAGTTTTTTTCTCATTTAATAGACACACACACAGACACACACATATGTATATATCAAACCATATATATATATATATATATATATATATATATATATATATATATATATATATATATATATATATATATATATATATACACATATGCACATGTGCATAATTAATAACTTTGAAACTTGGCACTGCCTACATTTCTCCACCACACACACTCATACATCCTCCAGTTTTCCCCTCCATTTTCCTCATACCATGCACATTACTTTTTTCTTCCTTGTCCTCACATTTTTGCCCTACTGTTCAACTTTTTCAAAAAGCCACAATTTTCTCTATGCTCTGAAGTGCATTTTTAAGTTTTTTTTTTTCTTTTTACACATGTTCATCCAATTATAGCTCAAACAGAAATTATGATTAAGGAAAGAAATTCAGTGATGCTGTTCAACTTTTTTTCCTTGCATCCTTTCAACTCACCTTTCCTGATCAAGACAGAAATATAATAACCACTTAAGAAATAATTCAATTAAGCTGGGACCCCATGATGCCATAAGGTTGTAGGTGCTCTGGGATACTTTTTAGCATTTCCCAACCTTATAATCCAATGGTGGCCTGAACAAAAATCATGAGTACTAAAAGAATTTCAGTCTTATTTGTTGCACTTATTTCAGTAATTGTAATACATTGTGCAACACTAGTACTGCTCCACTAAATCAGTGACTGCTGTTTAGCAGCTGTCAAACAACAGCAAGGGTAAGTCACTTTTATTTGCTTCATTGAGGAGTAATGCATACCTGTCACTGTCCCTTTTTTCACAGGTTGTCCTTGATTTTACCACACAATTCTGCTCTGTCCTTCATAAAAAAGATTTATTTGCTGGTACATCATTCAGGATTCCAAACAGAGTAACCACTTGCGATGTCTGGACCTGCTAGAGTGAGCCCTGAAACATGGAGACTAAATGGCCCAAAAAGTGGGCTTTAGTCTAAGATGGCCATTTCACAGAATATATCCTTCTCTCCAAGATATTTTATAGTTCACTCTTCTGGATTTCTGTCTTTTTTTCAACGTGTCAGCACTTGGCATTTTGACTGGCAATATTTTAACAGGGAGCCTTATAGACAGTCAATGTCTATGTGGCACATCTCATTACTAAGGGTTTCACATCCAGAAAGAAGGAGCTCATTACCTCCCTCTACTCCTCCCTCACATGACCAATCATTGAGTATAATGCCCCGTTTGGCATGTACCTCACCAGACACCTGCAACAACTGGAGAGACCACAAAAGTACCTCACAAAGAGGATACTGGGCCTTAAACACATGTCTTATATGGACAGACTAAAAAAGATTCCAGTTATTCTGTCTCATATCACCTACTCAGAGGCGATCTATGCTTGACTTACAAAGCCATGTCTGACCCAGCCCTGTTATATTTGTTACGTCTAAAGAAATCCTAATCCCTCCACACCACACACTCCAGAGACCTCAACCTTATTACCTCAATCAACAGAACATGCTGGAGGGATAGGTTCTTAACCCAGAGACTGCCCATACTCTGGAACAGACTTCCTTTACACATCAAGCAGAGCACCTCACTACCCCTCTTCAAGAGAAATCTTGACAAGTGGATGGGAAATAGAAAATTCACCCCGGGAATCACTTTAGTGGCTCTGCATGATAGAGGCACTAAAAACTAACATCCAGTGGCACAATGCCACGGCAATCCTATGCACTAAGCTTGTAAAGGCTCCAGGGCCAAAAGCCTAGTACACACCTATGAACCAATAATCCTAGACTTCTTCTTCTTCTTTTGGCAGCTCCCGTTAGGGGTCACCACAGCAGATCAACTGTTTCCATTTCTTCCTGTCCTCTGCATCTTGCCCTGTCACACCAACTACCGGCATGTCCTCTCTCACCACATCCATAAAACTTATCTTAGACCGCCCTCTTTCCCTGTTACCTGGCAGCTTCATCCTTAGCATCTTTTTCCCAATATACTCTGCATCCCTCCTCAGCACATGTCCAAACCAATGTAATCTTGCCTCTCTGGCTTTGTCTCCAAACTTTCCAACCTGGGACGACCCTCTAATATACTTATTCCTAATCCTGTCCATCCTCGTCACACCCAGTGCAAATCTTAACATCTTCAACTTTGCCACGTCAAGCTCTGACTCCTGCCTTTTTGTCAGTGCCACTTTCTCCAACCCATATAACATATCTGGTGTCACTACCCTCTTGTAGACCTTCCCTTTCACTCTTACTTGTACATGTCTGTCACAAATCACTCCTGACACTCTTCACCACCCACTCCATCCTGCCTGTACTCTCTTCTTCACCTCTCTTCCACACTCACCATTACTCTTAACTGTTGATCCCAAGTACTTAAACTCATCCACCTTCACCACCTCTAGTCCCTGCATCCTCACCATTCCTCTATCTTCCCTCTCATTCACACACATATATTCTGTCTTAGTCCTGCTGACCTTCATTCCTCTTCTCTCTAGAGCATATCTCCACCTCTCCAGGGTCTCCTACACCTGTTCCCTACTCTCACTACAGATCACAATGTCATCTGCAAACATCATAGTCCACGGGGACTCCTGTCTATTCTCATCTGTCAACCTGTCCATCTCCATTGCAAATAAGAAAGGGCTCAGAGCTGATCCTTGATGTAATCCCACCTCCACCTTAAACACATCCGTCACTCCCACCGCAGACCTCAATGCTGTCACACTACCCTCATACATATCCTGTACCATTCTTACATACTTCTCTGACACTCGCGACTTCCTCATACAATACCACAACTCCCTCTAGGCACCCTGTCATATGCTTTTTCTAAATCCACAACGACACAATGCAACTCCTTCTGACATTCTCTGTACTTCTCCATCAACACTCTCAGAGCAAACATCGCATCTGTAGTCCTATTTCCTGGCATGAAACCATACTGCTGTTCACTAATCATCACCTCCCTTCTTAACCTAGCTTTCACTACTCTTTCCCATAACTTCATGCTGTGACTGATCAATTTAATCCCTCTGTAGTTACTACAGTTCTGCACATCACTCTTATTCTTAAACATCGGTACCAAAATACTTTTTCTCCATTCCTCAGGCATCCTCTCACTTTCCAAAATTTCATTAAACAATCTAGTTAAAAACTTCACTGCCATTTCACCTAAACACCTCCATTCTTCCACATGTATGTCATCTGGACCAACAACCTTTCCGTTCTTCATCCTCTTCATAGCTATCCTTACTTCCTCCTTGCTAATCCACTGCACTTCATGATTCACTATCCGCACATCATCCAACCTTCTCTTCCTCTCATTCTCTTCATTCATCAACCCTCAAAGTACTCTTTCCATCTGCTCAACACACTCTCCTCACTTGTGAGCACGTTTCCCTCATTATCCTTTATCACCCTTACCTGCTGCACATCTTTACTAGCTCGGTCCCTCTGTCTAGCCAATCCGTACAGGTCCTTTTCTCCCTCCTTAGTGTCCAATCTTTTATACAGCTCTTCATATACCTTATCCTTAGCCTTCGCTACCTCTCTCTTTGCCATGCACCTCATCTCCTTATACTCTTGTCTACTTTCTTCATTTCTTTGACAATTCCACTTCTTCACCAACATCTTTCTCTGTATACTCTCCTGTACTTCTTCATTCCACCACCAGGTCTCCTTGTCCTCCTTCCACTTTCCAGATGTCACACCAAGCACCTTTCTAGCCATCTCTCTTACTAGCTCTGCTGTAGTTAACCAGTTATTCGGTAAATCTTCACTGCCACCCAGTGCCTGTCTTAACTCTTCCCTTTACATCACCTTACAATTACCCTTTTTCAATTTCCACCATTTGATCCTTGGTGTTGCCCTCACACTCATCCTCCTCTTTTAATCACCAATGTCATCCTACAAACCACCAATCCTAGACATTAGAGTTTAAAACTTCTTATTGTCCCAAAATGCATGTTGTTGCAAAATGTTCTATCCCGCTAACTTTTTAAGTGAATTAGAGTAACATTTAAAATATATGCCCCTGAATTTGAGCTTTTTTTCTGCTATTATTTTTTGGTTTTGCCCAGAATTCTTGAGCAAAGAATTTAAGAGTAATAGTATCTGGTGTTCTGTCGGCATTTATAAAATTCCCTGAAAGAAAAATCATCCCTGAAGATCAGAAGCGTCAGCTCTTCTTAAAATCCAAGGTTTGCACTGAGATCAGTCACTTTGGGCTGATGATCTCTAGTGCATACCTTTCTCATGTTCATTCACTGACTGATTATCAGCTTTTTCCTAAAGTGATCATATCAAATCCCTGTTTTGGTTTAAATTTCATAATCAGAAAATTAATGCATTTTTCTTTTCATTTCCCCCGCCTTTCAGTGGCTTTTATGGGACCCCACACAGTCAAAGATAATTAACCTCCCCTGTAGCCACGGGCATTGCAGGTGCCTAAAGTTGACTATAATATTAGTTTTAGTGGAGAGAATGTCCACCAGCAAGATTTAATTAAGACAGGGGTACTATGTCAATGGTAAAATGTTTAATGAAATTGTGATGCCTTTTACTTGACAAAACACTGTTACAATAACCAGAGGTATCTTTAAATTTTAAAGGAGATATAAGTAAAAGTTTTTATTACCCTTCTGGTTTAAGTACACAGTATTGCTGTACTAGCTTTTGTTGGTTTGATAGAAATGTTATAAAATTTCAGCTAAAGATAACTTGCTGCATTTGGGGGCCCCCTTGGACCAAGGTCTACCAGCAACTGCAAGGTTCGCTGGTGCCTAAAGCGAGCTATGACAATGTTCTCATGAGTTCTAAAAATGTATAGCCAGTTTGATATCTAATACTGTATTTCTGGGAGATATCCAATACGCTCAACCATTTTTGAGTGAAAAAGTGCAAAAGGAAGACAGAGAAATCATATTGCAAAAGATGAGCATGGCAAGCAGGAATGGAGAGTTAATTGGATGTGTATAACCACAATCAGAAGAGACACAACTAATGCATAGGGTGCATGATGGCACACAACTGGTTGAAATGATAGTAAATGAAAACAAAACAACTTTAGGTGGACAGGACAGTGTGGTTAGAATGATTCTTCATGCAAGTTTCAGCATATGGCATAAAGAGAGATGCAAAGCCAGTAGATGTAGATGGAATAAAGCAATGCGTTTTTCCATGAGACATCGCCCCGGATGAAGCCATGAACACTGAAGTATGGAAATTGCTTTTTAAGATCCTAGATGTTATAATCACCTACCTATATGAGACTCTATACCAATAACATATCATGTGGTACATGTAGTCATTTGATATTAAACAGTGATGATACTGAAGCTGTGACTTTAAGGGAGGTACCAGTACTTTTGTTTGAGTGCCATGTGAGTAAGCAGTTCAGTAGGGGTTCTTTTTGATGATGCATTATGCCTAATGCCTCTTTGTTTATTTTGACTAAATACATGCATTGCACGGTTCCCTATTATTTAAGAGAATGTTCAATGTTTCGAACGTTGCTTTGTCGACAGCTAAATGTCAAAAAGGGCAAATCCTGAACAAATGGAACAGTGATTTTTTTTTCCTAGAGAAAAAAATCACTGGGCCATTTTTGGGACTTTGCTGTTTCTTTCACTGTGCACTGTGGTGCGATCTTGGAGTTGGTATATTTAAGTAGGGGAACTGTGGATGGTGAAGCACCCCACTTTATTTTGTATTTTGGCTTTTTTTTTTTTTGCAGAACAGTGATTTTTTTCCCTAGGAAAAAAATCACTGTTCCGTTTGGGATTGGGAATATTTGACATGTAGCTGTCGATAAAGTGACATTTGAAAAACACAAAACGTTCACTTATTTAATAGGGAAGTGCATTGTACATATAATATATAACAGTCAATCACTATTGAGCCTGACAATAGCTGGGGTGTCCCACATTGTACCCAGTCAACTGGACACATTCATTTATCCACAGCAGCTCTACACAGTTCTGCTCGAAGCTTGCAGCTTATCAGCCCTTCCTGTAGAGACAAGCCTACAGAGACACTTTGTGATAGGATGGCATCATCACATGAGCTGACTGCACTGAGAAAAAAAGGTAAAAAAAATAGGTGAGTCATATTTTCAAAATGCCAGAAAACACAATCCAGCTTTAAACATGGCAGACAACTGGCTATAACAAATCAGCAGCAAACTGTTTTATGCCCTAAAGTTAGCAACTGATTATCATAGAACAGGCATAAGTCTCAGCTGCATTGACCTTGTTTTATCATACAGTTAGTGATTATACATATCTTTGTTTGCAGTGTCACTCTGTGCCAAATGGAAACATGTTTCTAACAGTCCGTGTGTCTTCACCACATGTCCTCAAAGCTCCCTCTCCTATATATTTATATTACAGCACTGCACATGACCAGGTGCTAACAATTCATGAACATGTCTAGTAATATGTAGTATGCTGTCACACACCACAGTGATGATGAATGTGTCACATGACCATCCATTAACACATATGACACACTCATTGCGTGGAAGGCACTGTCTGTATATACTGCCTTTCTTAACACAAGTATGTATACAAAACTTTCAGTCTACATACAAGATATTTAAGGTATGTTGATAATGTGGATATATGACTTTGCCTGCCACATAGGTTGCAGATATAATGCACGATTGCAAATAATTCTGATGTGTTTCAGCTCTAGATGTGAAATGAGCTTCAATGACATATCACTTGCTTTTATCACTGGTGATAGTACATCAAAGGAGAGTGTCCACGCTGCCCATTATATGCACAGGTTACAATATGCCAAGTGCACATATGGGCAATTTAGAAATTGTATGTAACCTGCTTTTTCTGCAACACATCCACACACATACATCTGCATGCAACAAACAGTCAGCAGCATTGCTAGACTTTCATCTTAGTATATACATGAGTATGTGACCGTTGTTTCCATTGTGAATCACCATGGTATAACAACAATGGAAATCTGAAACTCTGACTGTCACTAATAAGTATTTCTGTATCACGGCAAGATACGAGACAATGCTGAATAGTAAGTATTGGCAGTGCCTACCTTGCATACACATTTCAGGACAGCCTCAGGCAATGTTTAACTAAGATTGCCTGAAATATATTAATACAATAGACTAAACACTGAAAATTAACCATCAAATGAAATTGCTTTAAGTGGTGCACTTCTTCTCTTGCAGCAGCTGGCGAACATGCAGACTTTATTAATAGACCATTTAACCATCCACACATCTATCGAAACTGTTGTAGTGGTTCAGAACAACAAGTCTAAGTGCTGGCAGAGAAGGCACACAGCATTCCACAATGTAACCTGTGGCTTCCATAAGGTGCCTCACAGTCATGATATGAGGTTGCGCATAACCATAACTGAGTAATATTACCTGCTATAGTGACTGCCTTCTGTGTATTTCTGTAATGCACAGAATCTGGCACATCTTTAGGAGTAGCAGTGATAGGATTGCTTTAAATACCATGTATGTCTTCATCCTGTTTATAATGGAACCATGCTGCCTATGCTATCGCTCCCTGATCTCATGAATGACATTTTGAGAGGTGTCACCATATGTGCATTACTCTTACTGCTTATATACGCTTGTTTCTTTGATGTGGTCTTTGCATTAATGATGCATACATTACTAATGCTACAGTTGTCTACACCCACCACAGTAAGCCACTGCAGCATCATAACATTTGTCTAATGCACATGACTTTTGCAGTATAAATTCCTCTGCATTTCAAGGTAAAATTGTTCTTGGGATATTTTTGTGTACAAATGATGCTTTGATAATTAGCTGCTACTCATCTGCTGTATAGGATAGAATATCAGACGTGCGTTTATAGGTGGACACCAAGCATATTGCCATATAAACCATACATGAGTAATCCACACAAGCAGATGATGTAAAGATTTTTGGCATTTGCAGTAGAATCATCAAATGCCAAGTTGATGATCAAATTTATCTCCCACAATCTACATTCCCTTGATAACATTCCAGTATAAGTGAGAAAAGAAGATAAACAGTAAAGAAAAGTAGAGAATGAATAGCAGTGTAAAGAAGTAAATATTTTTCAAAGAACATCTATTTTGATTATTACATCTAAATAATGACCATTTATTTGATGACATTTGTATACTTTGGAAAGGTACTGAAAAATAAATGACTGAATTTATCAGATATTTGGAAACTACTACATATGCTTTAAGATTTGCCTTCATTTACTGAAAATATATGTTTTATTATTTAGATTTGACCATTCAGAAAGATGTGCTAAGAAAAAGATCTTCTAACCCTTACAAGAAAGGGAACTTTTCTAATTCCTATTTGAACTAAACAAGCAGCCACCCTATACATCAAAAAATAAATTCCGTAAAGGGCCAGATGGTGAAGTGGGCCAGAATCAGATCAGAAGATGACAAATCAGATAACAAAATGAAAATTTTTGTGAAATGTTTCTCCAGATAGGATATCCTTTATACTCATTATTGCAAATTAAGGATAGCATCATAGGTTCATAGGTGTATACTAGGCTAATGACCCACTAGAGCCCTCATAAGCCTAGCCCTGCAAGGTGAATTGCTAACTGACCCTGTCCATTAAAGACATAATCTAGATCTAGACCAGGAAAGAATTTCTGAAAAAAAGTGTAGTCACATAAAAGTTACACCCCTGTTGAGTTCAGGCAACAAAGTCATTTTGAAAACATCATATGACAAAAAGCTTTATAAAATATGTTCATAGGTCCATAGGTTCATAGGTAGGTACTAGGCTATTGACCCTAGGGCCTATATAAGCTTAGCCAAAAAGATAGCCTGGCTTTCGCTTCCCAAGAAAATTATTTTCTGTGCCCCTGTCGAGTAGAGCCACAGAAGTGATCCCCGGGGTGAATTTCCTATTTCCCATCCAATCATCAAGATTTTTCTTGAAGAGTGCTAATGAGGAGTTTGTTTGATATAGATAGGTAGTTTGTTCCAGAGTATGGGAAGTCTCTGGGACAGGAATCTATCCCACCAGCATGTGCTGTTTATTGTGGTGGCAAGGTTTAGGTCCCTAGAGCATGTAGCTCAGAGGGGTTTGGATTTCTTTAAGTGGAGCATGTCAAACAGCTCTGGATTTGCCATAGCTTTGTATGTTAGGCAGAGATCACCTCTGAGTATGCATAATGGAGTAAAGCTGGAGTTTTTTTAGACGGTCTGCGTAGGGCATCTGTTTGAGGCTGGTAATCCTCTTTGTGAGGTAGTCCTGTAGCATTTCCTGTTATTGTAGATGTCTTGTGAGGTACATACCAAAAGGGGTGTTGTACTCTATAACGGGTCTAAACAAGGATGAGAAGAGGAGAACAATGACCTCTTTTTTCCTGGATGAGAAACCTTTTGTGATGAGGTGTGCCATGTAGAAGGATTTCCTGACTACTGTGGCAATGTGATTATCAAAGGAGAGACTACTGTCCACCTGTGTCCCAAGGTCTCTTATGGGTACAGAGTTTTTACCAAAAGGGATGACAATGCACTTTTTTGCACTGAGCTTGAGGCCGTGGCTTTGACACCAGGCATCTGTCTCAGTGAGGCCCTTTGTAGGCTGTCCACATTGTTAGGAGTTTCGATTATGGCTCCTAGTTTGCAGTCATCTGCAAACTTCTTTAGCCAAAGACCTTCTGTGTTAGCCTGTACTTCAGAAAAGTAGATACCAAACAGGAGAGGGCCAAGGACTGAACCCAGTGGTACTCCACTTGTCACTGGTCTGAAGTCAGATTTGAAGTCTGCTACTTTCACAATGTGGGTTCTGTCTGTGAACCAGTAGGCAACCCATCTTGTGACATAGGGATTTATACCTAATGCAGTGCGTTTATCTATAATTCCAGTGTGGGGGATGATGTTGAAAGCCTTGGCGAGATCTAGACAGGCTGTGTGAACCACCTTACCCTCATCTACGGTTTTGTTGACTGTTTCAAAGAAGTCTGTCAGGTTTAGGAGACATGATCTGCATTTTACAAACTCGAACTGGGTGGGGTCCAGAGTTTGGAGATTGCCAATGTCTTTGTTTATAAGTTCCATGAGGATACATTTCAGGGCCTTGCAGACCAGGCTCATCAGGCTAATGGGGCAGTATTTCATGGGGTCCATGGTGGATCCCCCTTTGTGGAGTGGGATAACCATTGCTGTGTGCCATTCAGTGGTCATAAAGCTTGAGGTGAGGCTATGACTGAACATGGTACTTAGATGGGGTGCCAGTTCATTCTGTAATTCATTTAGAATGTGGCCTGGGATGTTGTCAGATCCCATGGATGCTGTGTTCTTGGCTTTGGAAAGTGTGGTTTTTACCTGTGCAGCCATGATTTCAGGAACTTTGCATTCTTCCGGTATAGAGATGGGCTCTTTAGGGGGTGAGAGGGAGTAAGGTTAGCACTGAACCTATATTTTAGGGTGATGGCAATATCAATTGGTTCTGTATATTTAGTACCATTGTGATGTAACTAAGAGAAGATCTGAGTGTTGCCACTGAGATTCTTGACATAGCTATAAAATGCTTTGCGGTTGTCTTTAGAAGCAGTGGTGATTTTGTTTTCGTAACTAGCTATGGAGGATTTTATGAGGGATCTCAGCTTCTTACTGAGGCTGACCAGGGAGTTCCTCCAATTATGGGATTTTACTCTTTTTTGCAGCAGTTTCTTTCTTCAGTTGTAGAGTTTGTTTATGGCAGGGGACCACCAGATTGGCTTCCTTTTTTTGGAGGATAACATCTTGATTTTGTTAGGGATAGCACGATCCATACACTTTTGTAAGTGCTTATAAAGTGCATTTGTGTAGGATGTAGCAGTCATACCTCTATTGTCTGTCTGTATGGGTGTCATGAAGTTTGTCACTTCTGTCTTAAGAAGCGTGAAGTTGGCTTTGGAGAAATTTTTTTACAGTGGTTTCTCTAATGGGGGTGGGGCGGGCTGTGGATGTCTTGGGTGATTAGCTTGTGGACGGATCTGACCAATGAGGAATTGACCTCTGGTGTTGAACACCGGTCATCCATTTTGGTAATGACCAGGTAGGGGTGTGGATAAGTTGATCCAAGGCATTGGAATTTATGAATTCCAGAAAACTTGAGCAAAAGAGTTGGTACATTTGAAGTTTTCTCAGTTAATGGTGGGGTAGTTGAAATCACTCATTATTTGGGTGTTGGGTTGCACCCTAATATTTTCCAGTGTATCAAGAAATGAGGAGTGGGAATCCTGGGGCATGGTGGGGGATATGTAGCAAGCTACAATTTGGATTGTGGTCTTGCCCAGAGTTAGTTGCACTTGGATAATCTCAGATCCATTATGCTGAGCAACTAGCCTGAAGGTGTGGATATCTTTAATGAATATGGACACACCTCCACCTTTAGTGTTTTGGTCCAGGTTAGGTGGTCAAAAGGTGTGGTATGAATTATAGCCTGGCAATGCAGGAGTGCTCTCTGGAGCCTTGAACCAGGTCTCTGTCACTGCACTTATGTCGATGTTCTCCATTTTAAGGAGTACCTCAGATTTTGCTTGCTTGTACCTGTTACTGTGGTGAATTTGTCATTTGAACCTTGACTAAAAAAGGCACTATAGGGGTGGCAGGAGACTTAGCCAGTATCCGGAATCCCAAGGGAGATTGGTGCAGGCCATCTTTGGCAAAGCATTGTGGTCTGTCGATCATGTCTTCTCAGGCAGACAGATACTGGATCCCCTTAGAATGACACCAGAAGCTTAGTCAATTGTTGAAGTCAATCATTTTATTCTTGTACTGTGGTATCATTCTGTGTGATGGCAGGATGCTACTCATGGCTAGGGTCATACCTGGCTGGGCTACAGGCCTGGACAACTCCTCCATGTCTCTTTTCATGTAGTCTCCGTGAATGTAGGTGTGTGTTTTGTGTTTCTATGTGTGTGTTTTGGTGGTGTAGGTTTTGAGGGACTATGTGATGAGTGTGGTGTGGTGCAAGTGTTTACCCTCTCCTCTTGACTGTCTAGTCCAGTCTTGAGTGAAAGAGCTTTGCTTCCAGTCTGGCTATATAAGTGCATCTCTCACAGGTTGTAGTGTTGCGTGGTAAGAGGAGAGGGTTGTCTGTGTACATGAGGCAATTGCTGCATTGCCCCAAGATGCCCAGATTCATCAGGTAGACAGGAGCTGACCCATAGATATGCCTGGATAGGTGCTTATTTATTAAGTACTAAAAACTGTTTTCCTCTAGACAAGTGAGGAAGGTTGAGTGCTGTAGTAATTTGTAGATTATTTAGTGCTTACAATAAGTTCTGAACAAGTGCTGAGCTCAAAGAAACAGATTTGAGTGCTAAAACTAAAAAAAAATGGCTAGTCTAAGGGAAAATTGGAAGAGCAGACTTTACGGCGCCAGGAATATTTTAATCCTAGCTAAGCAGTGATGCATAAAGTGTATTTTTTTTAAATATAACAGTAGCAAATGAGCAAAGTGATTTAAACAAATTAACCAATTTATCAGTAAAAAGCTAACAACTGAACCCGTTCCAGCAGTCTTCATTCAGACAAGTTTTAACTGCAATCTCCTGCCACTGGGGTGCAGGGGAACTTCTCCAGAAAAAGATGGCCTGGGTTAATGTTCAAGTTAAACAAACAAAGCTAGATTCAGCAGGTCTGAATCTACTCTTGTGCTATAGCAAACAAAGCGTACCAATTTCAGAAAGAAAGAATTTAAATAAGCAGGCACAATATGCCATTAGCCAGAAACTCCCAGCTCAGAAGCACAGAATCTACCCTCTCCTCCCACAAGAGTGCAGACCGCACCTTCTTAATGTAAAATAACTGGCCCTAAGCCCAAGTGCTTAAACCAGAAATAATGCACTTTTAGAATAACAGATACTAAGCCTTCAATCTGCAACTCCCAACTTAGAAGGATGTAAGCTACCCGTTCTGCCACAATTGTGAAGACCACAAACCTTAATGTAAAACAACTGGTCTGAAGCCCATGTGTTTAAACCAAAGGCTTAGAATAACAGTTACAATTTAATCAGGCTACTAACAAGCACTAATAAATGCAGCAGAATAAATGCAATTAAGTACTTTTAAGAAAAGGTAGCAAAAGCAAAATAAAGTATTAAAGTAGGAAGAAACACAAATACAGTAAAAGCAGATGAATAAAGTGCATTTTTTATAACAATAGAAAAAGAGCAAACTGATTTGCACAAATTACCCAATTAACCAGTAAAAAAGTTCAAAACTGAGCCCTGTTCCAGCAGTCTTCAATCAGACAAGTTCTAACTGCACACTCCTGCCACTAGGGTGCAGGGGAACCTTCTTCAAAAAAGATGGCCTGGATTAGTGCTCAGGTTATACAAACAAAGCTAGATTCAGCAGGCCTGAATATAGTCTATGCTACAGCAAACAAGGCACACCTAATTTCAGAAAGAAACAGTTCAAATAAGCAGGCACAATAAGCCTTTAAGCAGAAATTCCCAGCTCAGAAGGGCAGGATCTAGCTTCTCCTCCCACAGGAGTGCAGACCACAAACCTTCTTAATGTAAAATAACTGGCCTGAAACCCAAGTGTTTAAACTAGAACTAATACATTTTGAGAATAACAGACACTGAGCCTGAGCATTCAAGTGCTCCAGATTATGCGGATCGCTCCACATTTAATGAAGAGCAAATCCACTGTTCTGCTGTTCCGCATTGAACAGCTGTGGCTCCACTACAAAGCTTTTGATTGGTTTGCATACCACAATTACTGCCAATCGGCATTGCAGTATACAAACCAGTGCATAGCTCTGCTACCCTTCCATGTTGGCTGTGCTCTGCAGTTTTTCATTGGCTCGTAGACTGCATTTACGGCCAATCGCAAACTTGGTCTATGAGCCAATCAAGTAGAGAGTCTGAGGAGGATGGGAACCAATGAGAGCTCCCAAATACAGGCCAATCGTGTTCCTGGAAGCCTTTTCATGTCAAAATAATGGCTTGAAAAAGCCTTCCAGGAATCAGGGATTTTACTTTTGACGTTCAACTAGATGAAAACACTTGGCTGGAAGAAGGAAGGAAGGAGCAACTGGCTGCAGATCGAAGACATCAGGGGAGAAGACGGGAGTCGGAAGTGGAAGTTAGCCTGCCTGCCAAGAGATGTGACTCGGCGAGAGGAGTCTGTTTGCTGTGTCAAAATGGAAGGGCTGAGGTTTTATCTTTCTGCTATGCTGCTTGACAACTGGGAGGAATATCAACTTTGTGCCGTGGTGGAATTGGATTACTTGTGCTTGTATTTTATTGCTGAAGTGGTACAGTGTGTATAGGCAGAGCAGAGGTAAGTGTTTTAGGCTTTTAGCTGTAATGGTTGAAAATATTTCCCTTTAGAAGTGGTATACTAGCACAGATCCTGTTATTTTAGCAACTTTCTAAGTGTATAAGTAATATTTAGTTTCAGTATTTGTGTGCTGCTTGTCCTTAGTATGTCTCTGAAGTGATAAATAGTAATTTTGTATGCCAACACATATCCTGCTATTCTAGCAACTTTCTAAGTTTAAAACAGCAATATTTAAAGTGTCTGTTTCTGCTGCTTGTCCCCCTAGTATGTCTATTTATTTTTTTTTGGGAGAAAATGTATGCCAAGACAGGTCCTTGCTTTAGCAACTTTCTAGGTTTATAAGAGCAGTTTTTAAAGTGTTTGTATGTTTCTACTGCTTCTCCACTAGTACGTCTCTGAAAGGAATTGCCTTTTTTTTTGAGAAACTATGCCAAGACAGGTCCTGTTCTAGCAACTTTCTAGGTTTATAAGAACAATATTTAAAGTTTGTATGTTTCTGCTGCTTGTCCCCCTAGTACGTCTTTGAAAGTAATTGCCTTTTTTTGAGAAACTGTATGCCAAGACAGGTCCTGTTCCAGCAACTTTCTAGGTTTATAAGAGCAATATTTAAAGTGTTTGTATTGCCACTATTTGTCCACTAGTACGTCTCTGAAAGTAATTGCCTTTTTTTTTGAGAAACTATGTCAAGATAGGTCCTCTTCTAGCAACATTTTATGTTTATAAGATCAATATTTCTAAAGTTATAAGAGGAATATTCTAGCAATATTTAAGTTTATAAGAGCAATATTCTAGCAATATTTCTAAGCTTATAAGAGAAATATTTCTAAGGTTATAAGAGGAATATTTAAAGTCTCTGTGCTACTTGTAACTCTTATGTTGGGCTTTGTCCGGTTTTCTTGCACTAAGAGGTTGAGAAGTATGTCCAGATGGATGTCAAAAGTGAGTTATAGTAATGAGATGCTGTAACATATCCAGTTTTGTTTTTGGTAGAACTTTGCGTAACTTGATCTTGAATTCTTTGCCTTAAATGGCACATTCTTGTAAAAGCACAGAGGGCCTTGGTTTTAAGTACATTTTTAGGCATCTTTGCCAGGCCCAGACCTGGTTGTAGGACAGGGATAGAACACATCTAAAGTGGTGAATGTAAAATGCAAGTAGTATTGTCATGATGTGTGTTGCAAGTGTCTTTGTTAAGCTGGATGTGTTTATCCTTGGCATGGATTTTGAGATAATCAAGGGTGCTTTGAGTACTAAATGTCATGAAAGTCACTCTTCCCTTCTGCAACACTGGTTAGGTAGGCAAGTGAGCACCAGAGGATTGAAAGTGTCATTGAAGCAAGGAAGTGAAGCATGCAGGCCTTTATAGTAAACAAAAGGAGCAGAGATGAACAAGAGAAGAGGGTGCAAAGTCAGAAAACTTCCAGTGATATGGGTAGGTTATGGCCCTTTTGTCTTGTATCTTTGCTATTGAGGACATTTTCTAATTTTCCTTTCTGCACTACAGCCTCATTTGTTTCATTGTGTAACACCACTGTTTCACAAACCTGCTAGGTACAGACTACCCAGATTACAGTGAGGACAGGGATGTAGATATAGATCGCACCCCAAAAGAAGAGAAGATACACAATTTTTCAGCCAAGTTGGGCAAGTGCCTTTGACTGGCTTTCTATGAGTAGGCGCAGAGTGAAATTTACCTTCTGAAAGACTTGTAACATGGATTTCACAATCCATCACGGGGGCTGACATGATCTGCAGCAACATGCCAGTAGTGAGAAACACAGGCAACATTGCAAGTATGCAGCTGGAAGATCTATGGTGGATTTCTTTGGACCTCAGAGTTTAACAAGTACAAAAGTGGTTGAGGCAGAGGTTGGTTTTGTGTCTCTCCTTGCTAAACACAACTTATCATTTGCAGCAGGAGAACACATCCTGAAATTTATGAAGAAGTGTGGAGAGGATCAAGATGTTCTCAGTAAAATGACATGTGGAGTGACGAAGGCATCATGCATCGCACGGGATGTTCTGGGGCCTCATTTATTTATTTATTTATTTATTTATTGCAGTTGGTTTACCAGGATAGTCCATTGGGCCACAAGGAACCCATTTTCAATGGAGTCCTGGGGAGAAAAGCTCCAAAAATACAATTTTACATACTTACAAACATATATTCACACATACATTCAAAGTTTAACAATAAGGTAAAAAAGCAAAAAATGTACAGCTAAATACAATGTGCAGAAAAATGTAATAATATTATTTTGTACAGAAATATCCATTTTTACAGAGTAGTTAGGAAAACTTAGTCACTAGAATGTTAGAGGAGATTCAGTGGCATGATAAAATGGTGGAAGAAGAGAATTATTGGACTTATCTAATAATTTCTATAGAAATTTGGGTATAGTAAGATGTAGCAGGGTATGGAGGGAGAGAGAAGAGAAGAGTAGGTTATGTAGGGTGGGAGCAGGAGCATTCCCACTGAGATGCTAGGTGTGTATAGAGAGATTTTTTTGAAAGCAGAGTGATTAGAGGTGGTGCGGATGAGTGAAGGAAGGGAGTTCCAGATGCGAGCTAGGTTGAAAGATAGAAGGTTTTTGCCTGGGGGATATGCAGGTTTATGGACTTTGAGTAGGTTTTGATTGTTTGATCTTAATACTCTATTGGGTAGATGCATAGTAAATGCAGAAGAAAGGGAAGGACAGAGGGAGGGGTTGAGAATAAGCTTGTGGGCTAGAGTTAGCTGTGTGTAAGTGTGCTGATTGGGAAGTTCTAGCCGTTTTAGTTTCTGGAGGGAAAAGCAGTGGTGAGTGGAAGATTTGTGGCTGGTGGTGAATTTTGCAATTTTGTTGTAACAAGAGGAAAGTTGTTTTTTGAGAGAGGATTGAAGATTAGTTAGGAGTGGGGCACCATAGAGGAGGGAGGGGATAAGGAAGGATGAAGCGAGTGTTATTTTGGTAGCAGAGGTAAGGTAGGCATTTTGTCTATAAAGCATACCAAGTTTTTGGTGGGTTTTTTTGATGTTTTTTGTAGGTGAGAGGTAAATTTAAGTTGGTTGTCAATTTGTACTCCAAGTAGCTTGGTCTCTGACACTAATTCTAGGGAAGAGTTATCTTGGCTAATGATTGAAAATGTATTCATATTGAGATGAGTAGCTTTAGAGGGAGTAAAAATCATTAGCTTGGTCTTGGAGGCATTAAGAGCTAGGTGATTCTTTAACATCCATTGTTCTGTTATAGAAAAGGCATCTTGAGTTAGTTTTTGAAGTGTAGAGATAGAGGTGGCTGAGCAGATGATGGTTGAATCATCTGCATATTGGATGATGTTTGAGAATGGGATTGATTTGTGGAAGTCATTTATAAATATGTTGAAGAGAACAGGACCTAGAATGGAGCCTTGTGGAACACCTGTGGGGGTACTAAGGAATGAGGAGGTAGTTTTTTTCCATTTTACTGCTTGCTTCCGGTTGGCTAGGTAACTAGAGAACCATTGCAAGGAAGAGGAAGAAAGGTTAAGTTCTGAGAGTTTAGTTATGAGCAGGCTATGTGAGATGGTATCAAAGGCTTTGGAGAGGTCTAGTAATAAGGTAGAGACAATTAGGCCAGAATCACGAGCTCTATTTACTGTTTCAAGGAAGGAGAGGAGGGCTGTCATTGTACTGTGGTTAGGTCTAAAGCCATGCTGTGTAGGAGTTATAAGGTGATTTTCTAGGAGATGAGGGAGGAGTTGAAGGTGGACACATTTTTCTAGGATTTTGGAAATGGGGGACAGGATGGCTATGGGATGGAAGTTGTTGACGTTGTTATTGTTGCCCCCTTTGTGGAGAGGAATAATGTATGCTTGTTTCCAGATTTGGGGAACTGTGCATTCTTTTAGGGAATGGTTAATTAGGATGCTGATGGGATATGCGAGTGTATCAGCAGCTATACTAAGAAAGTAGGAAGGTATATTGTCAGGGGCGTTGGTACATGGTTTCAATTTCTTAAGCAGTTTCTTTATAGAGGATGTAGGCATGGGATTGAATGAGAGGGAAGTGGAGTTTGGGGAGGGAGAGTTGGAGGGTGGAGGTGCTCGGAGTAAAGGTTGGGTAGTAGAAGTGGTAGAGGAGTTAGAAGAAGGGGAACAGGAAGTAGAAGTGGCGAAGGATAGAGTGTGAGTCGGGGGGGTGGGGGGGTGTTAGAGAGCATAGTGGAGTTGGAGAATGAAGATGTCAGTTTTGCAATTGAATCAATAAAAAATGAGTTAAATTGGGTGGCCAGGTCTAGTTCAGAGGCATTTGAATCAGATGTGGGAGTGTCTGGTGTACTAGGATGAAGCAGAGTGGAGATCCCTTTCCAGAATTTCTGAGGGTTGTTTTTATTTTGGTTTTGGAGTGTATAAAAATAGTTTTGTCGATCAGAGGTGATGAGTTTTTTTTACTTTATTTCGAAGCATTTTATATTCATTAAGGAGTAGACTTGTTTTAAGCTTCTGGTATCGCGTCCAGACTTTATCTCTATGTGTCATGGTAGCAAGAGTGTGTTTAGAGAGCCAAGGGGCTGATTTTGTCTTTATTCTGTTTGTCCTTAGGGGAGCTTGAGAGTCAAGTAATGTCAAGAAAGTTGTATTAAAGTGTGACACTGCTATGTCTAGTGGAAGGGTTTTTAGGCATTACCAGAATGATGCTGCAGCAGCCTGCCAGAAATCACCATTCTGTGTGTATATGGACCAAAGCACAGACATGGGAGATGACAAACTATTAGTCATCCTTGTTGGTTACCTTAATGAAAAGGCAAGCAAAAATGTGAGAAGGTTCCTTCATATGCCAGAATATGTGTCAGGAACTGGACAAGCAATGTTTGATTCTTTAATGTCCACTCTGACAAAATTTAACATTCCAGTTTCCAACATTGTGGGCTTTTCTTCAGAATGATTGGAAAACACAATTCTGTGCTGTCTCGCTTAAGGGAGGTGAAGCCCACAATTATAAACATGAAGTGTCTCTGCCACTTGGCAGATCTCTGCAGTAAGGCTGCTGTAAAAGCACTACATTCACCAGTTGAAGAACTTATATCAGATTTGTACTGCCATTTCAGTTTTAGTGCACAAAGATAACAAAAACTGCAGGATATTTGCTTTGTTCAAAGATACTGATCCCCTCAAGATCATTAGACAAGCACCTACTAGATGGCTCAGTCTTGGCAAGGTTATTAATTGAACCCTGGACATGCGGCCAGCTCTAAATTTGTATTTTCCGTCTGCAGAGCCAAGGTCTGCTAAGACCGACTTAATTTTTAAAAACCTGCAGAGTCATGAAGTGCATATGATTTTTATGTTCCTTAAGTATGCACTGGAACCCTTATTGGAGTTCAACATAAAGCTTCAGAGCAGAGAAAGTCAGCTACTGACACTGCATGCCACTGTGCATAAACTCCTGCAGCAGTACGCTGGCAGACTCCTCAGACCTGCAGCTGCTGTCAGACTAATCAAACACAGTGATGTGTCAGTGTTGACTGACAGTAGCTGTGTTCTACCAAATGGTGAACTGCGGATTGGCTATGAAGTCAAGCAGTACATGAACAGCCATAGGTTCATAGATAGATAGGTTCATAGATTAGTACTAAGCTAACTGCCCTTGCAAGCCATTTTAAGCTTAGCCAATTATCCCTTGTGAGATTTAAACCCTGCACCTTGTGTTTGTAAGGCAAACACCTTAACCATTAGGCCACCCTCCCAACCATGAGGAGGATATTGCTCGCACAGTCATTGAATTTAACTTTTACAAAAAAGTTGCAACTTTTTATGCTGCAGTGCTGCAAAAAATGCTGAAAAAGTTTCCCATGCAGGATCACTTACTGAAAGATACTGCATTATTTATTAATCCAGCCAAAAGATTGGACATTTCTTCAGGACTTTTCAAAGATGTTGGCTTCTGTCTGGGAGTATGTGAAAATGATGTTGAGGCTGAACAACTAATCGATGAGTTCACCCAATATCAGATCGAGGGCATGGGGAATCTGACAGGCCCAGTAGATGGGCCCCACTCATGTGTGTCACAGTACTGGGCACACCTTCTGAGGGACGTTTGCACTGAAGGGAAACTGCCACTCTTTAAGTAGCTGATGAGCCTACTTTGCTTGCCACACTCTAATGCACAAGTAGAAAGAGCATTTAGTATGGTGCGGAAAGTGAAAACTGAACTGCGTCAGTCTCTGAGTGTAAAAACATTGAACTCTTTGTTGGCAGTTAAAATGAATGAAGAACTGGATGTCTGTGATATTAAGCTGCCAAAACATGTTTTAGAGGCTGCCAAGAAGGCCACAACAGCATACAATAAGTCTACATCTGATGTATGATAGGATGCGGTTTAACTTGGTCTAAACTTTGTGTGACTTGCAATATGTCTGTTTAGAAAACATAGTAAATGTGATTTTTATTTTTGTAAAGTGTTGTTTCATTTACTTATGGTATGGTTATGGTATTGTAGATTATCAAATAAAGGTTTTTGGATCTGAGAAGTGTGTGTTATTGAATTTTACAGTTCTACCATGCTCCATGGCAATGGCATGTTTTGCACAGTGTGAAAATAGGGTGTTCCACATTTTGACCATTTGTCACACATTGTTAGGATCTGTGTTCCACATTGGCCACTTAAGAGGTTGAAACCTATGCACTGAACCTTCAATCAGCAATTTCAGTTTAGAAGGATGTAAGCTACCTTAAGGTGGGGGAATGGTTATAATGGACAATATTATATATGGGGCTAAAATGGAAGAATTATTAAGAGATGAGAGTAAATATGAAACAGTATCTCTTAATGAGATAAATACTGCTCATTCTAAAATTGATTTTGCACTTAAAGAGCTCTTAAAAGATGAGTTAATTGACAAACAAACCTTTGATTTTTTTATATGTAGAGAAACCTTTAATCCCAGTTATTTTTGGGATAGTAAAAGTGCATAAAGATATTCAAAACCCCCCGATTAGACCTATTGTCTCAGCCTCTGGTTCAAAAACATACCCATTGGTGAAATTTATAGATTCAAAAATTTAAAAAAGTTTAGTTAAACCAGGAAGATTTTTTTAAATATTCTTGGGACTTGTTAAGAAAAGTGGAACAAAGATTGTTTGATTATGACACAATAATTTTAACAGTGGATATTATCGATCTGTTTTCCATCATCCCACATGATGTAGGGATGGAATGGTTTTTAGAAGGCCTCTTGGACAAAAAGAAATTTAATTGAAAAGCACTAAGAGTTATAATGGAATTATTAAAATTAGTTCTATTAAATAATTTCCTAGTATTTGAAGGTGAATTTTTCAGACAATTACAAGGAGTTGCTGTGGGGGCCTGCTGTGTCCCCAGTTATGCAAATATTGTCCTTAGTATTTGGGAAACAAAGTTTTTGCTTATTCCACCGTATATTAACTATTGGAGCTTTTTTAAAAGGTACTTGGATGATTTATGTTTTTTTTTTGGATTGAAAGGGAGGAAAAATTGATTGAATGTTTACAGTATATAAACAACACTACCAGTTTCCTCAAATGTACACATAATTTTAATAGAGAGATGTTAAATTACTTGGATGTGACTATTTATAAAAAATATGTTAATAAAACTTTTAAGTCAAATATTTTTAGAAAAGAAACATTTTCAAATTCATATCTATATTTTACTAGCGCCCACCCATTTAAGCAAAAGAGAAATTTGGTTAAAGGACAATATATTAGAACATCAAGTATAACAACTGAGAATGAAGAATTTGAAAATGAATGCAGTAATTTAAAGCAGATGTTTTTAGAAAAAAAAACCCCAGAAAATTTGATAAATGAAGTGATGAAAGAAGTTATTGATGGGAGGGGTGATAGGTTTGGTTCTATATTAGGAATTAGATTACAAGAGGTGGAAAGAATAAATTCTGCTAACAAACAAAATGAAATAGAAGAAAAGAACTACAATAGTTCATTTATGTTGAATTTTAATTGCGAGGCAGGTCTAGACAAACAAATAGTGAACAGAAATTGGAAAATGTTCTCGGAATTCTCAGATTTAAACACAATATTTAAGCAACCCATTATGTTTAGTTATAGAAAGGATAGAAAGATAAAAAACATTTTAGAAAATAATTCAAGATATGGTGAGGTAAACAGTAGGATGTACACAATGTAAACGTGATGAACAAAGAATGTCACTATTTACTGGGTAGGCATAGATTACTGGTAAGTAAGACATATGCCAGTTGTAATACAAATGGTATAGTGTACCTTGCTGAATGTAAAACATGTACCTCCTTTTATGTGGGGAAAACGGAGAGGGCATTAAGAAGAAGAATTTATGAGCATACATATGAGATGCGGAGGCAGGATCAGAGAAATGCCCTTTACAAACACAGCACAATATGTAAGGAAGCTAATTTTATGTTCTTTGTGCTGGAAGTGATCCCACATGATGTTAGAGGGGGTGATTGGGAAAACAGGATCAAGGTCAGGGAATTATACTGGCAACTAATCCTGGAGGCCTGCAAGACACCAGGGTTAAATGAGCATTAAGACTGTAAAAAATGGTTGTTGTGTTCCTTTGTTTAAAAATTTCCTATGAACATATGTGAATATTTCTTTTATATAAAGGTTAGGGATATAAGGTTGTCCAGATTATATTTCTATTAAGAAAGATTGGTTATGTTTTAGATTCAATAATTATTTTTACCACAAGAGGGTGGCCTTGTACTATTTAGTACTTATATATATATATATATATATATATATATATATATATATTTGATAATTTTATACTTTTATAAATTTGTAGAAGGATTTTAAAATATAAGATGATAGTTTATAGTACGATTTTATATATAATATAATTTAATGTAGATTAGATGTAAATAACTTTGGTTACTTTTTAGAGAAAATGTTCTTACATATACATATTTTTTAAAAACAGCTTCCTTTTTGAATACTTCATGAATAATTAAGTCAGCGTGATTTTTTAATGTGATTGGATAATTGTGTGTGGTAATATGTATATAAAGGGGGAGTCATTTATTATGTGTTTTTTGCTGAAGAAATTACATGGTTGATGGAAAATGTGGTGAATGAGTTACTTAATGTGGCAGAAATGTAATCCACATTAACAGGCGTTATAACTTCAAAGTTAGTCACCTGTTCTGTCTGCATAAATTTAATACCGAAAATAGGTTTGTACATACCATTCAACCTTTTATACTTGACTTCATCTATCAAGTCATCTAACATAGTTGTAGGGTACACTCAATGAACAAACATACTATTCGAACAAGTCCAAACAGAGGTCCAAAAAACGCAGGACATAATCTTTGCTTCACCTGAATTTTTCAGTGTCGAACCTAGATTGGTTGACTCTTGCCTTAGATGAGAAGCTTAAAGAGGTGACGCTGATTTTTTTAGCAGCATTACTAACAATGGCAAGTGTACTTAAACATTATTGGTTACATGAGAATTTTTAAGTTATTTTGTTAATTAATTTTTTGTATTACATTATATGTGTATACTTGTTTTATTGGTTTTCATAATATGTAGTTAGACTTTAACATTTTATTTACCAGTTACTTTGCATGTCATGACAGTTAAATATCTAGTTTTTATTGTGTCTTTAAGAAGATGGAGGACTTGGTTTGTTTAAATTGGATTGGTTAATTAGTTAAACCTGAATCTATTTATATGTGTTTTTGTATGTTAACACTTTTTCTGAAGAAGTTTGCACATGGTGCAGATGAAAAGCGCTTCATTAAATCTCTTTATTCAAGCTCCATTTGGTTTATCACTTTGACTCCTGCAGTACTTGGTTTTTTTTAATTTATAGGGTCTATGTTAAATCAGTGAATGCTTAAAAAAGTGAACACTGATTTATTGACCCTCTTTAAGCAAAAGCTTAAAATCCCAAAAACTCAGAAGAGCGATTTTTTCCCCAGGAAAAAAAATCCCCGTTCCATTAAAAAAAAAAAAAAAAAAAAATTCAAAACAGTAAATAAAGTAGGGCTCACTCTATACCAACTCCAAGATCACACCACAGTGGAGGAAATAGCAAAGTCCCGAAAACAGCCCAGTGATTGTTTTTCCTGGGGAAAAAATCGCTGTTCCAAGTACTCAGGATTTTCAGCTTTCACTTAAAGAGGGTCGATAAATCAGCGTTCACTTTTTTATGCACTCGCTGATTCAATATAGACCCCTTTTATACAGAGTTTATTGTTTGAAGCTTCTGTTCTGAAGAAGTCCTGTTTGTAGAAGGACTAAAATGCTAAAATTAACTATATCAATGTGTACTATAGTTTATGCAGCAGTGGACACTTTTCTTTTTATTTCCAAGTATTTTGTTAAGAGGTATTTACCTACAGTATTTGACTTTCTGGTCTTTATATATATATATATATATATATATATATATATATATATATATATAAAAGTATTCTTTTATGCTATGAACAGTCTTTCAGACTCCTGCAGCTGATAATACTGCAATGGAATGAACAGGAGGAAATATATCTGGCAAGCATATTATGGGTGCACATAAGGAAGGGCATTACATTGGCATGCTGGGGCAGATGTTGGCAATGACATCACTGGTGATGGTGGCCAAGTCACATGGTTTATGTAAACAGACATTTACATCATGATTCTACCTTGTGCATGGTCTGTTTTGTATTATTATGTTGCTGTAGGACAAAGGATACTAACTGCTGTGTAAACCACTACCTGTGCTGTCAGCAGAATGGAGTTCACACTGTGCCTTCATACTTCAGAGGTGGTGTAGGACATGAAAACCATTTACATGAGACCAGTTTTCAGATTGTGGCACAATTGGTGAAGGTAAGGAGGATGTCATCCAGACTACTGATCTGACCAGCCAGCATTGCTCTTCATATTGTATATGTCATATGTAATACTCCCAATGTGTCTATACACAGGGATTCATTGCATAGATCTCATCCACCATTGGTTGCCATGTGCTAAACATAACCAAAGTTTTCAGGACTGTGAGTAAGTCATGACATGATATGACATCCATGAATTTCTGTCTCTATGTATGAGATTGTCTGCCTTTGCTGTCACCAAACCATCAGTGTTTTTTTTTTTCTTAATAAGTTTATTACAGCCAATTTTTATGCATGCAGACGATGTACAAAACTGACATTCTCATAAAACTCTCTAAACATAGTAAAGGCATCCATGTTTCAAGAATACTCATGTAAAATTAAGCCACACATAGGGTAAAAACAGAACTTAGTATATAATATCTTAGAAATGCCCCAAAACTGTAAACCACTTTTTAAGAAGAAAATCATCTGTGTTTTACCACACATAGATAATGGCACCAAGAAACAATTGTAGCTATAATACACCATGATTTCAGAGCTGCTGGTTAGTCACATAGGTTCATAAGTTCATAGGTGGGTACTAGGCTAATGGCCCTGAGGCCTTTACAAGCCTAGCCATAGGATTACCCTGGCATCGTGCCACCCGACCTTAGTTCCCAGAGCCTCTGTTGAGTAGTGCCACTGGAGTTATCCACAGGGTGAATTTTCCATAGCATGGGCAGTCCCTGGGTTATGAACCTGTCCCTCCAGCACATTCTGTTGACTGTGGTAATGAGGTTGAGGTCTCTGAAGCATGTGGTGTGGAGGGATTGGGATTTCTTTAGATGTAGCATTTCTAACATAGCTGGGTCAGACATGGCTTTGTAAGTCAAGCAGAGATCACCTCTAATTAGGTGATATGAGACAGATAATAGTTGGAGTTTTTTGAGTCTGTCCATATAGGACAAGTGTTTAAGGCCTAGGATCCTCTTTGTGAGGTACGTTTGCAGCCTCTCCAGTTGTTGCAGGTGTCTAGTGAGGTATATGCCAAATGGGGCATTGTACTCGATGATTGGCCTAATGAGGGAAGAGTAGAGGGAGACAATGACCTCTTTCTTCCTGGATGCAAAACCCTTAGTAATGAGATGTGCCACAAAGAAGGACTTTCTGACCACAGTGGCAATGTGGCGATCAAAAGAGAGGTTTCTGTCAACCTGTGTTCCTAGATCTCTTATAACGCCTTCTGTGTTTAGTGAACTACCTTCAATATGGTGATTTATGGGAACTGGGTTTTTCCCAGAGCGGATGACGACACATTTTTTGGCACTGAGTTTAAGGCCATGGTTCTGACACCAGTAGTTGGTCTCAGTGAGGCCATTCTGTAGGATGTCAGCATCACTTGGGGAGTTAATAATAGCTCCCAACTTGGAATTGTCTGTGAACTTTGTCAGCCAGAGTCCTTTTGTGTTGGCCTGGACTTCAGAGAAGTAGATACCAAACAGGAGAGGACCCAGAACAGAACTCTGTGACTAGTCGGCAGTCTGACTTGGAGTCAGCTACTTTCACATTCTGGGTTCTATCTGTGAGCCAGCTTGCAAACCACCTAGTGATATAGGGGTTGATGCCTAGCTTAGTGAGTTTTTCTATGATCCCTGAGTGGGGAATGGTATCAAAGGCCTTGGCAGGATCAAGGTAGGCTGCATGAACCACCTTGCCTTCATCCACAGCTCCATTGACTGACTCAAAGAAGTCAACCAAGTTAAGCAGGCATGATCTACATTTCACAAAACCAAACTGTGTGGGATCCACAATTTGGAGATTCCCTGTATCCTTGTTTATTAGGTTCATGATTATGCGTTCCATAGCTTTGCATATCAGACTCATCAGGCTAATGGGGCGATAGTTCCCAGGGTCTGTAGTCACTCCTCCTTTGTGGAGAGGGATGACTGTAGCAGTGTGCCATTTGGTAGGGACAAAGCCTGAGGTGAAGCTGTGATTGAACAGGGCACATAGGTGAGGTGCCAGTTCACTCTGTAGTTCATGGAGAACACAGCCAGCGATATTAAAAGTTCCCATAGAAGCTGTATTCTTGGCCTTGGACAGTGCTGTTTAACCTGTGCAGCAGTAATACTGGGTGCATGGCAATCTACTGGTATTGTGATTGGTCCTTTGGGGGGAGAGAGGAGTAAAGTTGGCACTGAATCTGTCAGCCAGTATATTGGCAATATCTGTTGGCTCAGTATAGGAGGTACCATTGTGCAGTAGCTCAGAGCAAATCTGGATATTGCCATGGAGATTCTTTACATAACTATAGAATGCCTTGTGGTTGTCTTTACTATCTGCTGCAATTCTGTTTTCATAGCTAGCTTTAGAGCATTTGATGAGGAATCTCAACTTTTTGTTGAGGTGATAAGGGAGTTTTTCCAGACGTGGGACTTCACCTTATTCCGCATCAGTTTCCTCCTTCTGTTGTAGAGTTTGTTTATGGGAGGGGACCACCAGATTGGCTTCCTTTTTTTGGAGGAGAGCATCTTGGTTCTATTGGGTATGGCAAGATCCATACATTTGTGTATGTGTTCGTACAGTTCATTGGTGCATGATTCAGCGGTCATGCAGCTATTCTCCATTTGCATGGGTGCCTTGAAGTTAGCCACCTCTGTTTTAAGGAGCCAAAAGTTAGCTTTGGAGAAGTTTTTCATGGTGGTTACCTTTGTGGGGGGTGGGGGGTGGGATGTGGATTTCCAATGTGATTAGTTTGTGGTCAGATCTAACCAGGGAGGAGCTGACTATTGGTGTAGAGCAATGGTCGCCCATGTTAGTAATGACCAGGTCAAGGATGTTGCTACTTCTAGTGGGGGTAAGAATGAGCGGGTCCAGGGCATTGGAATTAATGAATTCCAGGAAACGTTGAGCAAGTGTATTGGTACATGAGTAGTTTTCCCAGTTAATGGAGGGGTAGTTGAAGTTGCCTAGTATGAGAGTGTTAGGTTGGACCCTAATATACTCCAGGGTGCTTAGGAATGTGGAGTGTGAGTCTTGGGACATGGTTGGGGACCTATAGCAGGCTACGACCTGAATCACTCTTACCCAATGTTAGCTGCACCTGAAGTATCTCTGATGTGTTATGTTGGGCTACCAGTCTGGAGGTGTGTGCATCCTTTATGAATATGGAAACACATCCGCGTTTGGAGCTTCGTTCCATGTTCTGGGGCTGAAAGGTGTGGAAAGAGTTATAGTCTGGTAGTGTAGGGGTGCCTTCTGCTTTCTTGAGCCAGGTCTCTGTTACAGCACAAATGTTGACGTTCTCCATTTTAAGTATTACATTGAGTGAGTGCATTTTGAGATTTAGAATTCTACCACTGAGCAGGTCTGTAATTTTGGTATCTTTATATATCACAGTTTCAAAGTTTTGCCTCTCACTACAAGAGAGTGCAATGTTTCATTACAGACTTGAACAAAAGCCATAATTTCTTGGATGATACAATGACATTACATGGCAGTGGTCAAAGAAAAATGTGTTACCCTGCAATCATCTTTGCACCATGGCAAGGCAAAGACCTTTAAGTATGAAAGTACTGCGAAGGACTTTTTCAATTAATCATTTTCCTGAGAGGGAAGAATATGACTACCATGGTGTATGACCCAGGGGCAAATGCAGTACACTGGACCATAACTCTCAACTACTCAAAGCTTTGCAGAATGTCCAGAGTTTTGCCTCATATGTTTGCCTGTTTCTCTTAAAATGTGTGGATTTTCTGGCAAATTCTTCAGGAGTGAAATTAGTAAATAATGCCACACACATGAGTTTCAGATTTCATATCCTTCAGAAAATGCATGCTAATGAAGAACTTCTATTCTAACAACTTTCTAATTTTATAACAGCAACATTTAAAATCTGTCCCTAATTTAGGGCCTTTGTCCTCTTAATATTTTTGACTTTATCCAAAAATTTATGCTCTAAAGTTGAAGGATATGCAGTGGCCACTGCCCATGTGAAAATATATATTCAGAAACCAGTTTTCACTGGATGATAAGAGAAAAGAAATATAGTTCAATAAGATTAGAATGTACTACAAATCTGTGTAAATAAGTTTATATGGTACCATTTTAAATACAGACTATATTGGAGGATACTTGGGACAACAGAAGCAGGTACACAAACTTGCCACCTAAAACATCAAAGGCGGCTATAATTTATGACATTAAATTATTAAGACTTACTTTTCAGCCACACAGGAAACATTTTAAAAATTATCCCTGCTACAAGTTTAAAATAGAACATTTTGAAGAAAATACGAAGGTTACATAAAAAATGCAAAGCCTCAAGAAAAAACTCTTACTGATAATAGATCAGAAATAAATCATGTTGGTGAGAAGCCTTGTAAGAAGCTTTGATCATTAAACCAGAACAAGCAGTTTAGTTGTTTGTAAGCACTTTTTTCAGTCCAAGAAGCCTTATCTGCTAGTTTGTAAGATCTGCATTGTTTCCCTAGAACAGTTATAAAAGCTTACTGCAGCTACAGCTGACACTACTTATAGGGAAACAATTAGCCATCTAGAGGAAAAGAACGTTTCAATTTCTTAATGTTTGCATTTTGAATTATCAGACCTTTGCTATCACATAGACTTGAAGTACTCTATTATTGAGATTATAGACTTCAAAAACTTAACCAAACTGCATTCTTCTAACATTAACTCCTCAGAATATAAAATATGTATTTGTCACTACAACTGAGGTGTTCAGTATTTTATTTCCTTAAACAGAAACAAAATAAATCACAGAGAATTAAAATTTGTCACACAAATTCTAGGCACATATTTCCCCTTTGCTTTACAGCTAAAATCATGTAATAATTAATACTTGGAGACACTAGCACAGGTGTCTTCCCCAGAAATATTTACTACAGAATGTCAGTCTGCAAAGATGTGTGTGTGTGTTTGGGGGGGGGGGGGGAGTCAAAATATTTAGCTGTAACTCAGTGTAATACTCTTGCTCGTTGCAAGCTTTGTAGATAAAGACAAACAGTGCATAAATAAACAAGAAAACATAGTTTGAGTAAACTGCAGTATAGGTTTTGCATTAAAGGTAGGTCTATTACAAGTGCTCACATACAAATTGCTTATGACACACCTGCTCACTGCCACTTCTTGTAAAGTGCAAGTGCCCTAATTCCTGATCTTACCTAATTATCTAGCCTTCCTACCACCTGACCCTATTAAACTCTATAGCCCTACTAGAAGTCTAACCCTAACCCTAAAACTCCAAACCATTTCAGAACACTAAGCCAAATCCTTGTTCCACAATCTTAACTCTACATCTCCACCCCCTTCCTAAACCTATATTCCCCTCCTACTCCATAACTCTAAAACTCCCCTGCCACACCCAAACCCTAAAATTCTCCTCCCACTCCCTAAACCTTAATCCACATCCTGAGTGCTAACTGACACCCTTAGCTACTCCTAATCCTATCACACTCCCTTCTCACAACTGCTGCACTTATCTCATTCAAACCAAATAATGTGCTCAGATGAGATATGGCAAATCCACTTTATCCCCACAGCTGCTACACTTTGCCTGATTTCATATTTGAGTTCAAGCTTGAGCATGGCCCTCGTGAACAACAAAACTCTCCAGTTCTGACTTTGAGACAGTGGACTTTGAGCTCCTCGGACTTGGTCATTTGTAGTGACCCCTCCGAAGCTGCATAACAGCAGTTTTACACAGCGGTGGTTGACGATGTTTGAAAGTCAGTGTGTGGACAGTCATAGAAAATGCAAACATCAAAGGTTGCTGAATCTGTGTTAGTTTTTTGCCCCACGTTTTATGCTAAGCCTTTTCTCCTACATCAAATTTATCTTATAAAAATTTAGGCTGCAAAAGATCAGCACAGAATCATCAGTTCTATAAGCATTTAGAGTAACTTAATGAATAATATCTGTGCAGTCATTCTTAACTGCTGCTTGCCATAAGGAGTTATTAGAGGAAAATAAATAGGCACTATTCTATTTAAAATAAGTGCTATATGTTGAACTGTTCATCTGGAAAACACATAATTTTACTAAAGTTGAAAATCATGATATGCCAGACTGGCACCCAGACCCAGATCTGACAGCATTATTATTGCTGGACAGCTTCACTAAAATAGCATATACTTTTCTTTCCTGACTAAACAGGCAATGGATAGTGTGACACCACAAATCGAGAGTCACAACCATTTCCGAGTACATTATTGTAAGAGGTGCACACATTCAAAGGTACATACTAGGTTAACTGCCCTTGCAGTAGATTTTAAGCCTAGACAATTTCCATTTTGGTGCTTGAATTAATCTATTCCATTTGGTTTAGACTGGCCTTACCCATCCCATGGCCAATAATTATATATTACCCCAGTGAGAATAACTGGGATCAAACCATAGATAATTTAATGGGACCCATGCATGGGCTAAAGCATTTAGGAGCTGCCTCTGTCTATTAGTACAGGGGGAAGTCTTGCAGTACATTTTCTGTTTCCCATTCACAGGTCCAAGTTGCAATTGAATATGGACAAGAATGAACTTTGTTTTAATTAGATAGGGCTCTGTTCCTGAGTAGTGGTCTGCTCTGCAAGATAAAACTGTCCCTCCAAACCATTCTGGTGTTGTTGCAGAACAGGTTTAGATCCCTTGACCAAGTATTTCTGATGCTATTTTACTGTTGATATACAGTAAATTCATCTGTATTTGACTGATGAATTCCTTTTATGACAGACACAGGTCACCTCTTAGCAGTCTTTAGGATACTGAGTATAGTGTCAGGGCTTTGAATCAGACCAAGTAGGACATATTACTTAGGCCTTGTTTTCCAGCAGTAAGGTATCTCTGTGAGATTTACAGTTGTTGCATGTATCTGGACAGATACATTCCAAAGGGGCATTATACTCGATGATATTATACTCAATGATGCTAGTCAATATGGAACAACACATAGTTCATCAACACATGCCCGTGTTTCATATATAACATAAAATACACCAAAATAAATGTGATGTATAAATGTCCACCTTAAGTATAGAGCTGTCCAACAACTGGACTGCCAGTGCATATGTCATTGCATATATACCATCACAGAGTCACGTCTTGCATGTATCCAACATGGAGACAACAGTGCAAGTAAGTTCCCAAGCATGAACTGTGATATGTAAAGCAAAATTTCTGCTGCTTATGTTTATCATGCACTAACTGGTAGCTAGTAATGCAAAGGTACAGCAGCACAGCTTACAAATGAGCCATTTGTATCAAGGTACCACACTATATGATATAATCCCTGCATAAATAGAGAAATACCCACACCACTCTGTAAACAGAACAAGAGTAATGCATAATGAAACGTGCTTGTGCAATGGTGTTCACACATTCAGTGTCAAACACTAATATGTTGAAGTACTGTGCAGCATGAAAAATATCACCATAATGCTTTTAATAACACATGAGTGGTTACATATTCATAAGTATAGCACAGTTGTCCAAAAAAATTGTATGGAATGTATTGCATCATCCACAGGATGTAATGAATCATCTTGAAATTTCATGTCCTTTCTGTCTATATCCAACACCAGTGCACATATGACTTGCTGTAAAAATGTTAGCTTGTGACTATCTACATACTAGTTTGAGTTAGGTTATTCAGCGCACACACACACACACACACACACACACACACACACACACACACACACACACACACACACACACACACACACAAAACACAAACCCACACAAAATAAGAAAGTACAGTTCTGCGAGTAAACTAACCATAGCTGTAGACATTTGAATGATCACTGCTGCAGTAATCTTAGCTATATGTTTTATATCCTAAAGATATAACACCCGTGACCCAGCCAACTTCCAAAGTTTAAGGGCACTTTCCATCCATCCAAACAATTCTTCTTCTTCAGCACTACTCATGTTGGTTAATAGTCTGAGAGTCAACCCTTCAGAGCTTTCATGCCAATTGAGAAAGACAGGCTACAGTCCTGAAAAGGTCAATGTTAGGAAAATAAATACTAAGGTCCTTACCCTGGCAACAAAGGCATGCAGAAATATGGGTGTGGAGGGAAGAAGAGAGTAATACAGCAGCAATCATTTTAATATCCACTGTTAGGGTAAGTTTACTTATACACTGTACTTTGTCAGCATTTGATCACTGCTGCAGTAACCATAGCTATATGGGTTGACTACTATAGTTAAACTGACTGGGAGGAGGAAAGATGAGGGTCCAGAAGCCCAAGGAGTATGGCCATAGCAAAGCTTGTCCTTGACCTAGAGAAGGAATTTAGTTGGTAGTGCTTTGTAAACATATGCACAGAGGACCTAGTTGCTGCTTCTAGAATATTTATAGAATCTAACCCTTTCCAAAAAGCCACGGATGACGCCGAGGAGCATGACCTTGCCTGGGATTGCCTTGCTGTGGTAGGTATGACAATGAGTAAGTCTGAGACAACCATTTAGGTATAGTCTGTTTAACACAGGTTGTCCTTTCTTCTTACCTTCATAAGAAATGAACAATTCATAGGTTTGAACTGGTGTCTTTACAAGCCTAACTGTGTAGCTCAACCCAGTTTTGTCACAGAGTTCCTTGAATGCCTATCTGGTAGGGTATATAAGTACAGAGGTAGCTAAGGGTTATTTCAGTGGGGTATATTAGTAGGGATTAATTTACTTACTGTCAACCTCTGTCTATCAGAGACACTGGGTCCAGACCAGAGGTATTTATGATTTCCCACCCAATGATCAAGGTGTTGTTTGAATACTGTCATGAATGAACTCTGCGTCATGTAGATGGGGAGCTTATTTCATAGCATGAGGATCCTTTACAACAAATATCCATCTCTCTAGCATGTTCTATTTATGCCACAGGCAAAGTTCATGTCCTTGGATCTAGTGTTTCTGGTGCTGTTGTTTTGCAGATCTGCAGGAAGTGATCCATCAGAACTGGATCTGAGGGTGCATTACATGCTAGGAATAGATCACCTTTCAGTAACCTCTAGAAGACTGAGTACAAAAATAGGGCCTTCAGGTGACCTGTGTAGGACAGGGTCTTCATCCCCTGGATTCTCCTGTTGAGGAACCCTTGAGGGCATTCTGACTGTTGCAAGTGCCTGGTTAGGTACAGGCCAAAGGGAGAATTGTACTTAATGATGGGTCTGATAAGGGCTGAGTAGAGTTTTATTATAACTTTCTTGTACCTGGATGCCATAGACTTGCTTATAAATTGGGAAACATAGAATGATTTTCTTACTATCTTGGCTATGTGTTGGTTGAAGACAAGATTACTGTATACATATGTACCAGATCCCTAACTATCAGGTAAAATCTTAGAAGTGTTTTATTGTTGGTGTGATTAGCTTGGGTGGACAATTTCCCAAAGGGCACTATAATGCATTTCTTTGCATTGACTTTTAATCCATGGCTTTGGCACCTGTCGCTTTTTTTTTTTTTGTGGGTGTGTTAAATCCTCTTATAGGATGCTGATGAGATGGGGTAAAACTATGATAACACTCAATTTATAGTCATCTGCTCAGTGAGTCAAAGACCTTTGACATTAACCTTGACTTCCAAGAAGTAGATGCTAAACATGAGCGGCTAATAAATGGAACCATAGTGTACTCTGCAGATGACCAGTCTCCTGGTGGAGGAGATATCGCTGATGCTGACTTCTTTGGTCCTATCTGAGAGCCAGACAGCAGACCAATGAGTTATGTAGGGATTTCTGCAAATTTCTGAAAGATTGTCAACAATACCTGAGTGGGTTATTGTTTTTCTTGTCTTAGCCAGGTCAAGGTAGGTGGTACGCACCATTTTTCCCTCATCCGTATCTTTGTTGACCCTCTCAAGGAGGTTTACCTGGTTGAATAGGCAAGACCATCCCTTAATAAAACCAGATTAGGATGGGTCTAGTGTCTCTAGGTTGCCAATGTCCTTGTTGATCATTTTGATGATAATTCATTTCATGGCTTTGCATATTAGACTCATCAGACTGATGAGTATGTAGTTCCTAGGGTCAGTTGATGGTCCACCCTTATGAAAAGGGATGACCACTGTGGCCATCCATTTACCTGGAATGTAAATTATTTTGAGGCTCTGGTTGAAGAGTGCAAGGGGTCTTACTAGATCATGTTTTAGGATATTTATGAGGCAACTGGGGACATTGTTGTGGTCCACTGAAGCAGTGCATTTGGCCTTAATGTGCACCACCAGGGCCCACATCTGTTAATAACTGGGGGGATGTGCCAGAAGGATTTCACAGGAAATAGTTGGGGGAATGGGGGCAAAGATAGAGCTATATTTATCAGGCAGTAGATTCACTATGTCACCGTGGCAGAGAAGGTTGTGCCATTTACCACCAGTTCTACATTCTGCTGAGTGTTAAAGTTCCTAAAATTACTGAAGAAGACCTTGTAATTGTTTTTAGCCTGGGAGGCTATCCTGACTTAGCAATTGACCTTGCTGGACTTTATTAGACCTCCTACTTCTTTTGTTTAGTTGAATCAGAGAGCTCTTGTCTCTGTGAGAGTTGCTATTTCTGACTTTGGTCATGACTTTTTTCTTTTGTTATATACCTGTTAAGGCAAGGATTTCACTAGTAGGGTTTGTTTTTGATGTTGGATCTGAGTTTACTTCTGCTAGCTGTGGCTGCCTCAGTGCAGCAATTTACATGTTTATATAGGGTTTATTTAAATAATTCTTCATAGGTAACTATGTTCTTGGAGTTTAGGGGAGCTGTGAATTTTAACAAACTGTCACTTAATAGGGTGTAGTCTGGTTTAGAATAGTTCTTAACTGTTACGGGTTTAGAAGAGTCTTCCAAGTTGATTTTTATTTTGAGGGAAACAGTTTTGTGGTCCAACCTCACAAATGAAGAAGTGACATGGAGTGGGGGTGGGGGTGGGGGTGGGGTGGGGGGGGCAATGCTCTCTCAATGTTGGTGAGTTCTAGGCCCAGTATGTTTGATCCTCTGGTTGGAGTGTGCACTATGTGGTCCTGGATGTTTGTGTCGATAAAGTCCATGAAGTGTTGTGCCTTTGAAGCAGAGGCAGTGAATGTTTCCCAGCCCATAGAGGGGTAGTTAAAGTCTGTCATGAATAAAGTATTTTATTTGATGGTGAGTGCTTCTAGTAGGTCTAGATAAGAGTTGTGACTTTGTAGACCATAGAAGGCAATTTGTAGCTAACCAGGACATGGTAAGAAACCTTGCTAAGGAGACTTGCACATGGAAGATCTCAAGGGCATCATCCTGTTTAACCAACCTGGAGTTGTATTTGCTGCTAATCTAGGCCAAGACACATCTACCTTTAGCATATGTCTGTGCTGCTGTTGGCCTAAATGTGTGGCAGGGACTGTGGCCTTCCACTGCTGGAGTACTTTTTGTGGCTTTAAACCAAGTCTCAGTAACAGCACAGAAGTCTACATTCTCCAGCTAGGATGGCTTGCAGGGTGTGAAGCTTCTTGTTTAGGCCTCTACTATTGAGTAGTAACACCTCAAGGCTGCTTTGAGATTTTTTTTTTGCTATGTTCACTATTTTGTCATTGCCTAAAAAAAAAAAAAAACGCTGTAAGGTGATGGATACATTTTTAGCCAATATCCAAAAGCCCACAGAACGGGCGCAGATCATCCTTGGCAAAGCAATGTAGTCTGTTAACCATGCCCTCCCATGCTGATAGATATTGGATTCTGCTGGAGTGACAACAGAAACTAATCCAGTTATTAAAATCACTTCCATCATTCTTGTGAAGGTAGAATGCTGCTCAATGCAAGGCATCTACCTATCTGTGACATATATTCAGAGAAAGCCACAGTGCCTCTTTTCATATAGTCTAGTGAGGTACATCTCAAGTCATTTACACCCACATCGACTATGATAAAATCAGATTGGTATCTGTGGAGCAGTGACTTGAGTGCGTGCATGATATTGTGATCCTTGGTGCAGACAGGCAACTAACTGTTACCTTCTCCTTGTTTAATCTGGTGATGGAGCATTTGTGTGTGATATAACAGCAGCAGTGGTACAGTGGTAGCGTTGTTGCCCCACAGCAAGAGGTTCACCTGTTCAATTCTTGGCTGGAGTGCCTTCTGTGTGAAGTCTGCATGTCCTCCCTGTGGTCGAATGGCCTCTGAAAGACATGTGTGAATGGGTGTGCCTTCGCTGAAGGTTGGGCATTGGGCTGGCAGCTCAGCACCAGAAAAATGTACTGCCAATCATTAGCAGACCGGAGTTCTGCTGTGGTGACCCCTAACTGGGAAAAGACAAACAACCTATGACAAGAATACTAGGTAAAGTGTTTGCTTGTCTTATGGGCTCTCTTCTTAGAGGATCATTGAGAGTAGACTTATGTGTGGTCTTAGGTGCTGCTTTTGTTATGTGCTTCAGTGTTTGCTGAGGATAATTGTTACCGTTTATTGGCTTAGGATGTCTTTGAAATAAGAGAGGTTTCTTTTAAGTGCCTAAGTATATAGAGATATATGTGTGTGGTGAGTGGTATGTGTGAAGGGTGCAGTTTGTGAGTTCTTGACAACCTTGTTTGCAAGTAAGAGTTTTGTCTCCAAATAATCTATTTAAAGTACACTACAGTATCCATATCTTTAAAGTTGTTTGTTTGTAGAAAGATTTCACCCCAGACACTCCTTTACTGTGCTTTTATATTTGGAGAACTGTGATTACTCATCTAGTGGCAGTAAGTGTTTCCCTGGTCAATCTCCACTGAGAAGCACACAAAATGGCTCTAAGTGTAGCCATCATATTGGTCAGAAGGATCAGTCAGATTTTCCAGTGCTGGTATAAATTCAGCACATTTGCCTGGTGTTGATCACTGTGCCAGTATCCTGTACATTTGCAAACATCTGAAAACATTGCTTATTTTCATCTGTAAAAGTTTACTTTGCTACTTACCTTAATATAGTACCCAGGACTACTGCTGCTCAGAGTCCATCAGATTTGGCACTGGCAACATCGCTGGTTAGGCTTGCTGCAGATTACATCACATGAGTGCACTTCCCTCATCCAGTTACAAACGCCTTCCACTCCTATCCTTTCAAGTACACATTAGGATGTGAAACTATGGAATGGCACTTTCCTGTTATCTCTGCATCCAGCTTGGTGAACATGGGTATCCTGAGCCAATGTAATAACTGCTTTATGTACACTGACAACCACTTAATACTTGAACAGACAAATACAGTATTTGAGAGATGTAGTTACACAGTGATGTTGGAGGCTAGACTCTCACATACAGACATAAAAAGCAACAAACAGGTCATCAGTGACTCACAAACATCACAAACCACATTCACAAAGGACTACACACATAGACCCACATATATGGAGGTCCTCATATGTAACTTATCTTGAACCTCAAAGGCCTCCAGGTGCTGTCTTAAGAATATCTGTATGTACACAAACAAGACAATTCCCATCATAACACATAAAGCCACATCTCACTGTGTCTCCAATACTAATACCATAAGGCAAAACACTCCACAACCTAATATTCTGGTCATAGGAGACTCCATTGTGAGACACACTGACATCTCTCTTACCAGGCTGGATAAGGGGAAGGTCACAGTTAATTGCCAGTCAGGGGCCATTATTCAACAGATCACACAAGCACTCAGATCACTTACCCCTAAGCACCAGTATGACTCAGTTATAGTCCATGTGGGTGTGAATGACCTGAGAAGTACCTCCTTGGACTATATGAAGAGAGATATGATTGAGCTCAGAGAATATGTATCACAGGCGAGTATGAACCAGAATTGAGCAGCATTCTACCATTTCTGAATATGATGCCATAATACCAACAGAAAATGATTGAATTTAACAATTGGCTTAGCTACTGATGTCATTTCAAAGAGCTCCTATACTATCAACTGGGGAGGACATGGGTGAGAGACCATGCTGATTTGCCAGGGATGGTCTTCACCTGTCACATCTAGGCTTTTGGATAGTGTCCAAAACATTATCCGCACCTATAGTGCCAAACAGAAAAACCTTCCAACATAACAAAAGATACTCACAAAAAACTAAAGGTATCACTGCTCAATGCTAGTAGCCTCAACAAGAAACTGCACTCCCTTGAAACTCTCCTCACCCTGTAGAATGTTGACTTCTGTGCAGTTACTGAAATATGGTTCAAAGCCATGTGTTAAATAAAAATAAGTTAGGACAACACAGGAGGCTCAGATGCAAGAAACTTTACTAGTGTACACCAGGAGGCAAAAAACCATACAGTACAAGTATATAATTCTGTCTAACATGATACAGGAAGTAAACTTCTTTAAATACACTATACATTCAAGCTGTGCCCACTTTACTGACGTGGTCAGTCACAGGGCACCTACATCACTATAGTCTACAATATTCTATTCATAAGAAAGTGCTGAGGTTATACTTTTTTAAAAGTTTTCCCATGAGAATAATACAGCCTTGCAAAGCACCTGGTCAGTTATAATGTCTTTCTGTAAATGTTATTCTTTCAAGGTTTCAGTCCTGCTCGAATACAATAGTCAGTTCAGTTCTTAATATGCTTCTTTGTTCCTCTCGCAACATTGATTTTAGCAGCTGTGCTGATAATATTCACAAGGCCAACTATCTCAGAGGAAGGAAGAAAAGATTCAATGCCTTATACATTCATTTGCCTGACCCAGCAGATAATCATTAGTGAAAAACATAAGCTTGCTGAGCTGGCTACTGCCAGGGTCAGAGTTCAATCACACTGCAGCTCCAAAGCTTCAAGCAATTACATGTAAGCTCATTCTTACTTCCATATTGTAAAATAGAATAAAATGCATTACATACTATTTGCTTTTAAACTAGCACTTCATATATGTTTAAGTACATATTTTTCTAACACCATGGAAAGCACTCTGGCAGTGCATGGCTATAACACCTTTCATACATTCTGTCCACCCATTGAACATGAAGGACCTAAAGGTTGAGGTGTATATATCTACATAAAGGATAAGCACACCTCAAAGCTGGTCAAGCAACATGACATGCTTGAGCTACTCTATGTCAAACTAACCATGGGAAAAATTTATTACCATATTTTTGCTAGCTACATGCCCCCACCATGAACCAGGAAACCCATACATCATACCTGAAGTTACTAGAATCACTCATTATCCAGCCCAATACCATACCCATGGGTGATTTTAACTAACCATCCATTAACTGGAGTCATACATGACCACTAACAGGCACATCCAAATATTTCCTGACTTTGTAAATTCAGATGCCCTGGAGTAGCTAGTCTGCACTCCCCTGGGACAAATAACCTAGAACTGCTACTCACAAATATGGGAGAGTGCTGCACCCTCCCTCCCCCAGTGTTATATCTTCACTAGTAAAATCAGATCACAAAATGGTCTTCCTTGAAATAGAGGTAAAACTAGTCCTCCCACCTCAGCCCAAAAACTTTAAGAACTTCTCTAAGGTAAATTATCCCCTATTAATGGATGTCATATCTATTTTTCAAGCTCCCCCGTATCCATAAAGCACACAGACCTATGCAGAGGCATACACAGAAGCAATGTATGATCATATAAACAACTGCATAGAAACTGCAGTACCAGACTGAAATAAACCTAGGTCAAACCACAAAAACAAGTCACCCTGGTGGAGTCCCAGTATTATTAGGTTGTACAACAAAAGAAAGAAAATTCTGTCAAGAAGTAAGAGTGAATGTGCACAGAAGAGAAATAAGTCCTTCATTAGTCTAAGCAAGCAAATCAGGGTACTTGTCAAGTCTCTGAGAATAGACTTTGAGGTAAAAATAACCTCCAAAACTAAGGATAACCATATGGCATGTTTCATTTATGTCCACAATCTTAAGAGCAGCACCCAACAGTGTGTGGAATTTGTTGGAGATGGCATCACCTGTTCTCAGCTGGAAGACATAGGAAATCTGCTGGCTGACAAACTCAGCTCAGATTTCACCTCTTCATCACACCCAGTTCAGTTCAGTTTCACCTCTTCATCACACTCCACTGCCAATTATCACCAAAGAACAGGTTGCCACTGCACTGCACTCTCTAAAACTAAAAACACAGCTTCATTGGAGCCTGACAATATACCAGGTCGCCTCTTAAATGAGTTAAATCAGGACTTATCAGGCCCATTAAGATCGCTATTTAACCACAGCCTCTGGACGGGCGTTGTCCTAATAGAGTAGAGGACAGCAACAGTCATTGATCTGCATAAAGGGGGACCATCTACTGACCTGGGAAATTACAAACCTATAAGTATGACTAGTCTTATATGGAAGTCCATGCAAAGACTAATCATGGACTAGATAAATGTCATAGGAGACCTCCAAACTTTGGAACTGACCCAATTCAGCTTTGCCAAGGGCAGGTCATGCCTACTGAATCTGATGGATTTCTTTCAGGAAGTCTCTAAGGCTATGGATGAGAGTAAAACAGTATATACTGCCTACCTCGACCTGGCCAAGGCATTTGACTCAATTTCTCACTCAGGTATTATAAATAAAATCATAAAACTGAGCCCATATCCCTGTGTCACCAGATGGATAGCCAATTGGTTCATGGACAGGGTACATGTGGTTAAAGTGGGTGAATCCAGATCCAGCAAGAGGCCAGTTACTAGTGGTGTGCCACAGGGCTCAATACTAGGACGACTACTGTTTAGAATATACATCTCTGAAGTCAATGTGAATGTGGAACACCTCTGGATGACAAAGTTTGCCAATGACTGCAAGCTGGGGGCAATAACTGTATCACCCAACAATGTAGATATCCTGCAGGAGGGACTAGATCAGACAAATGATTGGTGCCAGAACTATTGCCTAAAACTAAATGCAAAAAAATGCATTACCCTTTGGGAAGTCAAATACCCCTGCAAATTACAATATCAATAGCAGTCTTAGAGTGGACTCAGAGGTGAGAGATCTAGGTATGCAAACAGATAGTAGCCTGAATTTTGACAGCTGTGTGTCCACGGTGGTGAGTAAATCCTTTTATGTGGCACAACCTATAAGTAAAGGTATGGCATCCAGATCCAAGGAAATTATAGTCCTGCTGTACTCAGCCCTCATTATACCACTAACCGAGTACAGTGTGCCATTTGGTATGTACTTAACTAGGCCCTTACAGCAGCTGGAGTGACCCCAGAGGTTCCTCACAAAGAAAAGACAAGATGTAAGCAACATGAGCTATGTGGATAAACTAAAAGCCCTATCCCTTTACTCTGCCTCTTACTGATTCTTGAAGGGTGACCTATGCCTGATCAACAAGGCACTCACAAATCCAGCTCTGATGGAGCTGCTACACATCCACAAGCACAAAGGTCACCCAATATAGGAATCTAAACTTAGTCAGTGACTCAAACAAATCATTCTGGAGAGATAGATATGTGTCTCAGAGATTGCTCCTTCTTTGGAACAGGCCTCCTATTCACATTAAGAAGAGCCGTTCCCTGGCCCTCTTCAAATGCAATTTAGACCAATGCATGGGGAATTGAACATTTGCACCTGGGGTAGTGCCTATGTCCCTTATGGACAGGGGCAATCTGTAAGATATTCAATGAACAGGCACAAATCCGTGCCATACTCTTGCCATTAGGGGTCATATATTGGGTATCATCTGGTTATATTGGCTAGGCTTTTAAGTGCTCTTAAGCTGTTACCCTAGTACTCTTCTATGAACCTATGTATGTACATCATTCACACACTGTGTTAGTTTCAGAAACATAAAAACAACACAACCAACTGGTACTCATGAACACAAAAACAGCAAAACTTGCAGATATTCTCCTTTTCCAAAACTTTATTCCGTAAGCGCTTTTGTAAGGACTAGTATCCAAACTTCCTCAGACAAAGTTACACAAGCAATCGGTGACTTATATACTCATACAATTAATAAATAAAACAATAAAAAATTATATAAAAAGGCCAAGGTACACAAGAAAGTCTCTGATCCGCCTTTTAGACCTATAGTTGACGGACGAGGCTCTATTGTATATGCTTGTGCCAAATATGTTGATGAAAAACTAAAACCAATCATAAAAGGGGAAGAACATATTTGCCTAGATTCATGGGGATTCTTAGAAGGCATAAATACATTAGAATTTAATGCCAACTACAATTTTTTAACAGTGGATATAAAAGATTTATACACTGTTATCCCACAAGATCAAGGCACAGATTGGGTTAGGCATGTATTGTATGCTAAAGGCAAGGATAATGATGAAATACATGTCTTGGAAATACTTTTACAACTAATTCTCCACAACAATTTCATGTTATTTGATGGTCAAGCATATAAACAAACTACAGGTGTTGCCATGGGTGTACCCTGTGGTGGTAGCTTCGCCAATTGTGTTTTAACATATTGGGAACATGAATTTTTATTTAAAAATGATTTGTTCCAACAACATGCTGCCTGGTATACTAGATACCAGGACAACATGTTTTTCATTTGGAAAGGCGATGATGCCACAGTTCCAATTTTCATAGAAGAGATTAAATGTTTTACAAACTTCTTGGATTTCACCTTTCAATTTGAAACAGAAGCTAGCAACTATATGGATGTGTACATATCAAAAGATAGAACCCATAACAGATTTAGAACAACTATATATAGGAAACCCACATATTCCAATACTTTCTTGCATTTTTCTAGCAGCCACCCCTTCCATCAAAAGAAGGCGGTTATGAAAGGCCAATTGGTCAGGGCATCAAGGATGATTCCTTTCGAGGATGATTTCCAAGTAGAATGTAGTTTACTTAGATCCATGTTCAGTAGTAGAGGTTATCCACCCAGACTATTTGATAAAATAAGGCAAGAAGTGGTTAATAAGAGAAACATGGGACATTTTAGACCTATCCTGTTTAATGGATATCATGATTTTATTCATGAGTCGGATGGTGATAGAAACAGTTATGCACAAACAAATTCCCATACTAAAGGCATATTAGACATGGGCAGTCCCACACTTATTACAACTTTTTCAAAGGATGCAAAAATTGTTTCCAATATTATTTATAAGAATTTGGCACTGCTGGCAGAAGATACACACATCAACAAAAAGTTTGAAAAATTGCCACACATTATTTATCGGCGTAGCCAAAATTTAAAGGACATCTTAGAACTTCCAAGTAGAATTACAAAAAAGAACATGGGTATGTACAAATGTGGTCACTGTCATCCATGTCAGCATGTTCATATGTGCACTAAAATAACCATTAGAGATGTTGAATACAACATATTAGGTAAATTCAATTGTGAGTCAAAGGGCATTGTTTATGCTGCTGTATGCCAACAATGCCAATCCTTTTATATAGAAAAGACAGAAAGGACAGTGCGCCAATGCATATACGAACATACGTATCATATAAGTAAAGGTACCACCACAAATGCTTTGGCTAGGCACACATTACAACATCCTACTCACAAATTTTTGTTTGCCATTGTGCACCAGGAACTATATAACAAAAGAGGAGGGCCATGGGCATTAAGGTTACAAGAAAAGGAATTATTGTGGCAAATTAGAATCTTTGCACACACACACCCTGGCCTTAATGAATATGCATCCATTAAATGCATTTTGAAACTTAAACAGTTAGATAGGTAGAGTGTGTGTGTGGGGAGTGGGGGGGGGGTTAACACAAAATATAGCCCCAGGTATTCCATTTATTCAATTATACCACAAATATTTTATATATATATATTTTTTTTCTACTTAATAGATTTGTATTTTATATTAATTCAAGTCACTAGTTTAGTGTCTAGGTATTTAGTAATAAAATCATGAATTATACATGGAAATGCAAAGTAAATAGTTTTCCATAGGAGGAAAGGAATTGAGTTGTTTATTTAATTATTCAATTGGCCTTTTTATATAATTGTTTTCTTGTTTTATGTATAAGTATATAAGTCATTGACTGCTTGTGTAACTTTGTCTGAGGAAGTTTGGATACTAGTCCTTATGAAAGCATTTACGGAATAAAGTTTTGGAAAAGGAGAATATCTGTAAGTTTCACTGTCTTTTTATGTTCACTGTGTTAGTTTCAATAAGGATTAAAAGGTTGTCTGAGTACATGAGACAATTGCTGCTCTATCTCAGGGTGCCCCTATCTACAAAGCTGGCCACACAGACATTAGAAAATTGCATATCCATGTTGCCAGTACCTGTATTAGTGCTATCATGGTTTAGGGACTTGGTTTTACAGAGGTCACCTGAGTGGTGTCCAAGATTTATTAGATGTTAGTATTATGATCTGATATTAGCCCTGTTGATGCACTAACTGATTTAAGCTTAGCACCATACAAAGCCTTACCATGTTACAGGTTAAAGTCCTAAGTTTTAGCTTTATAGGTTTGCTACTATACAGGGTACTGCTAACTGCCACTGCATGGTGAACAGCTCCGTGGAAAAGCATGTAATATATAACAGAAGAAAAGAGCTGAAAACTAACCACCACATCCTCTGGTCAATAAATGACTACATTTTGAGCTTTTATGAGTGTTTCACAACTCAGACAAACCAGGCAAATACCTTTTTCCACAAAATGGATGATCCTTTAACTCTTAATGTAAAAGCACAGCAAAAGTAGCTGTCAAGTGTAGATTAACACCAAACAACTAAGTCCACAAAAAGCCCTCTGGCTGATGAAACAATCTTACCTTAAGCTTCCCTGTGCATTTCCCAACTCAGACTAGCCAGGCTACATTACTCCTGCCACTAGAATAGCAGTCCCAGTCTTCTTAATGTTAAACTATACTTTGTCTCACTTTAAGACCCCTTGTGTGTTCCCCAACTCAGATAGACCAGGCCATCTTTCTACTCCCATTAGGATTGCTGTCTCTTAATATAAAAACACACTTTAGTTAGCAAAAAGTGGAAAGATATCAAAAACAAATCAAGCAATACCAGACTACCTTTTTTTCTGCCAATAGAATTGCAGTCCCAGTCATCTTAATGCAAAAACACACTTTAGTCAGCCACAAGTAAAAGGTTGTTGTTGTGTCTTTCTGCTTATCCCGGTTAGGGGTCGCCACAGTGGAACTCCGGTCCGCTAATGTTTGGTAGTGGATTTTTACATGCCGAGTTACCAGCCCTGACACACAACCTTCAATGAAGGCATGCCCATTCACATATGCCTCCACACAGAAGACGCTCTAGCTGAGAATCGAACGGGACAACATCTTGCTGTGAGGCAACAACGCTACCGCAGCACCACTACCGCGGGTTTCAGAAACAAATCTAACTAGCTACCCATATTTACAAAATGACTTAAAGGCAGTTTCAAAGTAAACTTAACTGTTTAAGAAAAGACCTTCCCAGTTTATTCTGTCAGTAACCAGTAAGATGAGCAGAGGAGATAAGACCAGGAGGAACTTCTAGGGCCAGGGATGCAGAAGATGAGACTGTGAGGAGCTTTCAAGGCCAGACATACAGTAGCGGCAGCTCAAAAGCTTCAGGTCTTCCAACAGTCCTAAAATTAAGGTGGCTTACTGCTAATGTAATGTAAAATACTGGGGGGGGGTCAATTCACACATCTAGACAAAGCTGGCTTTTGTTTCAAGTTTGAGAAATGACTGCAACATAGAATTAAATGAACAATGCTAATAAAGACATATGACAATGGATAATGTTTTAAAAGTGAGTAAAAAACAGAATTAGTTGAGCAATGTTGATAATCTACTTAAGAGTTCAGAGAGATAACAATGGATATGGTAAAACCCAAATCAATTTATAGTTGTAGATTCAAATTCAGAAGAGAGCTGATAAAACACAATAAAATGAAGGCCCGCTCAGAACAACTAGGCCCAGTACAGAAACCAAAAAGCATTGCAGACTATAAAAATGCCTTAAGTTAATAGCTTAACTTCAGGTGAAGAGCAAACACAACACACAAAACTGATTTAAAAGGTGAAATAAGTGCAGCGTTTTAAATGTAGTATAATGTACATCCCTGGATACAAAATTTAGTCCAAAATGCTTTGTTTTACAATAAGCATCTTTATTAAATTATCATGTATGACACAGGTAATCTTACATTTATATAAATGAAAAACAAACAACATTGACACCACTTTAGTTGCAAACATTATGCATCACAGACACTTTTCATGCTTCCATGCTTCCAGTTAGTCCCAGCATCAAAGTTATTGAAAGTTTTAGTGCTATCAGTTTAATGTCTGTGTTGTCTCTGGATATCCAGACTATGGAGTATTCCTTCTCCCTTGTTTTCAGGTTTTGGAAGGAAGACAGGGAGATGGTTAGTTTGACTCAAAGTAAACTCAGATAACACTTTACAAATAAGGAAAGGATCAGTTCTAAAGGAAATTCAGTCTTTGGGAAAAGCTTAGATACTCTCTTACAGAAGGCAGAGGAATTAGCAAAACTGTTTTCCATGTTAACAACCTTAAATTAGTCTGATGAGCTGGTTAAAATGGAGCAAAATATATTTTTTCCAAGACAAAATTAAGTTCCTCTGGAGGAGCCATTTGTTTTCTAGAAAGGTTGATATGTGACACCCTTTACAAGAACATTTTCTTATGTGAATACATTGAATGAGGGGGATACAGGGACAAACATGCTGAAATGTCTGACAGGTGTACCTTGATGCAGGAGTTAAGACAGGCCAGAGGATGATAACTCACACACATATTGTAGAACCAGAGATAAAAAACAGCCCTAAAGCGTACTGGCTCTTGTCATGACACCAACTACAAACTCTTTTCCCTTTACTGATAACTGATTTTCTAGTAACATGTTGTCTTGCCTCCTTTAATACCTGCTGTACATCCTCATAAAATAGGGACCTAAAACACATTAAGATTCCATAATACACTGGCCCAACGCTTCCTGGAATTCATCAATTCCAATGCCCTGGACCAGTTCATTCTGACCCCCACTAAAGGAAGCAACATCCTTGACCTGGTTATTACTAACATGGGCGACCATTGCTCTACACCGGGTTCAGGCACCTAGGCAGCGAGACATCTCCCTGTGGTACATTTGGCTGGGGATACATGGCTGAAGTGACATTCAGCTGCAGAGAAATATGGCTGTTTGCAAATTCCCTGTGGGCAAAGAGAAGCACACATTGCCATGCCCACAGCTTTACTGACTGAGTGCATGGAGGTAGATGAAGTAATGAGTGTTGTGCTCAGTGTACAGTACATACTTATGTAACTACAACATGTAGAAGTGTGCTATAGCATGAACGAAATCCTGCATGCTGCTGTAGTCACATTTATGCTCTAGTATGCGTTTTAGATAATGTTCCCTAGACACTGTGAAGGGGGTAGTGGTTCACACACACTAATAATAAAGGCACTGCCCATTGTGCGCTACATTTTTACTGCCACTGACATACCCTCTGGCTAGCCTGCTATATTGCCTGCTGTCTCATGTTCCCTTGGGGACCATGGACATAGTTTTCCCTCTGTGCATTTGGTTATTGAAGTTGTGGGTATGGCAACACATTCTTCTCTTTGCCCACAGGGAATTTGCAAACAGCCATATTTCTCTGCAGCTAACTGTTCCTTCAGCCATGTATCCCCAGTCAAACTTACCAAAGAGAAATGTCTCGCTGTCTAGGAGCGTGTACCCCTCTACACTAATAGTCAATCCCTCCCTGGTCAGATCCAACTATAAACTAATCACCATGGAAATCCACATCTCAACCCCACCTCCCGCAAAGGTAGACACCTTGAAAAACTTCTCTAAAGCTGACTTTGGACTCCTAAAAACAGAGATGGCTAACTTCACGGTACCCATGCCAATGGAAAATAGCTGCATGACTGACAAATCATACACCAATGCACTGTGCGAACATGTACATAAATTAATGGAACTAGCCATACCCAACAGAACCAAGACACTTTCCTCCAAAAAAAGGAAGCCAGTCTGGGGGTCCCCTGCCATTAATAAACTCTACAACAGAAGGAAGAAACTCTTTCAGAAAAAGATTCCAAAGGCATGCATCTGGAGCATTTCTCCCCGGGCCTCCGCTGAAAACAGGCTCTGTGGAACCTAGTCGGACTTTCCCGGTCAACAAATGATAAATAAAATAAATAAATAAAGATGAAGTCCCAAGACTGGAAAAACTCCCTTATTAGCCTCAACAAAAAGTTGAGATTCCTCATCAAATCCTCTAAAGCCAGCTATGAAGGCAGAATTGTGACAGACACTAAAAACAGTGACAAAGCTTTCTATAGCCATAGCAAGAACCTCCACAACAATGCACAATGGTACCTCCTATACTGAGCCAACAGATATTGCCAACATACTGGCCAACAGAGTCAGTGTCAACTTTACCCCCCCCCCACCCCAAGGACCAATCACAATACTGGAACAATACCAGGCACACACCATTACTACAACACAGGTTAAAGCTGCATTGTCTAAGGCCAAGAATACAGCTTCCATGGGACACGATAATATATCTGGCTGTGTTCTACATGAACTACAAAGTAAACTGGCACCACATTAGTGTGCCCTGTTCAGTCACAGCCTCACCTCAGGCTTTGTCCCTACCAAATGGCGCACTGCTACAATCATCCCTCTCCATAAAAGGGAAGCGACTACAGACTCTGGGAATTATTGCCCCATTAGCCTGACTAGTCTGATATGTAAAGCTATGGAGCACATCATCATCATGGACATGATTAAGAAAGATATAGGAAATCTCCAAACTCTCGACCCCACACAATTTGGCTTTGTGAAAGGGAGATCATGCCTGCTCCACATGGTAGACTTCTTTGAGTCAGTCACCAGGGCTGTGGATGAAGGTAAGACAGTGCATACAGCCTACCTCGATCTGGCCAAGGCCTTTGATACCATTCCTCACTCAGGGATTATTGATAAACTCAACAAACTAAGCATCAACCTCTATACCACTAGGTGGGTTGCAAATTAGCTCACAGATAGAACACAGTGTGAAAGTAGTGAACTCCAAGTCAGACTGCCAACCAGTCATGAGTGGAGTCCCACAGGGATGGGTCCTGGGTCCTCTCCTGTTCAGCATCTACTTCTCAGATGTCCAGGCCAACACAATGGGACTCTGGCTGACCAGGTTTGCAGATGACTGCAAGCTGAGAGCCATTATTAACTCCCCAAGTGATGCAGATATCCCACAGAAAGGCCTCACGGAGACCAATGACTGGTGTCAAAACCATGGCCTTAAGCTTAATGCCAACAAATGCATCATGATCTGCTTTGTTAACTCAGTTCCCACTAATTACTACATTGATGGGTGCCCACTGAACATTGAAGGCATTATAAGAGATCTGGGGACACAGGTTAACAGCAATCTCTCCTTCAACCACCACATTGCCACTGTGGTCAGAAAGTCCTTCTGTGTGGCACATCTCATTACGAAGGGTTTGCATCCAGGAAGAAAGAGGTCATCATCTCTCTCTCTATTCTTCCCTCATTAGAACAATCATTGTGTATAATGCCTCATTTGGCATGTACCTTACTAGATACTTGCAACAGCTGGAGAGGCCACAGAATTACATCACGAAGAGGATCCTGTGCATTAAACACATGTCCTACATGGACAGGCTCAAAAGACTCCATATCACATCCTTAGAGGTGATCTCTGCTTAACTTACAAAGCCATGTCAGACCCAGCTCTGTTAGAAATGCTACATCTAAAGAAATCCCAATCCCTCTCCACCACACACTCCAGAAATATCAGCTTCATTACCACAATCAACAGAACATGCTGGAGGAACAGGTTCCTCACCCAGAGACTTCCCATGCTCTGGAACAGACTTCCCTTACATATCAAGCAGAGCATCTCAAGAGAAATCTTGATGAGTGGATGGGTAATATAAAGTTCACCCTGGGGATCAGTTCAGTGGCTCTACTTGATAGAGGCACTGGGAACTAATGTCGGGCGGCACGATGCCAGGGCAATTCTATGAGTTGGGCTTGTAAAGGCTCCAGGGTCATTAGCCTAGTGCACACCTATGAACCTATGAACCATCCAGGCAGTTAGTTGCAGTTGTTTGAGATGTAACAAACATCCACTCGCTAATGTGAGTAGGCCTAGTCAGTATGGAGGCTTGTGGTTATTGCTCTTGGCTATTTCTTATGGGTGGGGGTGGATTTGCCAAAATAGTTAAAGTCTTCATCTCACAGACACAAAGTACAGTGTTTGATTCTGACTTGGGTTGTTGGCAAGATTTAAAATGGCCCTTTAGGTCAGATAGCCTAATAGTTACTCATGAAACTAAGAATTGCTGTTGCCTGGGCCAGAATGGAATCACCATAATGTTTTCTGAAAAATCCTTTTGAAATCTTCAGAATAACCCTAAATATTAGTTGAAAGGGTGGAAAAAAGCATACTGCAACAATCCTGCCAAAGGAAAAGGAGAAACATCTGATTTCCATGCCTCTTTGCATACAGTCCTAGTGCAGAAATTTGCCAAATGATTGTTATAACTGGAGACAGAAAAGATCTACCTGAGGTTTTTTCCACGGCTGGATCAATTCCTGGAAGACCATTCAGTTTCCATCCATGAAAGTCTGTCCTGTTCCCACTCAGGTTGTCTGCCAAAAAATGCTCTAAAGGGACGTACGATGCCTGTAGAGTGAGATTATGCTGAAAAGCTACATCATAGGCTACCATGGTTGTGTGGACAGGGGGGGAAAATATGGTTCTCCCCGGTTTGTTTATGTACCACATCTGTGTTGTTGACTGTCAGGATTTGTAACAGTCCTGCAGTAATAGATAACTGAGAGTTGAAAGCATTTGAGACCACCACCATCCTTTATTTTTGTGTGTTTTGGTCTGTCTTTTCTGTTCCAAGGATCCTTCACTTTTATCCCTATATATAGTCCTCCTCAAGCAAAATCTGAGATGTTTATTTTGCATACTGTGTTGAAGCAGAAAGAGAAATAGGAGGCCTGGATTCAGATAAAAGTGGTTTCTCCATCAAAGAATTCTTCTTCTTACAAACTCCAAAACTGGAACCTGGAATGTCAGGGGATGTTGATGCTGGGACCATACTGATTTTAGGCACCACCAAATTTTCTTACATGGAGTCTTACTAGAAGGATGATGACAATCATAGATGCCATGAATCCTAATATACTAAGAAATCCCCTTGCTGAGATTTTTGTTTGAGTGGAAAAACTCAAGAATAGATACAGATATAGATATAAATATAGATACAGATACAGATACGGATATAGATATAGATACAGATGTAGATATATAGATATAGATTAGATATAGATATAGATATAGATACAGATACAGATATAGATATAGATATAGATATAGATATAGATATAGATATAGATATAGATATACTTTTCCCTATGGAAGAAAACTGACTGAACTGATGTATCTAGGAAAACAATCTTGTGAGGAGTCAAGCAAGACTTTTTGATATTCTCCTTTAACCTCAGCTTGTATGGGAGATCTCTCATTCAAGTGAGAGATTCCTGATACTTTGAAAAAAGACTCTGCAAAGATAAGCAAGCTGACTAAATAAGGGAAACATGAATGCCTTGTTATCTGCATTAGGCAATCACTGGAGCTAGACACTTTGTAAATAGCATTGAAGCAATGAACGTAACTCACAGCTGTCCAGATTTTTGCAGAATGTCCAGATTTTTTCCTCAAAAATTCAGTCTGTTCCTCATAAATTTTTTGGTTTTCTGGCAAATCACTAGGATAATTTCTGGATTGAAATTAGAAAATAATCCCCAGGATTTAATAAAATCCATGTAGGTATAGTGCAGATCCTAAACGGAATGTATCTGTGTACACGGCCATAGTTCTCACTTGGCAGTGTCCCATGCATACTAATGATGGCATGCTGCCACGGGACAGCTGAGGATCATGGATATTGAATCAGTGTAGTGAGAGGTGTAGCAGCTACCTGTGGCTGCAGACGAGTGTGAAGCTCCCTATAATGCCCACTACCACTGTTGTAATGTTGCAAAGTGTATCAAATGTATAATATGTCATTTTTATGATGTTTTATATTTTTTTTTAATTTTTTTTTAACTACATGTTTGCAAAGCGTGGTACAGAATGCAGCAATGCCAAGCTGTGCTCACATATAGAGAGCCAGACATCTAAAAATTGAAACCCAGTGTAACTAATTATAATAATTACATTTTTCTTTTTTCATTATTTTTTTCTCAATTGCCATTTGTGCAACGTGGCAGCAGAGCCATGTGGAGCTTATACATACATAGCCAACACCTACCAGACATCTAAAATAGAAACTGGATGTGATTAATTATTTATTTATAGGTGTATAAGCATGTTTGCGCAGCATGGAGTGGTGCTCAGCAATGCTGACAGGTAGTCTGGTAGTATATGTGATGGTATACTACTTTTTGTAACATACAACTTGCTACATGGGCAGAGTTATAGACTTATGTGTAGTAGGTCCTGGGTTGGAGTCCATACCAGGCAGAATATGTCTCTAAATGAATGTACTATTTTTCTTTAATTTTGTTAAACAACTAGCTGTACCCAGCCATGCGTTGCTGTGGCTCAGTCTGGTTAAATGGAAAAGAAAGAAAAGAGAAAACGCACGTTTCTAATATGTTTAATTTCACAGTGCTTGTGGGTATACAATATTTTTTGTTGTTCCATTGTCTGTGCAGATATAGAGATTGTCTGGTTTGCTGACTCTAGAACACACAACATATAATTGTCCATGTGAGAAGCAATCTGTGTGTAGATCTAAACCGCACAATTCTAAAGATTGGCCCTGAGCTTTGTTGATGGTGATTGCAAATACCAATCGAATTGGGAATTGCAATCTCTTAAATTGAAATGGTATATCCGTTGGAATCATAGGAATGTGAGGAATCAGGACATCTTCACCTTTGAAAGGTCCTGTCAAGATTGTTGTTTCTATGACGTTGCTCATTAATTTTTTTACTGCAAGCTGCGTGCCGTTGCAAAGCTTTGGCTGGTTGATATTTAGCAACATGATAATTGGCATGCCGATTTTCAATTGCAGTACATGCGGTGACATCCCTGGCAGATCGAGTGAATTAAAAAATTCTGTTGGATAATTAACCGCTTCATCTGCTTCCACAACAGTGTCGACAGACTTGTATGTGACTGCCTCGCTTTGAATGTTAGACTGAATAATATTGTTAAGTTCGTAGACGTCTTTGTTCTTGGCCACAAGAATAGCTTGTTCAGTCAGCCAATCATGATTCTTAAAATTGGTTTGAATATTGGGAAATACTTTTTCAACCAATTCTTCTTTTGATGTCACTAAATTGCAGAAGTTATGAGGCAATGAAATTCGTCCTGAGGTCAGATCAACCGGCACCTTTCCGTTCCCAATTTCCAGGAATTGATGTGAGAATATCTCAGCTGCTCAATCGTTTTGCAGCTGGACACGCATATTTGTAGTTAATTTTAACATCTTTACATGTTGCCACAAGGTAGAGTATTTCAGGCAAGCATTTATTTCATCCACTGGTGTCAATCGAGGAGAACGAAGCAGATCTGAAGCTGCAGAACGCGATCGCCATACTCGCAACCGTGCATCCTCAAGTCTGGCTGCACGTCACTCTGCTGCTTCCTCGGCACATATTTGAGCCATTCTTTGTCTGTTTCACTCATTCGCTGATGCCCGTTCTTCCTCAGTTTGATTTGCAATTACTCGTCGCACTGCTTCTGCTCCGCAAGTACGACAACCTAAGTTTGATCTTCTGCGAGGCATTATTTGGATGAACTAAAACAGGTCAATTGCACTGAAAAAGAAGTAAGAAAGTTATAACAAAAACATATAAAATTGCATATTTGTATACAAATATATAGAATCCATAGTAGGTATATAAAAACACGCGTGTATTCGAATGCAACGTGTGACATCTATATAATAGTAGGTATATACAAACACGCGCGTATTCGAATGTAACATTGTGTGAAAATTTCAAAGCAATCGGTGAAGAACTTTCGGAGATTTAAGATTTTGAACAAACTAACATTTACATTTTTATTTATATAGATTGTGAATTTTGGCACTGCTGTGCTTTGCTAAGCACTGCTCATTCATGCTAAGTAGTGCATAAACATGCTAATGGCTACCAATTTTCTATGTGGTGCTAAGCCTCACTAAAACCATGGTTCTGCAAGTTTTCATACTGCTTGGCTTCACTTAGATACTTTGCATGCTACTAAGCAACAAAATGCTTTTTTGAATGTTGCTCAGTGATGTGTAAGGGTGGGAAAACACCCTATATTAAGCTCAATAGGCAGGAATGCTGCATCATTCATTGAAGTTCTATCAACTGTTGGTATGGCTGGCAGTGTTGGTGAAGTTGTGTACTTTCAGATGCGGAGGTGGAGTATTCTGGAGTACAGTGTCATGGTTGGGCTCCTGATTAAAAACCATGAACATTGGCTGATGCAGAGTGGATTCCAGAGCTTGAAGTGTAAGGAGGAGGCCTGGGACTGTTTGGCCAGGGACCTCACCAGTGTCACTGGTATCCCCCACACAGGTGAGCAGTGTTGTCAACATTATGATGACCAGAAAAGGAAAAAGAGGGGAACCTTAGACACTGGGGTCCAAGAGGCTAGAGCAGGGAATGCCCCACAGATATGTAAGTAATTTTTCCTGTTTTACCGATATGCAAGCTGAAAGTCTGCAAAACTGATATGCATAATGGTGTCCTTCTCTCCCAACAGCTGCAGCTGAGAGGGCTCACAATGTTAAGTCCCATGCTGGGCACCTGACCAGGTTTGCCATGAGCATGGTAAGTATGGATTTAGTATTTTAACTGTAGTGCAATAAGCAACAAAGACTAAAGTATTTACTGCAATAAAGTATACACAAGAAAAACTGTAGTGCAATAAATAGGCAAGTAGAACTATAGTGGAATAAATGGGCAATTACAGCTCCATTCTTAGCTGTTGAGATGCACATTACTGGGGTGAGGAGACTACATCAATGCAGAGGGTAGGTCTGTAGCAGAAACCTTTAAATAGAACTGTGTTTAGCACAGGCTACAGCTGCAGGTAATAGACATAGGCAGAGAATGTGAACACATTGGAAGGCAACCAGTTGTAAGTGTATCTGTGTCACCCGTGTCAGCCTTGTTGTAGAGGCAGAGCCAGGGTGAGGGTACCATTTATATTCCAATTAAGGCATGTGTTTAAGGTACGTATGTTAGGCAGCTGTGTCAATAACAGAGTATTAGGCAACATATAGTAATGCTATACAAATATGTGAAGTGTATCCCTACCTGTAGGCCTGTGACTTCCAGCACTGAAAAGTATTTATTTAATTTGCAATGCTTTGTGTAGATAAAGAGTGCATGAGTCATTTATTAATTTCTGTCTTCACAATAATGTAATTGAAATGCAATGCAACAGTGGATTTGAATCGAGGACTGTGTGTGGCAAAATGTAACATATGCAAGACATGTAAAAGACTGAGCCACTGAGTCACTTCTACAGCAGGTGTATTTGCAAAACATATGTGCACACATACAAGCTGTGACAAACATTTTCTATAGCCATCATTATGTGCATGGCTTTGTATGGATGTATTTCTGCACCAGAGTCCCAACTGAACATGTATTTTGCCATGAATGCCTTAGCAGGTGACTTTCTACATGTTGCTGATAAAAGGGCACATTTATCTCATATCACAGCCTTCAGTTTCATCCATTATCATGTCTTTGGCTGTCTAGTGCTGTACTATTGCACCAGAGTCTAAGGTACACTACCATTTTTTACATTACTTTTTATTCCAGTTTGCGCTGTGCGTCGCATCTCGCAGTTCTACTGAAACACACCTAATGACTGTAACTGGTAATTACTATGTTTTGTTTAAACCACCTGTTTTAAGTAAGAGTGCTGAGGTGTGGTGGGCTAATGCAGCATGCTGCAGGTGTGATGGGCTTGGGGTCGAAACATGGCAGAGGTGTTTATTTTGTACATGTGTCTTACAATGTTATAAACACATATAGTCATTATAGATCTATTTATCTGATCTTAGCAAAGCTGCACAATGTGGTGCAATGGTCAGTGCCGCATTAAAAATATATAAATAAAAGAAAAAGGGAAGCTAGGAAAGTGCTAAAATGGTGGAAAGCAGGGGGAAAAACATAGTGAAAGGCAGGGAGGGATGTGCAGGAAGGATGTAGGAAAGAACCATAGCTATCCATTTCTTGTGCAGCAACAACTGTACACTTTGACAGAATTTGTAGATGAATTTGGACTCTCAAACCCAAAACAGAGGGATGAGGGCAACATAACTGCATTGTCAACCCAATTGTACCAAATTACATGTGTCCAGTGGATACATGTGCAAAATGGAGAGCTGTGTGTGGGACATTTTTTTTTTTTGGGGAAAGGTGCACATCTTTTTTTTTTTTTTTTACTGTGAGAGTGGAATGTTGGGGAAGGGATATTGCTGTGTGTGGCAGAGGTAAGTTGGGTAGGTGAGGATGCATTTGCAAACAGACAAGATAGCAGACAGAGGTGGTGTGTGACACATGGGGGGGTAAAATCTTGGATAGGGAGCATGTTGTGGAATTCAAGTCCCATGTGCCTCCTGATGGCAACAGCATGACTCACATCCTCACCCATGGGACTGTTGACACTGCTATTTCACTGCCCTGGGGGTGGCAATGCTGGAGAGTGGGCACAGGAGCAAGGCTGCCCCACCAGGTTGGCCAGCATGTCCTCATTCTGGGGCAGGCAGCATTCATTGCCACAGTGGACTATCCTGCGTACCAAGACTGGCAGCTCATCCTGGTGATAACTCCCCCTCTGCCAGTGCTCCCAGAGGCGGAACCATCCCCGCCCCATGGGGTGGTGCTCCCCAACATCACTGGTATTGCAGGGGTAGCAGAGGGGGCAACACCAGTCTGGGTCCCAGACTTGCTGAGACCCTGGGACCCAGTGTCATGGCTGGTTGAGGAAAGGTAGAGGGATCAGCTGGAACCGTTCTACCTTGACATGCTGTGGTAATTGAGGTATAGCAATAAGTTGAGGTTAGTTATGAACAAATCATTATTAGTATTAACAGCATGGAACATCATTTTAATTAACCCAAATACATAGCAATGTATACTATGTATGACATAACATGAAATAACAGAACAGTCAGTATGTTAACAGCATGTCAGTAACAGTTAAAGCATATGGGCAATTACACAGTTAATTTAACAAGATATGTTAATAATTAAGCATAATAACACATAACAATCTTCTGTGCGGAGTCTGCATGTCCTCCCTGTGGTCACGTGGGTTTCCTATGGGTGCTCTGGTTTCCTCCCACATCCCAAAGACATGCTGTTGGTGGATTGGACACTCTAAATTGGCCCTAGGTGTGAGTGTGCGCATGTGTGTGCCTTCTGTGGAAGGTTGGGCGCTGGGCTGGCAACTCTACACTGCAAAACTCCATTGCCAATCATGAGCAGACAGGTGATCCGCTGCGGTGACCCCTAACCGGGAAAAGCCGAAAGAAGAAGAAGAAGCAGAACACATAACAATAAGAAACTGCATAAGGCCAACAAAATGGTTAATTTAGAAATATATGTCAATAGGAAAGCATAATAACACATAACAATAATAAACCACATTTCCCAAATTATAGTTATTTTAACAATAATATGCTGTTTCATGGGAAAGTATGGGCCAAGCAATAAAAATGCAGGTGCACTACTAGACAGTAAACATTCATTTCATGTGGACTTATATAACCACCAAGGTGTTCTGTAAGCAGATTTGGTAATACTTAGCATTCCTGGTAATCATTTCTGTGGTAATCCTGTGACAGACGGATTATGCAATTTTAATTACAGTCCAAGAAATTGTGACACTTGATAGGCATGTTTGTGTATAGTTTATAAACTAGACAGCCGTCATGCCTTAGTTGCCAGGCATGGGAATAGAACCCAATAACTGTGACTGCAGGGAACATCTGAAAATAATGTAATAATTGACTGCAGCACCTTAGTACAGAAATGCAAGGAAAACAGCCATACTGGAAGTAGACAGATTTATTTATGAATCAGCAATGCTGGTAAACACTTTATTCTTATTGGTTTTGAAACTCTGTGAAATCTAAACACAATATCTGCTCATAACATGGGCTAACTCACTCATATACCTTCTGTTGCTGGGGAAAGAGAAAATGTGAGCATTATGTGACTGATAGAGTGCTGAATATAACCTTGAACCATATTATGAGTTGAGCACACCATTATGCATACCAGTTTTGCAGACATTCAGCTTGCATATTGGTAAAGCAGAGGAAAAATTACTTGCATAATTGTGGGGCATTCCCTGCTCCAGCCTCTTGTACCCAGGTGTCCAAGCTTCCCCTCTTCTCTTTTTCAGGTCATCATAACGGTGACAACACTGCTCACCTGTATGGGGGATACCAGTGACACTTGTGAGCTCCCTGGCCAAATGGTCCCAGGTCTCTGCCTTACAGTCTGAGCCCTGGAATCCACCCTGCATCAGCCTGTGTTCATGGTTTTTAACAGGAGCCAAACTATGACCCTGGACTCCTGAATACCCCACCTCTGCACCCAGAAGCGCACACCTTTGCTAACACTGCCAGCCATATCAACAGTTGTTTGAAGTCAAATGAATGATGCAGAATTCCTGCCTATTGGGCTTAATATAGGCTGTTTTTCTACCCTTACACGTCATTGAGCAACATTCAAAAAAGTGCAACATTGCTTATCAGAGGGGAAACCAGCTAAGTGAAGCCAAGCAGCATGAAAACTCGTAGAACCATGGTTTTAGTGAGGCTTAGCACTGCACAAACATTGGTAGCCATTAGCATGTTTATGCACTATTTAGTATGAATGAGCAGTGCTTAGCAAAGTGCAGAAGTGTCAAAATTCACAATAGTTTAATGAAATTAAAGAAAAATAGTACATTCATTTACAAACATATTCTGCCTGTTATGGACTCAAACCCAGGACCTACTACATATAAGACCATAACTCTACCCATGTAGCTAGTTGGATATTATAAAAACTACTACACTTTCACATATACTACTAGGCTACCTGTTCGTGTTGCTGAGCACTGCACCGCACCGCGCAAACATGCTTAAACATAACTATAAATAAATAATTACACCTGTTTTTTTATTTTTAGATGTCTGGCAGATTTCAACTATGTATGTATAATCTCCGCTCAGCTCTGCTGCACTCTGTGCCATGCAATGTGAAGAGCAACTGAAAAAAAAAAAAAGAAAAACAAAAATAATTTAATTATGATAATTAATTACATCCAGTTTCTATTTTTAAATGTCTGACAGGTGTCAGCTGTCTATATGTGAGCATAGCTCGGCTTTGCTGTGCTCCATGCTGTGCATAGATGCTGTTAAAAAAAAATAAAAACATAAAACATCATAAAAATGACATATTAAACATTTGATACACTTCACAACATTACAACAGTGGCAGAGAGCATTACAGGGAGCCTCACACTCATCTGCAGCCATGGGTATGTGCTACACGTCTCCCTACACTAATTCAGTATCCATATTCCTTAGCTCTCCCTAAGCAGGATGCCATCATTAATATGCATGGCATGTTGCCAAGGGGAAATATGGCCATGTACATGGCTACATTCCGTGTAGGCTCTACATGGTGCCTACATGGATTTTATTAAATTCTAGGGCATACCTCAGGGAGAATTCACCATTTCAGTGTTAATATCCTCAGGTAGGTTTAACGTATGCAGCCAAACAGGGTCTATATTAGATGAATGAAAGTTCATCTTAGCGAACGCTCACATGAGCTAATATACAGTTACTCGAAACTGCAATTGTGGGGGACTGTGCCCCCCACACCCTCTGCTAAATATATATTCCAAGTCCATCTTCACTGTACTGCGATCTCACAATTGCGGTTTCGAGTTCCGCAATATTCACTCATGTGAGCATTCGCTAAGATGAACTTTCGTTATTCTAATATAGACACGCCAAACAAACCTCTTCATTGCAGTTCCAGTAGCAGCAGCAGCATTGGAAGTGGCATTGGCTGAATCACATTTCAACGAGTGGGTAGCCATGTAAGGCACAGTAGCAATAAAATTACACAAATATGCATTTTCCTCAAATGATGGGAAAAGATGCCATAAAATTTACACTATTCTGCAAAGCAGCAAGCATGTACTTTATCATATGGACTTGACAACTGACCATTCTTAAAATAAATGTTACTGAAAAATGCATATTTTCCCAAATCTTTCAAAAAAGTTCCCATCCTTTTTGGGGGGATTGGCATTAATCAGATGTCTAGAAGCATCTGACTATATCAGTGAAATCACTGCTGGGTATGATCTGGGGTTAGAAAATAAACACTTATACATTTTAGGAACTTTATACAATCTATATGCTTTCTTGAGGGTAGCAAGTTGGCTGTCAGTCAAGTTACACGTTGCAATGAATACGTGATCCAATGCTAGAGGACCATGAGTAACTAGAGTACGTTCAGGAAATTCTGGTTGCAATATATCATATTTCTTTAGGGACAGGGTAAGATCATTATATTTTCCATGAAATCAACTGATTAATTGTGGAAATTGTTTCAGAAAAAAGAAAGTCCTTCTAAGGGACTGTCAGAAGCCATCCTCTTCTCAAAATCAGAATCAGAAACCTGATGTGAGGAAACAGAAGCTGTCCCTTCACAATCATTTTGTTGTTCAAATTCTTGAACATTCTCACACAGTTAAGACTCCCTTTTTCTCTGACCAGAAATCCCAGAACTGTAAGGGTCAAGTGCCTAAAGTCTGAGCTAAGTCACATACCTCATGTTTATCTAAAGTAACTGAGACAGCAGAAGACAAGTCTAACTTTTGCTTCTTTTTTACAGGAATTTGTAAGGATGCAGACCTACTTTGGACAGGCAAAGCTCCCTAGAGGCAAACATTCCAATTGGATTAGGCAGAGAGATATTCTCTGATACTTCTTCCAATACCAATAACAGTAGTTCTCCCTTGTCTGTCATGGTAACTTCAACAGCCACAGAGGACATGTCTAACTCCTGGTCCATGGTGGCTATAGGGGCTGTAGCAAAGAGAGCCAAGGAAAAGATAAATTGTCTGAGGAACCAGAAATAGCCACAGGAGAGTCACTCATCTGCAACTGAGGCACTTTTGTAGCCTGCTGAATTGGCAAAGGCTACTTGGCATTTTTCTCCCTTTTGTGACTATAAGATGGAAGAATTGAAAAACAAGTAAGTTTTTCATGGTGACGCTGAAAAAGACACCTGAATCCTGGGGAAGCCTGCCAGCAGCAGTCAGTGAAATGGGTAATTATATAAAAAAGTCTAATTTTCCACCAAAAATGCAGTGAAAAACACTTTAAGCATGAACCCCATCTCCAAAAGAAACAAAACACAATGATTGCAAGGAAAATATTGTTTTCCATTAGTCTTAATAACTGTGTTCCTCAAAATAAAAAGTAATACTCCTGTTAAAAAGTTTATAAAATTCATGTGTCTGTAAAAACACTTTTTTCCTAGCTCAAAATTAATAAGGTTACAGAAAAAAGTTCACTTTCTCTCATAAAAATAAAAAAAAAATTATTTTTTTCCCCAAAAGGAATTATCTGCCCAGCAATGGAACATCATTAGCCAACCAATGATGCTCATAATCCAAAGGACTTTGCATCCAAACTACACTCTTTGTTTAACTGTTCATTAATGGTTTGGGTGCATGGGAGGTATCCTGAAGCTTTGCCTACTGCAGCAGTGATGAAATGATGGACATTTAATGTGCTGCTGTGATAGTATGCACATTTGACTGGATGAGTGCACTAACATGGCATGCTGCACAAATGCAAGCCACTGGTGTGCATATATAGTGAGAAATGTAAATCCATGCAGGAAAACATTAAATATCTACAAAATGTGGTCACACAAGACACACAGCAGCAAACATTGGACCATTTCACTTAATATAAACACATACTGTATTGCATATCTACAGTTTTTTAGAAAATGGATGAATTACAACAGAAATATTCTTTTGGAGAACAAATGTACTCCAAGAGGGTATTAATGCAGAAGGAGGGACATGTATCAAGTCAGCAGTTTCAAGGAAGCATATTAAACTGCCACAAAGGACAGACTGAAGGGTAGCAGCCATCTTGTTTTTTTCACTTGCTAAACAAGTTCTGTTTAGTGTGCATTATTTAAAAAATGAAGTTACTCGAAAAATAACAAAATGAAACTGCAATAAACAGTTACAAATAACTGTTATTTTAATTCACCTCATGCTATTCCTGTTTAGAAAGCTATGTTTAGTAAGAGTGAGAATGTAAATAAAAATGAATGCAATTAACTTCCTTAGAAGATGTGCATATTTGTGTGTGTATGTGTGTGACGGAGACAGTCAGACCACTCATTAATTCTGCTGCTGCTATTATTTGGCTAATTTTCCCAGTCAGAGACACTTCCCATGTGACCCACACTTACTGTAAATTTGACTTTTGAAGCTCCTACCAGTTTCATTTTTGTCTGCTCATAATAGTGTGCACTAGAATTTCAAACTGAGAATGACATCTTTTAGACTGGTAAAGTCTCATTTACCCTCTTTTTTATTTTTTACACCATCATCATCATTCTCTTTCGGCTTTTCCCGTTAGGGGTCGCCACAGCGGATCATCTCTTTCCATTTCTTCCTATCCTCTGCATCTTGCTCTGTCACACCAACCGCCTGCATGTCCTCTCTCACCACGTCCATAAACCTTATCTTAGGCCTTCCACTATTCCTCTTACCTGGCATCTCCATCCTTAGCATCTTTTTCCCAATATACCCATCATCCCTCCTCAGCACATGTCCAAACCAACGCAATCTCGTCTCTCTTGCTTTGCTTCCAAACTGTCCAACATGAGCTGACCCTCTAATATACTGATTCCTAATCCTATCCATCCTAGTCACACCGAGTGCAAATCTTAACATCTTTAACTCTGCCACATCCAGCTCTGACTCCTGCCTTTTTGTCAATGCCACTGTCTCCAACCCATATAACATAGCTGGTCTCACTACCCTCTTGTAGACCTTCCCTTTCACTCTTACTGGTACCCGTCTGTCACAAATCACTCCTGACACTCTTCTCCACCCATTCCACCCTGCCTGTACTCTCTTCTTCACCTCTCTTCCACATTCACCATTACTCTGAACTGTTGATCCAAAGTACTTAAACTCGTCCACCTTTACCAACTCTACTCCCTGCATCCTCACCATTCCTCTACCCTCCCTCTCATTTACACACATATATTCTGTCTTAGCCCTGCTGACCTTCATTCCTCTGCTCTCTAGAGCATATCCCCACCTCTCCAGAGTCTCCTCAACCTGATTCCTACTCTCACTACAGATCACAATGTCATCTGCAAACATCATAGTCCACGGGGCCTCCTGTCTGATCTCATCTGTCAATCTGTCCATCACCACTGCAAATAAGAAAGGACTCAGAGCTGATCCTTGATGTAATCCCACCTCCACCTTAAATGGATCTGTCACTCCCACTGTAGTCCTCATCACTGTCACACTACTCTCGTACATATCCTGTACCACTCTTACATACTTCTCTGCCACTCCCGACTTCCTCATACAATACCACAACTCTTCTCTAGGCACCCTGTCATATGCTTTCTCCAAGTCTACAAAGACACAATGCAACTCCTTCTGACCTCTGTATTTCTCCAACAACACTCTCAGAGCAAACATTGCATCTGTAGTGCTCTTTCCTGGCATGAAACCATACTGCTGATCACTAATCATCACCTCCCTTCTTAACCTTGCTTCCACTACTCTTTCCCATAACTTCAAGCTGTGACTAATCAGTTTTATCCCTCTGTAGATACTGCAGCTCTGCACATCACCCTTTTTCTTAAAGATAGGTACCAAAACACTTTTTCTCCACTCCTCAGGCATCCTCTGACTTTCCAAAAAACAATCTAGTTAGAAATTCCACTGCCATTTCTCCTAAGCACCTCCATGCTTCCATTGGTATGCCATCTGGGCCAACAGCCTTTCCATTCTTCATCCTCTTCATAGCTGCCCTTACTTCCTCCTTGCTAATCTGTTTCACTTCCTGATTCACTATCCCCACATCATCCAACCTTCTCTCTCTCTCATTCTCTTCATTCATCAGCCTCTCAAAATACTCTTTCCATCTACTCAACACACTGTCCCCTCTTGTGAGTACCTTTTCCTCACTATCCTTTATCACCCTTACTTGCTGCACATCTTTCCCAGCTCTGTCCCTCTGTCTAGCTAATCGGTACAGGTCCTTTTCTCCCTCTTTAGTGTCCAATCTCTCATACAACTCTCCATATGCCTTATCCTTAGCTTTCGCCACCTCTCTCTTTGCCATGCGCCTCATCTCCTTATACTCATGTCTACTTTCTTCATCTCTTTGACAATCCCACTTCTTCTTCGCCAGTCTCTTCCTCTGTATACTCTCCTGTACTTCCTCATTCCACCACCAGGTCTCCTTGTCCTCCTTCCTCTGTCCAGATGTCACACCAAGCACCTTTCTAGCAGTCACCCTTACTAGTTCTGCTGTAGTTACCCAGCTATTTGGTAACTCTCCACTGCCTCCCAGTGCCTGTCTTAACTCTTCCCTAAACTCCACTTCACAATCATCCTTTTTTAACTTCCACCATTTAATCCTTGGCACAGCTTTCACACTCCTCCTCCTCTTCTTGATCACCAACGTCATTCTACATACCACCATTCTATGCTGCTTAACTACACTTTCCCCTGCAACCACTTTACAGTCTCCAATCTCCTTCAGACTGGCCCTCCTACATAGGATATAATCCACCTGTGAGCATCTTCCTCCACTCTTGTACGTCACCCTATGCTCCTCCCTCTTCTTAAAATACATATTCACCACAGCCATGTCCATCCTTTTTGCAAAATCCACAATCATCTGACCTTCTGCATTCCTCTCCTTAACACCATATCTATCCATCACTTCCTCATCCCCTCTGTTCACTTCACCAACATGCCCATTAAAGTCCGCTCCAATCACTAGTCTCTCACCATTGGGTACACTCACCACAACTTCATCCAACTCACTCAAAAATTTCTCTTTCTCATCCATCGCACACCCAACTTGTGGAGCATATGCACTAACAACATTCATCATTTCACCATCAATTTCGAGCTTCATAAACATCACTCTGTCAGACACTCTCTTCACGTCTAATACACTCTTGGCATATTGTTCCTTTAGTATAACCCCTACCCCATTTCTCCTGCCATCCATACCATGATAAAACAATTTGAACCCGTTTCCTAAACACCTGGCCTTACTTCCCTTCCATCTGGTCTCTTGCACACACAATATACCAACCTTCCTTCTCTCCATCATATCAGCTAGCTCTCTTCCTATACCAGTCATAGTGTCAACATTCAAAGTTCCTACCTTCACTGCTACACTCCTAACCTTCCTCCTATCTTCCTGCCTTCGGGCATGCCTTCGCCCTCCTCTTCTCCTTCGGCCAACAGTAGCCCAATTTCCGCCAGCACCCTGTTGGCTAACAGTACTGGTGGCGGTCATTGTAAACCCGGGCCTCGACCGATCCGGTATGCAATTATGAAAAGTTCTCCGCATCAGTAATTTTTGGCAGAAGTTTTATGCCGGATGCCCTTCCTGACGCAACCATCCCCATTTATCCAGGGATTTAATATTTATAATATATATTAATTTATTAATTTATAATATATATATATTTATAATATTTATTTATTTTTTACACCATCTCACAGCTTAATGTTCATTGTAATACCTGTCTTACTTTTAAAATCATTAACATGAGGGCATTTCTTAAGAGTTTGAGATTAGTGCTTCTGTTTTGCTCCTGGGAAGTGAAGGGTCAGAATGGCATTGTTTTCTAGCCTTCATAGAGACCACTGATCACTAGAAATCCTGAAATCTATTTCTTAGGAGACAGTCTGATATTTGTATCACTTTTTTTCTGCTGAAGTGAGTAGAAAGTCGGGGATATTGATTACAGTCTCTGACAGGGCAGTATGCATGGCACTTCCCTGATTGTTTTGGTTTGGGACCATAGTGCAGCTTAAAGCTCTGGTGCTGAACTGCTTTACATGCTAAATACAGCATCAACCAGGAGACGACTGCAGCATGCCTACAGTCCCCTACAAAATTTGGGACAAGACTGCTGATCATCAAAGAGACTGTCATCAGCTTCTCAAGAACCACCTTGAGACTAGTGCTACTGTTTTGCATCTGGTGAGAGAAGGAACAAAATACATTGTTTGTTGAGTATAGATGCATTGAGGCTAGCACTAGTAGTAGCCAGGTAGTTGCTAATAGGTGAACCATTGCTATGTGTCATTCCTGGCAAACATAATTCTTTTTCATTAAATACTGCTAGATTTGTCACTGTCTAACCTAACTTCAGAGCATCACTCTAAATACCTCAGCCATAAATATTCAGGGTTTTCTATAGCGTTCTCCCTCCAGCCCATGAGTACTATTACCATTTTTGTTCTCCACTTTCCTGCAACATGGCTACAGAGTCTGATCTTACTCCATCTAGTGCTAGTCTGATTATATTAGGTGTTCTAAGGCCACATGGCAGCTGCTTTATGCTTACTGATTGTTCATTGCTTCTTCCAATTGATAGTCCAACCTGAGAGAAATGTAAATGTTTAAGAAACATGGCCACAAACCTCTCACATCAGCTCACTGTCAGGAAGCATCACATATCTGCCACACTGTATCAGGCACAACACACCACTATGCCCATATCTTATACTGTATCTTTAAAGAAAAAAATTGCAAAAGCCTTTAAGAACAGACCATAAGAGATAGCAGTCTCCAATGCACAAGACATCTACTTCTCTACCACCTTCACATACCACAGCTCTACACAGATCATCCCAAAAGTCAATTGGACAGCAGGCCTAACCCTGTAAGGCCCAACATGACTATGACCTAGTGGTGGCCCATGTGTTAATGAATGACCTAAGGCACACCACTCAGAGGGATATGCAGAGAGACATCATGCAACTTGTCATACATATGTCTGAGGGAGGAAAGAGACTGATCTTATGCAGTATTTTGCCTTCACCAAAAACAATGCATTGAGACCCAGACAAGTTAACTGGCTTTAAAAACTGGTGATGTAGTTGGCGTCATTTCAATGGCATTCAGTTTGTGTCTGCCTAACATGAGATAGTAGATAAGACTTCCTGTTACTCCAAAGGTGACTGACACCTCTCCTACCAATGATTCTGCACACTTGCTAAAGTCCTTGCTACACCTATAGTGCCTACTTTAGGCAAAGTATCCCTAATGGATGTTTCTACTTTGCCAACTCAAACCCAAATTTAGACAACATCATGGTGGCTCTACTCAATCCTAGGACTCAAAACAAAAAGATAATAGAAACCTGAGAAACTTTTGCAAATCACACTCATTCATATCTGTGTAGCTACTGAGCATATTTTCAAAGCAATAAAATCATTCCCTGTATACCATAGCAGTGTGCTTAGCATGCCTTTTGTACTTTGTGTAACTGTGTGGGAGTCTCTGCATTTGTCACAAACAGTATCCCTTGGATTCAGCAATCTCTGCACGGAGTGCAGGAATAGTGCAAAAGCTGCTGCATGCAATATGGCCAATGAGCGATCCGGGAATGAGCTCCTGGGACTTGCAAGAGTGCTCCTACACTATTCCTGCATGAACACCACTGCTATATGCTAATTATCTAATGTGCCATTGAAAAACATGCAAATGAGGTGAATTAGTGATCCAAGAAGCAGGCAAGCATCTGTGCAGGAATAGTGTAACCTGCAGAAATGTATTTGGTTATTAACCAAATACATTTCTGCAAAATTACAAAATGGAGGCATGACAGCTCTAAAGAAAGCATGTATTTAATGTAGTAGGCATGCCAATGGCCAAATATATGGCCACTGGCATGAAAAATAGTTGCAAAATTATAAAAAATAACTTTATTTTTTTGGGCCGATTTCAGCCATTTGAACATAGGGCAGAGGACTGGAAACAGGATCGGCCCAAAAATAAGAAAAAAAGTTGGAAATAAGCTTCTAAACCCAAATCAGCATTTTGCCATAATAGTCAATGGCATGCATAAGACAACAATACCAGGGAATAGTGGTTGCTAAGGGGGAAGGCTGAGTGTGAGTGTGGTAACTATGAATTAGCATTCTGTTTTATGCAAATGTGGGGATTGATACTGAATCACAGACTTCCTCTCAGTGTTAGCTTGCACCCAACCGTGTAGGTGCAGCAACACCATCGTATAAGTACTACAGGTGGATGACCTCATAAGGGGGAATGTCATGCATGCTGTAAACTTATTGGAGCTCTGTGGCCCGTGTTTGCCCTTAGCTAAGCACAGCGAAGGAAGGGTGTGTATCTGAGGCTGCCTAGCAGTGTTTACATTGCCTAAATGGGAGTGCATGCCACACACACCAGGTTTTCAACAACAACAAAAAGAAAAGCTCTGTTCATATCTGAGCACTGGGTATGCATGCCACACCTCAGGGCTTAAACAGGAAGGCAATGGGAAGGGAAAACAGCAGTAGGAAGGCAATCAAGGACAACTAGCATAGCTGGCAAGTAAAATGTATCAAAATCAGCCAATTACACATGGAACAGCCTAGCACACTGCTATAAACTATGCAAACACCTTCCAGTCTGGTTTTTCCCACAAACTCTACACCACCAGTGTACACAGATGGGGGAAATTTTACCTGACAAAACTAACAAAATGATAGGGGCTGCTGTTGCTCTCATACATCAATATGTGCAAGAGGCTGATGGTGGTGAGGATGTGAATGCTGATGACCAACCCACAGTGAGAAGAAGGAGAAGAGTGTACAGACCCAGGGTAACCTGCCAGGGGCTACATGAACTAGAGGTAGTGGAGCACTATAGAGTGGACAGGGACATTCTACAGCAAATATTTGAGCTGTGCCGGCCATGCCTCACACACAGAACCAACAGAGGGGAACCCATCCCAGTGGATACCAAGGTATGTGTAGGCTTAAGAATACTAGCCAAAGGTACCTTCCAAAGGGCAACTAGGGATATCATGGGGATTTCACAGGCATCAGCATCCAGGGTACTCTACCAGTTCCTGGATGCCATGTCAGCACATGCCGGTGAGCACATATATTTCCTCAACACCCATGAGGCATTGACGAGCAATATGTGTATCTTCCACCAAATAGCAGAACACCCTGAGGTAGTGGGTGCTACAGACTGCATGCACATACACATCAAAGCACCACCTTGTGAGTGGGGTAGGGTTTACCTAAACAGCAGGGGCTTCCCCTTCATCAACTGCCAGGTCATGTGCAATGCCCAGGGCATTATCTTCAATGTGTGTGCTGGCAGCCCTAGAAGCTATCACAATTCCTACATCTGGCATATGACACAGCTGTACCAGTCATTTGCCAGTGGGGACATCCCATATGGCCACCTAGTGGGAGATGCTGGCTACGCACTGGAGCCATGGCTGATGACACCCCTCAGAAATGCACACACACCTGAACAGGAACTTCCTAATGAGGCACACGCACAAACCAGAATCATAATAGAGTGTGTTTGGGATGCTCAAGTCACAGTTCTACTGCCTGGACATATGCAGTGGAGCCTTGCAGTACTCTCCAGCTACATATACACAAATGTTCATGGTATGTGCCATGCTACACAATATGATCCTGTGGAAACAGCTGCAGCAGGAACAGCATGGGGCAAGGCCAGACAGCCCCCCACCATTGCCAAGGCCATCACTGGCACAGAGGGATGCAGAGGAGGAACTACCTGAGTCTGCCAATGTAGGCAGAATGAGGCATGCTCAGTATGCCCAGGCCTTGGCGAAGAGACAATGCATAGCACATACATTGACATGGTAGGGACCCAGGGAATGACACCTCACTCTGACTTGCACATACAGTAAAAGGGATGCCAAACATGACACTACCTGTGCTTTACCATGTATAGGCAGTGTACTATGTGCATCCAACATAGTCAGCCCTCCAGCACCATCCTCAATACTGCCACAATCACAAGGTAACTCAGTCTTCCTATCAATTGCTGAATGGAGTAGTATATTCTGATAGTTGTATTTATGGTATGGACATGAGCATGCAAGGGAATCGGGTGGCTGAATGGGATGGCAGCAGATAGTTGACACCTATATGGGCAGCATGAAATCCACAACAGATACTGTTGTCAGCATACTAGGCATTACTAGACAAGGTGACAAATCCCACTGCAGTACATGTGGTGGCCCAAATGTGTGTCCATAGGACACACACATGCATGTCAGTGAAGCTCACATACCCAGCACCAGCCTCAGCCAACAGGACAGGTGTAGATGACCATAAAGAAAGGCTGGGTTATGGCCTCTAAATGATGGCAATGGTTAACAGCCCCCCTCCAGACCTACACAGACAGACTATAACAGGTCTGGCAGTTGTATGTTAGTTCTGAAGGGTAAGAAGTCTGAAACTGAAATGTAGGTCAATAAAACCTAAGATCTGTACTCTACTGATATGCCTTCAGTCTGGATGATAGCTCAGAATACAAAATGAAATGGAAGCCAACCGAGTATCTGAAATACCAGTACAGTCATAGCAAATGTTTAAAGTCATCAGGTGTGCCCCCCCCCCACAATACTATGTAGAAATGCAGTAACATGTTAGTGTGAGGTGTACTAACTGGAGCACAGATTACCCAAGCTGGCACAATCTACAGGATAGATTATTGCATGTGTACAAAATGCAGGGGTCCATGTGTTAAGCTGTTGTATGTTCAATATTGTGCAGAAGTGGTCAGCATGCAGGCATGGAGGGTTGTGTCTTGGTGGTCTACGGGCAATACTGTGGATGGCAGGGTCATATTCTGACAACTGCAGTGCCAACCACAATGCTTCTCAGCAATACCCACATCAGCAGTTATCCATACTCACTGTCCAGATGTCAATATCTGTTATCGTCTAAAAGATGGACATGCCATGAATGTGGGCCCATACATACACACAGTACACAAGTGGAAGTGCCCTAGACAGAGTGCATAAAATGTAACTTTCAACTGCACACAACTTTGGAATTGTACATACAGGTTAGCAGCATATTAGTTGTCCGTGTAGTATGGAATAATGATGTAGTCTGGACAGTCACTGGCAGACCACAAAAGGCACAGTTATGACGTAGTGAGAGACTGCCTATGCCCTTGCACAAGGCAGTATAAGGGGAATATCCCAGGTATATCTGTGAGTCAGCTGCAAGTAGCTTCCATATCACACATGCACTCAGCTCACCCCACCATCATACACAGGTTTATCACAGGTTATATCCTTGCTGTTGGGAATGAGTACAGTATGACCCCACTTCTGTATGGGAATACCCATAGAATGCAGCATGCTGAATAGGTGTCCTATGCAAGTGTGTCCCTAGCTGTAAGCAGCACCCTGCCTGAATCCAGACCAATGGGTCAGTATGTACAGGAACTATTGCCATTAACACCTCGGGCACTTACCCTGTCACCCCAGGGGAATCCACTGGCTCACAGCCTGGGAATGTAGGAGTGACAGAATGCACTGGCCTGCTACAGATGTCCTGCATCACTACCAAATGGCCTACAGTCCTCTGTCAAAGGCCTATGCCTCACCAATAGTGCCATGTATGGTATCTCATCGGGTCCCAACTAACAAACTAACACAGTCAGCAGAACACAAATGCAAGGCCATGTTGACAAATCCCAGTAGCATGCCCCCTATGTCCTACTGCATGGACTGTGGACCAATCGATAAATGCTGCTGGGATGAAGGGCCAACTATAGGGATATTGCCCAGATATTGCTTGCATAATGTTAGGACAAGGATAGAATAACAGAGTGGGGGGGGGGGTGTAGATGCATGGATGTCATGGAGTGTGAGAAGTCTGAAACTGATGTGTGCCCATACTACCCTGCCTGTAAACCCAGTAATGGGTGGCTACAAACCAGCTCCTAAACCACAATGTGAAGGAAAACTGACAAGATATATGAGCCCTGCCTCTGGGTAACCTGGGTAAATCTGTACAGCTGAAATGTATGGCCACAACAGGATATGGCCATTCTGTTAAGTCAATATATGTACAAGAAGGGGATCCTCAGCCACCATACTACCAAGGTCCTGGAACATTTACACAGACCCATCAGCAAGTGTCTGTAGCTACCCCTCCAGAATGGCAGGAGTGTGCAAGAATGTGTAGGCTGCGGACCACAGTACTGGACTCTGCTTCATTCATCTTGTATTTCCCAGCAAATAACTGTGAGCAAATAATTATATCTGTCAGTAGTCGATGACATAATACATCACAGTGTAAAACAGTACATATTTCTTAATATATCTGCTAACACCAACCACGTAACACAAGCAACACAGACAGCAATAGCTACATTATCCCCCCTATCTGTCGCCCATTGTGACTCCATATTGTCAACCTATCTACAGATATCTTGCAGAAACAGGTTGCTATCTGTAGATTGAGAACACCAAACCCTGGACTGGAGTAGAACCCTACCTGGAATGGATTCACACACTCAATACAGAAGGTCATACTGGGCATGCTCCTACACTTAAAGAAATGAAGCCTATGTCTGAAAACATAGAGAAATGAAGCCCATGTCTGACAACACAGTTGACTATACATATCTGTCATTTGCAGATGTCTGTGCAGACGCACCCAATTGTACACCATTTATGCTTCACACACATTAGATAGGAATACTCACACATATCCAAGGCCAACACACTATAATATGTCAAACATACACACACAGAGATGTGGGGAAGAGAGAGACAGACAGTGACAGATACAATTCCATTATGAGGCCTGGCCCACCCACTACACTACACATCCAATTGGCTGATATCACATGATGTGCTGATGTCAATCACTGTAGACAATCCTTTTGGTAGCCCTCAGCCCTATAGTGTCTGTGGTGCTTGTGATAACTGTGTAACACAATAGTGCAAGTCAGTATTCATGTAGCATATGTATACTCAGTCCTGTCAAATGTAAAGTTGTGTGCGACTGAGTGTGTGTGTGTGTGTGTTTCCAGAGGAATGGTTTATGGCCCATTCACACACTGCACTTCCCATTGCCCATGTTAGCATTCCTGCTGATGTCAGTCATCTTGAAATAACCCTTTGGCCAAACCTCAACCCCATAAGCTCCGTGTCACTTGCGATAACTGTGTAATACTGTAGTATAACAACCTAGTTAGTTTGGAGTTCTAATCTCAGACATTGCAACTGTGAAAATGTGTCTGTAAATCTGTGAATCTTTGTTGACACCTAGTTTTGGGGTCATTTACACTTCCCTTACCCCTCCTTTAGCTCTGCAGCTGGTGTCACTCACCTTCAAAGATACCTTTGAAAAGTTCTCCAACATATAAGCTCCGTGGCACTTGTGATAATTGCATAATACCATAGTGTAGCAAACTAGTTAGGTAAGAGTTCTAGTTCTAGTCCTGGCAACTGTAATAATATGTGTGAGCCTTTGTTGTCACCTGGTTTTGGGGTCATTCACACTTACTACACTTCCCTTCCCCATCGCTCCGTGGTGCTTGTAATAACTGTATAATACCATAGTGTAGAAAACAATTTAGGTATGAGTTATAATCCTGGTTCTGGCAACTATAATAATGTGTGTGCGTCTTTGTTGACACCTGCTTTTGTGGTCATTCACACTTACTACACTTCCCTTACCCATCCTTTAGCTCTGCAGCCGATGTCACTCACCTTCAAAGATACCTTTGGACAGCTCTCCAACATATAAGCTCCATGGCACTTGCGGTACTTGCGTAATACCATAGCATGATGAATTAGCCAAATAGGAGTTCTAATCCTGGTCCTGGAAACTGTGATAATGTGTGTGTTTGTATGTGAGTCTTTGTTGACACCTGATTTTTGTGGTCATTCACACTTACTACACTTCCCTTACCCCTGATTTAGCTCTGCAGCTGATGTCACTCACCGTCAAAGATACCTTTGGACAACTATACCACATATAAGCTCTGTGGCACTCATGATAACTATGTAACACTAACATGCCTATACATAGCTAGGTAGGGGTCTGAAGCTCAGTAGCGGCAAATGTGTCTGTATGTGCATCAGTGTCCTGTGTGGGTGTTGGTGTGATTGTGTAAATAACAAGATCCATTGCAGAGTGGGTTTTGCTACATTTTCATATTGAGGACACATATGTCCCAATGTCACATTACAAGGCCAACAGTTGTCAAACACCGTAGAGGTTGTTGTAGACAATCCACAGCCATACATTTATATATAGGTAATCATTATAATAACTAGAGACCTCTCTCCACTCACAGATCATACACAAACATGCTTGGCTCTTTCTCTCTTCCTTTCTTTCTTTCCCTCTGTCTCTCTTTCTCTCTCCCCCTCTCTGGTAGATGTGGAAAAAAATGCATCTGTTTTGCATAGGCAGCAGCTTGACTTTGGTAGGTAATTCTCATGATCAGCTGATGGCCTGTGCATGAAATGGAGTCCTCCATTTGCTAATTGCATGTGGAACACCTGTGGTATCATTCCTATAGACAATTGCATGGAAACACACTCCTATAAGTAAGCACTGCAAGTGGGTGTTGGCCCTTCACCTTCACTGTGAGCAGGAAGTCATGTGGATGTGTGACAAACAGCATCACAGAGGCTGGTTGGAAATGCCTCTTACAGCAAACACTGTGGAGACAGGCCAACAAACTGGAGGGGGGTGTTCCAGACATGGGGACAGAATGTAAGCATTGCTGTTCTACATTTGAAGTTATGTTGGTTTAACAGGGTTTGTGTGGATATGGCTGTTCTTCATGCTTTATAGTCTGGCATGACAGTGTTATGTGGTTGAGAAAGCTCTCACCTGTAGGGCTATCTGCAGACTGGCCAGAGTCTGGAGTCTTAAATCTGGTGTGTTACTCACACATTTTCTGTCTTTATAAATGCAGTAGCATACTCTGATGATTGTAGTCAGTAAATGGTAACATCCATGTGTGTGTTACTGACTTCATATCCCTCAGAAGAGATATGTCACAACAAACCCTATTACACCAGCAATGTTCTCAGTTTATAACTGCAGTAAGTCAATATTGGCCCTGTATTTGAGCCTCTGACCCCTAGGTCTGTCACCCTTTGTTCATATGTCATGTAGTAAGAGGTGGATATGTACATTATACCATTATTTACTGACATAATTCCTGATATCAAGCCAGTGATATATCAGACTGCCAGACATGTAAAGTATAGGAGGCCTAATAACTGAGGACAAAACCTGGAAATTCTGTTGTAGTCTATACAGTAGTGTTGTCTGTGTACTTATGGTGACTGTTGACAGAGTGTCTGTATTATGTAGCAGTGTATTGTGATCATGTTATTTGGCCTGTGTACAGACTGGGGTAGATGTCAGTGTTCTTGGTCCTGTTCTATCTGACGTTGCATGCTGATCCAGTTTCTGATACCCTATCAACCTATATGTTTGTAGGGCCAGACTGAGACATGTCCCATACCACAGTCAGGCATCAGACCACACTGTGAATTGGGCCAGTATATGTAGGGTTAGTGTGTGAGTGGAAAACATGATGATGACATTTGTTCACACAGCAATAGACTTTATTATTACTTAGGCTTACCATTATGTGACTGTGTTGACATTGGTTGCGGGTATGCACTTTCACACTGGTGTCTGTTATTCCATGCTATTACACACCTGTAGCGCCTGCTATATTTGCAATTACACATGTATCTCCCATAGGTAAATTGGGTTAGTGTTTTGGCAATCTGTCTCTAGGATAGACAGTGCTTGGTGACATGCCTAGCAGCAATGTGTATTTACCCTAGTGTGATGTTATGTGCAGATATTTGTCAGATGTGCTGTTGCCTGGCCACCATACATGTTGTGTATTTCTGACAAAGCAGTGAGCTGGTGTGAAGATGTATGTCACTAACTAGTGTGAAGTATGTGGTTTGGCACCTCTGCTCCTCCAGTTAATATGTGTTAGGACAGACAGGAGGGTGTGAATGCATCAACTGTGTGAGTTTATCTAGTCCAGTATTTCTAATATATCCCCATTTTCATGGCTTTAAACATTCACTTTGTTAGGCTTGTTCCACATTTCTTGCACTAAGGCATTCTGTGTATACCTCCTGACTGACCAGATTGTTTCAGACTGTCCATGATTATTGCTCACAGTTCTTCTGTTTTCCACAGGATCATTACTGTGATTTGTGTGGTACTTAACTATGATGTATGTCAGTAACTGATGGTGTACATGTCAGTTTCAGAAGAGACTTCCTTCACATGTATGTTGACACAACCCCTGTCACTGTAGCAACACTCTACATTTATAACTGCAATACATACATTATGTTCCCTTGCACTAAGAGGTTGAGAGCTATGCTGCTGAGGTATGACTCAACTACATGTCATGGACATATGTTTTATATAAATATATATATATATATATATATATATATATATATATATATATATATATATATATATATATATATATATATATATATATATATATATATATATATATATATATATATATATATATATATACATATATATATATATATAAAACTCCAGGATTGCACTACAGTGGGGAAAAGGCCATATATATAACTTTCAATGAAATGAGTATCAGTCAGATTAGTTTTCAGTGAAGTGAGCTTTCAGTGAAGTGGTCCCACTGATTTAACTGTCAGTGAAATGAGCTTTCCATAAAATGAAGTAGACCCATATATATATATATATATATATATATATATATATATATAGAGAGAGAGAGAGAGAGAGATACCAATATATATATATATAGATATATGGGTATATGAATATGTATATATATATATACACACATATATATATATATATATATATATATATATATATATATATATATACATATATATACATATATATATATATATATATATATATATATATATATATATATATATATATATATATTATCTATATCCTTTTATGTGTAATCATGAGTGTTGTATATATCTTCTGAGATGTAGTCCACCATATTAACCTGATATGTGTATATTTACATATAAGAAAATGACTGATTCAACACTTTTCACTAACAAGTACTAAACAATCGTAGTAGTTAAAGCAGTTGTTCACTACTATGCAGTATGTGCACTGAATGGTATATGTGAAAAAATAGCAGATGTCTTTACAGCTCACGTGGCTTAGTGGTTAACTGCTGTGACTCTAGTATACAGGGTCCTGGGTTCAAGACCTGCACGAGGCTATTTATTTTGTTGCTAGGCAGAACCAGGAATGTTGGATACAGAGTGGTTAAGGCAGTTTTGAGCAGCTTTAAGTGAGTTTGTGTGGGTTTGTCTGACAGTAAGAGCTGCTAAAGTACGGTTAACTGACTAAGCACTTATGCTTGCTTACCAGTGTGCAAATCTGCTTAGCATTTACATTTAAGCAATGCTTACATAAGCATAGCTCAGCCCTAGTAACCACATTCCAGTCTGATAAAATAGCAGGGTAATGACATATTTAATAAGTGTATTTAATTCCATGTGCATAACATGCTTCTATGTGCTATCATTACAGTAGCAAGGGGTGTGAGTATACTGTATGGGACACCTGAGTATACAAGGGTAGTACCACAATTCTTTCTCTTTGTATGTGTTTCATACTTGGGTAGTATCCCAGGTTATATGCAGTCACACTTGCATGTATTGTATTATTACATTATTACTTTTAACAGTGCTTTTCCTAGTAAGAGTAGATTGCAGAATGTAGTACTGGCACCATACACCCCTGCATGCAAAGCTGGACTCTGAGTACTGACTAGCATGTTCTTGGTGTTTGACCTGTATGTTTTTTGCATCTCCTATTGGATATTGATCTGATATGTTGATATTAACTGTAGACTACTATGATTTTAGGACATGTCATTTAGGACTGCTGTCATGTAGTAATAGCATACCTATCAGTTTCAGACATCTATCTGTCAAATCATTCATCCTAATGCATAACCTGTTTGTAAGCTACTTTCTCTTTGTCCTCTCTAAAGATGTGCAGATGTCAGGTATTCATCTTGGCTACTTACAGGCAATCGCTGATTGATTGTCAGTTACATGTTTGCCCAGCTGCCTTATGAATGCCACAGCTAGGAAACTCCACTCTGTACGCACCACATGTCATGGATACCTCAACCAGACTACCACAGTCAACAGAACATGTTGGGGGTACAGGTCCCTAATCCAGGTACTGGCCATGTTATGCAATATATGCTGCATACATGTCAATTGGAGCAACTCACTGACCCTCTTCAAGAGAAAACCAGATGAGTCAATGTTGCATTTAACTGTCACCCTGGGGATTACTCAAGTGGCATCAGTTAATAGATGACCTGCTGACAAATGTCAGGTGGCATGATGTACTCACATGCCCTACTGTTTTCATCTCTCCATGGACATTAGCCTGCTTCTCACCTAGGAACACCTGCACCTATGGACCTCAGTACTGACAAATGTTTGTGCGCATTATTGAGTATAACAGTGTCTGTGTGTATGTAAACTTGTAGTTGAAAATCCTCTGGGGGCATTCTCACCCACTACACCCCCCATTGCAATACTTAGAAAGGGCTGCTGTTGTAGTTCACATTAAAGTACCTCGTGACATTCATCCCCTATGGGCAATCTGGAGCTTGCAGTACCAGCATAACACTGTTCTACAAATGGGTAGATAGCTGTGGGTTACCCTCTGAATTCTTGCAAATGTGAGTGTGTATGTGTGTGTGTGTGTGTGTGTGTGTGTGTGTGTGTGTGTGTGTGTGTGTGTGTGTGTGTGTGTGTGCAATTGTGTGTGAGTGTGCATATTTGTAAGAGACAGCATTCTGAGGCCACATTTTCCAAATATACTAAACCATGCCACACATTATAAGGGATGGTGATGTTGCTGACATTAGGAGAGCCATGTCAAAACCCTCACCCTACTACCCTGTGGCATGTGCAATAAATGCATATCCCTGTAGTAGCAATAATTAGATAGACAATAGTTTCTATTGCAGTCCTGGTAAATGTGTGATTGTGGGTATCTCATATCATTATCATGGGTTTCAGTGAGCAATGTCCAATGTGGGGGGGGGGTGGTGCTGGGTATACTGTATTTACACCATGGTACCCGCAGTACATGTCCCAAGGTCCACCGTATCACGACCGCTGTCACCATCAACCATACAGGTAACTGATGACACTATTCAGCCCGATGATGCATGTGCTGTGTACAAACACTCTGTAACAGTATGCACTCACTGACAAGGTAATCAGCCCTGCTAAACCCATGTCTGTCAAATGTGCCTATGACTATATGTGTTTGTCAATGTGTCTATGACAGTATGTTATACTATGTATTGTCTATTAACACCCAGTACATCCCCCATTACCATAGTGTACAATGCCTGGTGATGTTCACTTTACAGGAAGCTTGGGACACACCTCACCCTACAAGCTCTGTGGTGTGTGCAATTAAGGCCAAACACATTAGTAGGAATAAGTACCTAGGTAGGGGTTCTACTCTCACTGTTGCCAAGTAAGCGTGTGTATGTGAAGGGCTTTCCTTCAGTTTGAATAAAATATATTTCCCTGAGGATCTTTTTTCCGAGAACTAACTGGCAAAAGGTGACATTTCTAAGCAATCATCTTGTGGAAATTAATTCCATCAAAACTAGAAGTGCATGTGTAAATGCCCTCTTCCCCACCATACAGCTGTACAGCGATACTGGAGTTGGTATATAGTTAGGTGTGGTTGTTGTGGGCACAGCCACCCACACTGGGGTTATTGTTGTGCATATCCCTCTGCTTAGTTTGCTTTTATACTGTACAGTTTATGTTAAGAGGTTAAGTAGTTGTTAATCACACTATGTGTGGTTCTACGCCACCCCACACCCTCCAAAGTGGGGGGCTGTGCCACCCACACCAGCACACCAATGTTTACCAACTCCAGGATTGTACTACTTTGGGGAAGAGGACATATACCCTGCCAGTACCATTTTCAATAACATTAAACTGGCAGACTGATTATTTACTGATGTGATGTCTTGGCAATTTGGTCTTGGTGGAATTACATAGGCCAAAATGAGTTCTCTGCAAAATTAAGTACATCCACATAAACAGCATTCTCTGTGTATTGCATCAACACAAAAGCCTCTGTGTGTGTGTTATTCACAAACATTTGGTGTGTGCCACCCACTATACTTACCATTGTCCACTGTAGAAAAACTGCTTACATCAGCCACCATGCACTCATATGTATACACCCCTCAGACATATCAGCCATGTGGCACATGCAGTAACTGTTATACAGACCTGTTACTTGTGTTCAGCTGTACCCAGGATATGACACAGTCAATGCGTCCTCACAGTGCCACACCCCTCGTAGGAAAGGACAGCAGACGAACATCCTCCTGACACATAGACACCTAGAACACAAACAGAATACATTATGGAGACCACAATCAGTCAGTGTTAATAACATATATAATGCATCATGGCTGGACAGCTACACACCCTAACATGTAAGCATTAAACTTTCCAGCTGACAACATGTTAAACAGCATTACATTGCTAATCTTTAGTACATTTACTCTGTGCATCAGAACCATATTAGCATGTCCCTGCATCGATGGTATGGATGACAGGGATGTGGCACAGGAATCATCATATGCACAGGGTGTGTTGTGGGTTTGCCAGAGGCCTAGGCTGAACCATTTGGTTGACATCATGTGTGTGGGTTACAGGGTTCTTTATTAAATGGCCTATGCAGACATGGTGCCTGTAGATATGGAGGTGCCCTAGCTGTGTTGTGATGTGTGTATGTGTATGCATGCACACAGTTCTGCCATGTGGCTGACCTATACTGGTGTATGTTGGACAGCTGTGGACCATACATGGCAGGTTGTAAAGTTCACCATCTGCATGGGCACCACCGGGCAGAATCCAAGATATGGTACTCTCCCATGATGATGACAACTGTCCACTGTATCTGCATCCCTGTTGGGACTGACCAGGACCACATGCACATGGCCTGCTGTGTTGCAGTGTGGACAGCACCCCACCTGCAGTGCTGGTGCTGGGACTGCCACTACAGGAGCAGCCGTGAGTTGTTGCATGTCCACATAGCCCTCCACCTGTTGGTGTTGCTGACCTACATCCACATGATGGACACCCTACTGCCACCACATGCTCTACCACAGACACCACATGGTCGAGGATTCCCACCATCTCACCCAACCATCTATCCATGAGCTCTGCAAAATAACTGTGGGCACCTGCAAGATCACGGATGTTGTCACATACAGCAGGAAGAGTAGCCCTCTGGAACCTCAGACTATCTCTGGTGTAACATTCCATATGTGCCTGTGCCTCCATGATGGCCTGAAACATGCATCTGGTGACACCTGCTTTGGCATTTCTGCCAGGAGCATGATGGCCAGCAGCCCTCCTACGAGCACCCCTGTACATCTGCCTGTGTGGTACCTCGCCGGTCATTTGGCTATGGCTGCTGTGTACAGACAGACTTGCCATAGTCCCCACACTTTCCTGTCCCATGCCACCACCTGCCAACTGTTCCTCATCTATGGCCACTGGTGATAGGGGTATGTATGGGCATTGTGACTGTGTAGGGACTGGGTGGATAAAACTGGGATGTCAACCAATGGCATAGATTCAGCCCCTGACAACACTGCCTGTTTCTCACTATGCCTATCATCATTGTTGGAGTCTGTATGGACACTAACATCAATTTGCCTGCAGGAGGGACCCTGACCCACCTTGCCACCAATGAGAGGCAGACAAGAAATGTAAATTAAGGCCTGTACATTATGGTTTACTTCTACACACATACACACTTACAGGTTAGGTAGCACAAACATATTACATACACCTTAGTAACCAACAATTGACATGCATGACATATGGCACTCAATATCAGACAGTGCAGTCATTCTAAATCCTGGGTACAAACAATATACATATGTGGGATGCATGAGTCATGTTAGTAGGTGATGCCCCTTCCCCTGGGACACACTGCACCCATGTACACATTAATGCTGTGCACCTGTACAGCACACTGGCATGCACTGTACACCATACCTCACAACTGTACAAATCATTGCTAAATCTGTTAGATGTGCAGCAGTTCTTCACAAACCCTATGTGTTTGTCTGACACATGACTGAGATGATATGAGGACAGGTGTCACTAATGAATGACTGACATTTGATTCCCAGATCTAATCATCATGAATTGATGTATGTGCAATAACATCTGTGTACACTGATGACCTTCCAGGCCTCATGTGGATTTCAGGAGCGTACACACCCTTGTTGACATGGCAGCCTCTTCTATGATATGCAATGGGGCCATATTACTGCAGTCAAAAACATTACACACACTGATATGTGACATATGATGTATGCAATCCAATCCTGCATCAGATGACTGTCAGTCATGGAGATGCTGACAGAGATGCATACCATATTGGGGTGCATAATTGTGCACACACTTAAACCAATGGTTTGTTGAAGCACCTAACTGAAATACAGCAGTCACTATTCCTGGAAGGGGCACATTAGCATGGCACATCCTTGCCTTTGCATAATTAGGTCCATCTTCCCTACAAAGGTACCACAACACTGCCAGATTGCAAGGCCATCTCATGTGCACAGCCCATGGAAGGCAGACAGGGACTTCAGTATTGCTGTGGAGTGTGTGTTATGTGTGGGCCAACTCATAGCCTTGAATGTGTTAAGATACAGCCATTCTTAGCTAGCTTTGGATGTATGCTTCAGTTTACTGTTGTATTTGAAGCTGACACCCATTCCCATCCTCAAGCTTATTGCAGATGCCTGACAACTGTGGCCCACACATAACTGTTAGTTTTCAGTGTTCCACATTCACTCCAACATGTCTACAGGCCTACTTTTAGGTAATGAACAGCAACCGTAAAGGTGTATACTGGCACCAGCAACCTTCAAGGTGGGGATGGTGGTCCTGATGTGATGTGAGCTGCTGCTTGTGCACCACACGTAACTTTAGGACTACTGTCTGTAGGTTTGAGCCTTGATCTCATGACACCCTTACACATTGCAACACATGTCTTTGGAAAACCTGGGGTCATGCTTTTACTACTTGTATGGAGGCCTGGATGATGTTTCTTGTGGGATAAATCTCCCATCTACTCGCCCTAACCAATAGGGCACACTTAAGCAGACTCCAGACAATTGTTGATGCAGGTAATACACAGGCAGGACTTGCTAGACATTTGTGCAACTGCCTCAGTGTTGCTGCATGTATCTGAGTAGCCTCCCTAACCAGTTTTCACTTTGTATTGTCATCTGTATTGGATGACCATCTGTGTCTTGTCAACGTCACTGTCGTCCCATATTTAATACACCTCTAGATGACTGTCTGCACTGTTTCCCATGGAATATACAATGGTGAGGTAATGTTATTTTACCCTACTCCTGACTACTTCCTTTCAAATATGGCATCCATGTCATGCCTTGGAAGATGTCTGCAAACCATGGCTGCCTGTGTTACACGGACATACTTCTCGGACAGCAGACCATTACATGGTGTGATATAGAGGCCTGTATTTGATGGCAGGTGTGCACTGCAGAAGAGTGAATGCTGTCAGTATATCACAAGCTGCCTCTACAATATGTTAATCAGAGTGGGTGCATACATATGCTTTCAGTGTATTGTAAAGTTTGTAAACCCCATATTTGTTGTCCTAACATAGGATTCTGTTTTATACATTAATTGTACATTAGGTGCACATGATGGGTTGTAAAAAGTGTGGAATGTGTTATTGTGCTCTGTCATTGTATATATCAGGAACAGGTGACACCATCATAGGGGTGTGCACACTGTTGTATTGACTATATGAGGGTTATGTTTCATGCATGTCCCTACTGTAGGCCATTTGTCCCACCATTTGGCTTGTCTCTGTCCACATATCTTGCACTGATGGGTTGTGATGTATACTGCAGGGCTCCTACCTACCCTTCACCATGGTGACCACTGTGATACTGTGCAACACCAACAAAACTGAACACGTACATCATGCATTATAGGTAGGTGTGATAAATGTGTACAGGGCATATAGCATGGCCTTAACATAGCCAGTGTATTGGCAAACATGAACAAAATAACCCCATACTCACCAGCCACAGGCTGCTGCCCCAGTTGTATACCTGAAGGACCTACATAGTTGTGGGAGAGAGATAATTTCAGTAGCCACGTGTGTGACATTGCTACAGGGTAGAGCAGCATTTCAGAACATTAACAGAACAAACAGTAATACTACAGAATATGCAGCCCAATACCATAGATGTGCACATCTGTGCATTACTAAACTCCATCTACAGATTATCTTCTCTGATATATTAATGCAGATTCTCTACAGATAGAAATGTAGAATCAACACTCTTCTAGTTATGTGCACTGTGGCCTTACCTGCATGCTCCTCAGACATTGGATGGGTGCCACCCACCTCAACAATGATGGGTTCTGCTTCATGGTGGGTGTCCCGGGTGGGTGCACCAAGGCTGGCAAGGAGCTGTTCTGTATGTGTCAGTGGAGGCTGGATGGCTCCACCTCCACCTGTGGCTAGCTGGTCCCTTGCTACAGCAGCTGGTCGGTTCCGTGCATGATGCAAAATGTCGCTGGCATGATGATGGACCTGTTCATAATGCAAGTTCTGTTATCCAGCATCGTTCACCCTGTGGACCAGTTCTTCCCACAGGGCTGTTCAGTCACGTAGAGCTTCTGTGCAACGTCTGAACAGGACATCATACTGCTGTATGAGATACTTAATTATTACATTATTCTCCAATGAAGTAAAGGCTTGTAGCCTTCCTCATGGCATGGTAGCTAGAAGACATAAACAGGATAAAAGGTTACACAACCTCATAAGGTTATCTACTTGCACATCAACGCAGAATATTACTTGACAATATTCCAAACTACAACCTAACCCTATAATCAGCTGTCATTACACTCCTGGCCCTGACCTATCTTATTCCACCCAATGTTGCACAGTTAAGTGCATAATCCTCTATTCTCCATTCATTTCTGTGTATAGGGATGACAGTGGCCATCGTCCATGTGGATGGTGGCAAGTCTGTGTTTGACTGTAGTGTGTGATGGAGCTGTGAGCACATGCCTTAGTTCAGGTAAGAGGCAGACAGTGATATTCTCATGGCCCAGGGAGACTTGCTGTTGTTGCTTTCAGTAGGCATTATGTAGATATTCACCATTGATGAGGGGGGTAGTGTATTTGATGTGCATATCCCCCCATAGAATTTGTGTGGACAGGGTGGCACTGTTCCCACCTAACCTGTGTGATGCATGTTGACTATATCCATGGCTTGTGTATCTGAGGTGTGATTTACCCCCAGAACAGGTTGAATTGTATTGTTGCCTCTGAGACTGACTACATATGTGGAGACAATCTGTTGAAATTGTCCTTGGTGGCGTGGATATGCCTGATTTATAGTCATAATCAGCCTTACACAACATCATCTCTGAACATACATGCTTGCTGAGATAGAGGTGGACCTGCTTCCAAGTTGTTGGCTGCACCTGTGTGTCCCTGTACAGCCAATATAGCATCCTATTATGTGCTTTGTGTATCGCTGCTGTCCACCAAGGGGGATTACTCTCTCCTTAGTGGAGGCTAATTTTACAGGTCAGGTATTTCTTATTGCATATAACTACAGTGGATATGAAGTGTACACACCCCTGTTACAATGCCTGGTATTTGTGCAATTGGAACATGACACCACAAAAACTAATTTCAAATAAATTCACACCTGTAATGTGACCTCTATCCTTTACAATTCGATGTAAAACATGTCAATTGGGTCTGTGAAAATATATGTGAAATAACAATCAGTACAATAATCCAATTGAATGAGTGCATGTACCCTTAAAGTGATATGTTGTGTGAACACCTGTTGAGATAACTACAGCATCCATTTGTCTTGGTTTGCACACTCAATAGAATTGCACAGGTTATGAGGCACATTTGAGGTATGGAACATTTTTGAAAGATTATCTGTGGTCTAATTGTCATACAGTACACAAACCTGGCATTCCAACAGGGGTGTGTACGCTTTTGATATCCATGGTATATAGTTGTTAGTGTTAGGCATGGGCAATGGGTCATAACACAAATGAACACTACACTGATTACTATATGATAATCATGCCAACTGTAATACCCATATCAGTGTCAGGGCAATGCAACAAGCAATAGCTGTATGCATTTATTTCTGTTGTATGCACTGATACTGATATTACACACATATGCAACATGCACACCCTATTTTTCCATCTGCTTGTAATCCATGGTATCAGTTTTGTGCCTTCCAGCTGGACATACACATACATACATGTGCCTAGGGGATATCTGGTATACATTTGTGTTCTTTGTTAGTATGGCACACTGCATTCACAGTCTTGCTAATCAATCATACTTCTCAGCCGGTTATACCCACAGGACTTCAGGACAAAGACTCACATCAATGGTTGACAAAAGTAACATCAATATTGATACCATATTACTCTAGCTGCAACATACATATAAAAGTTGATTGCACATTAGCCTTTGACACCACTATGATAACCTAGAAGATGTCCAACAGTCATACCTACACTATTATGTTATGTTGTCATTGCTGGAAGACTTGCCACTGGTTTGGCCGACATAGGTCAAGTATATGTGTGTGTTTACAGATGTCAGTTACAAATGTGCTTATTGTCCAGCAGAACACTGTACAGTTGAATGTTATTAATTCAAGATATCACATGGAGTTTGGCACATGTCTGCAGCAGTACTGTACTATGCACATGCCCTATATATGTCTCTTAGCTTTCCAGGACAAACATATATCATACTCATATTCACAGGTAACATATGGATATGGACAACATCCCATTAACTGGCCTAGCAGTGGCACAGTCACAGCTGTTTGACAGACACTCTAATGGTTGGCAAATGTGAGCTGTCCTTTCCCAGGGTGAGTCAGGCTCCTGAGCTGCGATACCACCTCTCAAACTCTTAGACCATCACATGTGGACAAAGCCTAACATGATGGGGAGTGGGGGGTAAATAGGGACATATCGTACATATTCCTGTTACAGAATTATGACATTTTTAGCATAATGCATTTTGCATTACTGTGACTGTTCAGAAGGATGTGTAGACTTACACTCAAGTGTTTGTCATTACTTCATGACGTCAGACCTCAGCTATTTGTCAGACAGGTAGTGATGTCAAGAGGAACAGACATAACAGTCTGATTTCAAAATATGGACATTCTGTGAAGATTTGTACAGTTGACAGGTATGACTGTGATGTCTCCCACTACAGACAGAGCCAGATGCTATGGCTATAGCAGTTGTACAGCAGAACATCAGTACAGCAAGCTTTGCTGGCACATATACATTCTTCAAACTCAGCTATCCCATTATTACAGACCAAGAAATACATTAAATTACATGCTTAAATGTTTCACATACTTTTTTTTTGGTTTGTTGTATATTCAAACCTAAGTGTTTTGGTTTGGTTGTTGTCTCACTCTGTGTCATTTTCTCTCTTTCTCTCTCTGTAGTACAGGGATTGAGTGGGTTTGATTAAGTGACAGCATAGCTTTTGTAGGTGATGGTCATGAGCAGGTGATGGCCTATGCACCAATCGGTGTTCCCCACTTGCTAATTGCATGCAGAGCAGCTGTGTAGTTCTTCCAATAGTCAATGTCATGGCAACCCACTCCTATAAATATGTACTTCCTGTGGTCGTTGTCCCTTTACCTTGCCTATAAGGAACACATCCTTTCTGTGTGTGGGCAGCAGTGTTACAGACAGCAGGTGAGAATATCTCTTACAACATGACATGTGGACATAGGCCAACTGCAGGTTTATGTAAGGTTTCAGACATAGGGACAGAGTGTGAGTATCACTGTTATATGCTTTGAGAACTGCTAGTTAAACAGGGTCTGTGTGTACAGGCTAGTTCTGCATAGCTTGCAGTTACCCAAACAGGTGTCCTTGACAAATCATTGCCATACTCTGTTGACTGCTATCAGTAACTGGAAACATGTATTGAGTGTTTGTGACTTCATATCCCTCAGGAAGGATATGTTGTAAACAATCCTGTAACACCAGCAACATTTACAGTGTATGAGTGCAATATATCGAATATGGCCCTGTGTTTGGCCCTATGTTCTCTACTTATATATCAGGCTTTGTCCAGATGTCATGCCGCAAGAGGTTGATAGGCATGGGCTATCATTATTTAGTGCTGCCATTCCTGCTCTCATCCCACTGATGCTGTGGACTCCCACTCATGTTGTGGGGTAGGGGCCATAAATATGGGCCATAGGCTAGAAAATATGTGTGACCGTATACAGTCAAGAGGTCAGTGTATAGTGAACACTGTTATATACCCATGTAACACATTTTGGGGGAGGTACATATTTGACTCTTAGGCTGTTAATACATGTGATAAATATTACTAATAAAACATAAAAGGTATGTAGCTGTACTTTTTCATACTATAGTGATGGGGACAGTGGTGGGTTAGAGGTTACTGTTTGGCACACAGTCTGTTTGTCAGTTTGATAGACCAGTTTGAAGTAAAGCATTGTTATGTAAAGGATCAATTTGCATTGTAAAATTTGATACTTTCTCCACTAGGTGGTTAACTGAGGAGTGTAATTGGAGGCTGTTGGCTTAATCATGTAATTGAGTGTTGATTGATTTTTGTACTCAAGGCAATTGTGTTTTGTACTGCTGTACTACTTGAAGGCTTTCATCATGATATCAGTGTCTGATACTTTATGTGGCTTACTTGGGTTAACGCCTGTCCCTCTGTGCAAGGCATGGTCATTGTTTGGCCAGTTGTGGCCTACTCATAACCCTCAACTGTACACATTTTTCCATAATGTCCAGATGTTGGCATCATAACTTTTGTGTGTCCCTCCTTAATTAGTTTCCTTTCTGGCAAAAAGCTGAGAATTGGACTCATTCAATGTTGACAAACATTTGACTGTAAGACTCCACATCCTTCAGAAAAGAAATGCTACTGCAAAACCTCTAGTATTCTATCAGCTTTCTGAGATTGCAAGAGAATATTTATAATCAGTCCCTATTTGTCCACCATCATGTTATGCTTTATCCATATTTTTACCTGTAACAGGCTTAGAGGTATGGTACTGCTGATGACAATTCTGACAATTGGAAATTGTTCTGAGATGGTAGGAGCAAGAATGTATCATATGTTTCCTTTAATATTTGCATAATTCAGTTATGTCATATTTTACACACCTACATGCTGTAAGACATAACATAAACAACTGAAATAGTACAAAAATAAACCGTTTTTGGGAAAACAATGGTGTTATGTGTGTTTTTTAATGCAAACATTCTCATTTGTGCAAACATATCACACTCTTGGCCATTTGATAAGGTGGCAACTGTAGGATTACTAGCTGTTTGGGTTTCACTGTGCTCTCTTTAGTCATTTCAATGGCTCCCTATCATGCTGTCACAGAAGTAGGTTGTCTAATGCGTTTTTGTTTAACTGAAAAGCGAAAAAAGGCAAAATAGCAAAGCAGCTTTTCTGCAAATTCTTTCCCTGGGAAAGAATTCTGTTGGCTGCTTTCGCTATTTTGCCATTTTCAGCACTGTAGTGCAATCTCAGAGTTGGTATATTTAAGAAGGGGGGGGGTGGGAGGCACAGCCCCCCACGTCGGGGGTGTGGGAGTAAAGCCCCCCACATTATGTAATGCTTTACAGTTTTTTTTTTTTGTTTGTTTCAGAACAGCGATTTTTTTCCCTTGGAAAAAAATTGCTGTTCTGAGATTTCAACGTTGTAAGCTATCACTTACAGGGGGTAGATTATGTGCCGTTCGCTCTTCTGAGTGTGCAATATCATAATATAGACCCATTTCAATTACTTGCCTAAGAGATTGCTGTATGTCTGACCACTGTGTAAGACATATCATGATTATGTATCTGCAGAGTGTGTACTTGTTATTTGGACTGTGTATGTGTGGGATCAGCAGATGAATGTCTCATACCACCTCAGCATTCTAACTACAGTATGACCTGCCACAGGATATGTAGTGGTATTGTGTGACTGTCATGGGGATATATCTATCCACATAGCCATTGTACTGTGGTGTTTGCTAGGCTTACCAGTATTTAGCTGCAAGTGTGTTGTTTATAAATATATATATATATATATATATATATATATATATATATATATATATAAATATATATATATACATATATAGAGCAAACATTCACAGATATATGTTTACACAGATATAAATATATGTGTGTGTATATATATATATATATATATATATATATATATATATACACATAGGATTTTATATATATATATATATATATATATATATATATATATATATATATATATATTTATATATGTGTGTGTATATATCTTATTTGAATGTTTACTGCTTCCACAATATACATTCCCTATAGTATAGTAATTGTCCTGCAAGATATGTTCATGAAATCAGCTTGAATTCTTGCAGCTTACATGGCTTAATGGTCATGTGATGTGATTATGGTGTACATGTTGCTGGGTTCAAAACCGGCGAAGGCTGTTTGTTTTGTTGCAGGGCAGAATAGGGGCTCATGGAGATAAGGTGATAAAGACACTTTAAAGTGGGTTTGCGTGGGTTTGTCTGAAGCTAAGCAGAGCTAACACATGGTTAAATGTACAGGCGTTTAAACTGTGTGGGCTTTCCTTAGCTGCACTTACCAATGTGCAAATCCAATTAGGTATGATAAATACTGTTTACCTATTCTGTGTTTGAGCATATCTCAAATGGTTTGCCCACCGCACAGCAATGATAATACACAGTTAAACTTATAAGCGCTCTATTGAATGTTAAGTTTGACTAAACAAGTATAGATTATACAGCTCAGGTGGTGTAGTGGTATGGTCTCTGACAGCAGTGTACAGGGTCCTTGTTTTAAGACTTGGAGCTGCTAGCTTTTTCATTAATGTTAAATGACCGGACTGCATGATAATTTAGGCAAAGCAAGTGCAGCTTGTAGAGCTCAGATGGTGCAGTGGTATGGTTGTTAACCCTAGTGTAAAGGGTTCTGGGTTCAAGACTTTAGGGCTGGTTAGTTTTGTTGCTAGCCACAACAATGGCTGATGGTGAGAGGATGATTAAGGTACTTTAAAGCAGCTTTAAGTGGGTTTGCATGATGCTTAGCTTTGCTAAAATACGGTTACTCTGTTTTAACTTCGTTAAGCGGCACTTACTCCCACTAACTCCTATGCTAATTCTTTGGAAAAAAAAAAGAAAAAGGGGGTGATAGGAAAATGGTGAAAAAAGGTGCACACAGAGTGAAAAAAGATGAAAGATGGATAGGGATGTGCAGGATGGCAGTAGGAAAGTTCCATAGCTGCCCATTTCTCCTACAGCAACAGCTCTACATATGCATTGAATTTCAAGATGAATTTGGATAATCATACTCCTGAGACAGGAGTGAAGACAACAGTAATGTGTTGTCTAGGTAACTGGACAAGATTAGATGTGTCCAGTGGACATGTCTGCGAAATGAAAAGCTATGTATGGGGCATAATTTTTTCATGGGAACAGACTGCCCTTTTTTAAGGTGAAAGTGGGTTGTTGGGGAAGAATAGTAGGTATATGTTGGGAGGGAGGCTGGGTCAGGATACAGCAGACAGGGGCAGTGTATGACACATGGGGGGTGAGCAACTTGATGGGGAGGGTGGTTGGGAATCAGAGGAACATAAGCCCACAAATGTACCAACATGATTATGCCATAAGGAAACTGAAAAAAGAAAACGCTTTAGCTAAACACGTAATGAAACATCAAGGACGTAGCTTTCATTTTATTGCAATTGACCAGGTCAAGAAAACAGAAAGAGGGGGTCCAGTACCTCTCTTTTTGGAGAATAAGGAGCTAGAATGGCAAATATTATTAGACTCATTTTCATACCCAGGTTTGAATGAACATTGCAATATAGCTTGTGTCCTGAAAATGAGGAGCTATAAAAGATAACTCCTTTACCTTTGTCTTACTTCACTTTTCACTTCATTTTATTTTACTTTAATAGTAATTTGTAGTAACATATACTTTTCACTACTTTTAAGACTTACACTTAGCAAGGCTTCCAACTACAGTTGCAGGTAGTGATTTCACTAGATACTTTTTTACAAACACTTTTCTATAAACATTTTTTATATGCAGAACTGTTATGCATTGTTTTTAGACTGCTTTTATTGTGTATATATTTCTTACACACTTTCATGCTTTTAATGCACATTTGCTTGGTGTATGAACGTAACAAATTGCTGATGCATCAATGTTTTATGGTTTCCAACTGTTTTAAAAGTATGAAACTACATACTTTTGAGAATGCTCCTAAACAGAGCTTTCATTCCCTGAATTTACTTTTGCAAGAAATGCTGCTAACACGCCTTCATTGTGATTGCATTACTAATTAAGGCGTGGGTGTGTTGCATAAAAACTTGACTCTGACACTGCATTTTACTTTTGCCTCTGATGAAGCTGTAGTTTTAACCACAGCGAAAATGCTTGTTTTAACAATAAAGTGCGTTAAGGTTTAAGTTTTTTCCGACTTCAGTGTGGCTTTATACGTGCAAGTGGATTTCAATTTCAGTGTTACAGCTTGTATTGCAAACAGCCTTCACAATAAGGACTTTACCATTTTTTTGGGCTTTACGGTGCTTGTCTGGACTGCTTTTGTGCATTTTACAAATGGATACAGTTAGACTGAGGTCCCCACCCATGGGCAGTCACTACTGCACCTTCATGACCCCAAAGTTGGCTGTGCTGGGGGCTGAGCAGAAGGGGCAGGCTGACCCTCAAGATGTGCCACATGGCCCTCAAGCTGGGATAGCTGAGCTGCAAACTCCTTTTACATCTCCCTATGCACCAGACCCCAGGCCTGACATTGGATGATGGGCTCCTGTCCTTGCCCGCTCTGAGGGGGGGACAAGCCCCATCCCCTGAAGCAGTTCCATCCATGGGTGGTGCAGGACCAGCGGACAAGGAAGATCCAGGTTGGGTCCCAGATGTGCTGGGGCCCTGTGCTATGGCCAGATGAGTTGAGCCTGGTGGATCCACTGGGATCGTCCTTCCCAGATGAGCTATGGTGTTGACAGTTTACAGCATATGTTGGTTAGTTATGAACAATACAATGCCAAGATTAGTTATAACAGCATGCATGGGTGTTCCAATAGACACCATAGCACAATTTTCAATCAGTTGCATAGCAAACAGAACACATCCAGATATGGAACCACAGTGGATATTACAGCAGCATGCAGGTTACATTGATAGCAACAAGCTACCAATGATTTTATTTCAACAGGGAACAGCAATAAACAGACATTGAAATATTGATATAACAATGGGGAACATGTCCCAACAGTAGGTTTGTTAAAAACATATCATTTATAATTTTGGTTGTATTATTGTTGCAGATAGCGTGGGGGTGAGACTAAGAAATGAACAACTATTTGTCATTACATTGCTCACAACTGTTCTGTACATTATTGTCTACTCTGTACTCTCCAGATATGACCTGAAATTACAGCTACCTATGGGCTTGGTGTTGGCCAGTGGGTGTTGTACACAGTTATCAGTTCAAACTTCGTACACCTAATATACAGCTGTACTTACCTGCCAGACCTGTGGAAAAAAATGGGTTAACACTACCTGACTGTTTCTACACATTAACAGGGTTCAGCTTTGACATGTGCAATCATAGTGCATGTGTGTGTGTGTGTGTGTGTGTGTGTGTGTGTGTGTGTGTGTGTGTGTGTGTGTGTGTGTGTGTGCGCTAATGTCATAGTCCACCTTCATTTTTGTACAGCACCATTGGTGCTAGGGATAGTGACCAATAGCCGTGATGGCATGACAGTTGATGGACAGGTTTTGGGGAAAACTAAGTGGTCTATGTACTTCTCTTGCTGTCATCTGGAGCCTTAGGGCTGGCCAGTGTGTGTTCTACACAGTGTATAAGAGGCATATCCTATGGTTAATATCCAGCCTGCCTTACCTGCCGAAACTGTGGGAAAATGTGTCTTTACACTACCTGACTGTTTGTAACAATACTCACATATTATTGTGTGAAAATATACAGACAGCTTAGTTCCACTCCCAGGGTTCTAACCCTGCCAGTTTGTTCAAAAAGTTGGCATAATGCTGATGTTTATCAGAACAAGCTATTAAAGAACTGCTATATCTTGTATGAGTGTTTTCTACCTATTAGTCTGTGATTTGGCCAATCTGTCCTTGTACTTCTGACATTCCTGCATGGCAGACAGTTGTTCTACTGTGTACTCATACTTTCAGATATTACATTACAGGACATAATGGTTAGCAGGCATTTTTAATATTCAGCTATCAGATCACAGTGCAGGGGAACTTTGTTATGCTTAATCTGTTGTACAAGACTTGACTCTTTGCCACATGAACATCAGATACTTAATGCTATCAGAGCCATATTTACTGTGCAAAAGCTATACAAATTTCCAATTCCTAATAACACATTACAAATAAAACTCAACAGTCCAGAGTTGTATAGTTTTATTAGTCTTAGTCTCAGCTCTCTTTCTCGATCTATCTAAGGCATTCAACACCATTTCTCATTCACTGCTGCTCAACAAACTCTCCAACCTTAATCTATCTCCCCCACTCTACAATGGTTTATTAACTACCTCAAAATAGGCAGCAATCCTCTGAATGGCAAAACTCTTCCTCCCCTTTCATTACTGCTAACACAGGTGTCCCCCAAGGATCTATTCTAGGCCCCCTCCTCTTTAGCATATTCGTCAATAACTTCCATCAAACCCTTACTCATAGTACCGTCATCCGATATGCTGATGACTCTACTATCATCTCCTCCTCTAAATCTCTCTTCAAATTACAGCAACTTACCAAAGAAGCATTCATCTCTACTGAGCAATGGATGTCCCAGAACCATCTTGCCCTTAACTCCAACAAAACAAAACTATTATTATTCATCCCCCAGTAAAACTAGCACCATTGACAAATCTCTGTTTACAGTTACTTTAAATAACAATACTATCATAGATGTCATCCCCAGTACCAAACTGCTAGGCATCATCATTGACAACAAACTAACCTTTGACCTTAATATCCACAGCAACATCAAAAAACCCAGCAGAAGCTAGGTGCCCTATATTGTCATAACTATTTCCTCAGTGTCTCTGCCAAAAAGGCCCTTGCCATATCCTTCCTACTACCAACACTGCTTTATGGTACTCCCATCCTTACCAACCTACAATCTTCACTAAAAAGCAAGCTTGATTCCTGCTATAATAAATTTGCCAAATTTGCCACAATCTCTAAATACTCTATCCACCACTGCTCCACATTTCATCAACTAAATTAGTTAGAATCCTACCACCAACTTACTTGCCTTCAACTAACTACTGCCCACAAAATAATCTACCAACCTGAACAGTGCCCTTCCCTCTCAGCTATACTGACCATGTACCAGCCCAATCGCCACCTCAGGTCAGAAAACAAAATGTTGCTGGCCATAGAGAAACCCAAACTATCAGCTGGCCAAATGCCGTACCTCTACACTGTCGCTAAGTTATGGAATGATCTTCCTCCTTCACTCAGATCAACTACTAAGTCTGATTCTTTTAAGAAATCCTTAAAATTACACTTAATCTCTAATTGGCTATGCTGTTGTACCCCATAGATAAATCCCAGTACCTAATATTCCTCTGTAGAATCACTCTCTGTCTCAATTTCTCTAAACTTTCCCACTCTTTCTTAGTATCTTCTTACATGTGCTCTCTCATGCCTCTGCAGCCTAATACCTTCTGTTCTCCCCCTCTATACCCTGAACTCATTCTGAACCCTGACCTCTCTGATTCAATTTCTCTAAACTTTCCCACTCTTTCTCTGTACCTTCTTACACTTGCTCTCTCATGCCTCTGTATTCTAATACACTCTATTCATCCCCTCTACTCCCTGAACTCATCACCACTTTGCTTTGAACCCTATACACTCACATGTATATACTTTTTTCTTGTTCAACTCTCATACACTTCTAAGTTACTACATTATTCTGTTTCCACTCATGCTCTCACTTTCAAAATGCTTCTGCTTTGTATGGAATATTAATATGTCATATCTGCTATTTTATCTATGCCTATCAATTGTATGTAGTAATGTGTTTATTAATTGTATGTTGTAATGGGTCCATTTTTTAATTATGTATCAACAATGTTTTTATTAGTTAAATGTATGTGGAGCTTTTCTCCCTGGGCCTCCACTGAAAATGGGCTCCTCTAGGCCCAGTGGACTTTCCCAGTCAACAAATGCAATAAATAAATAAATGTTGACAGGTTATCACTGTTCTATGTATATCACTAGCATTATCTGTGGTAATTTCAGTTTTATTCTGTTCAAACAATACAAAGATTACAATACAAAGATTACAGCACTGACAGGTGATATTCTACTACTTTCAATTTTACTGCCAGCTAGATCAGTACTCATTGCAGCACAGCCTTTGCAACCTACTGCCATGTGCCTCCACATTTGAAGCCCTCTCAGCTGCAGCTGTACATGAGACAGAAAAACATTTATGACTACCTGTCCATCACATATACAGCCTGGACTATCTTAAACAGCAATTGATACTGATACTTACACACTTCTGGGGCATTCCCTGCCTAAGCGTCTTGTTCCCACTGGTCCAGGAGGTCCCTCTTTCTCTGCATGAGATCAGCACAGTGATGCCAAACCTGCTCACCAGTCCGTGTGATCCCAGTAGCACTGTTGAGTTCAAGGGTGAGATGGTTCCAGACCTCCGCTTTATATTCTGAGACCTGGTACTGGCCCCGCAGCAGTCTCAAATCATGGTTTTTAACAAGGAGTCCAACCATGACCCTGGACTTCAGAATGCCCTAGTGTTCCACACAAAAGTGAACACCTTCTCCTACACCAGCCATGGTGCCTGCAGTGATGAGCTCCAACTGGTTATGGGCTGTATTCCTGCCTACAGGGTTTAAATAGGGACAATTTCCCACACTTTTCCATGACTGGCTACTTTTGAAACTGCTAAGCTCAGCTAAGCTACGGGCAAACCTGCTTAGCTAAGGTTGGCAGTGTTTAAAGGGGTGGGTTCAGCAGTTGCTTATCACTGGGAAAATCCACTTAGCTTGGCTACTCACTGTTCAGCATTCATATTTAAGCAATGCTTACAACCAGTAAGCATGGCTGTATTATGCTTGGCATAGCTTACATTTTACTTTTATAGGCTATCAGCTGTGTGGGATTGATTCATCATTCCTGACATATTATTATTTTGTTTATGTTCTCTAACATCCCACTCTGTGCTTTCATTACATGTTTTCTTGTGTGACTATCTGTATGAGGGCACTTGTGTTTATATAGGGGTTTCACAACTTTATTACACTGACACCTCACATCTGGCCCTAATACTCTGCTCTGGTTGCAAATATAAATTATTTACTACATAACTACACTTAAAGATTACATTTATGGTGATTTCACATACAAAATACAATTGGCATCCAGGGGCAAGAACCCCTCTTGTCCACTTGCAAAGCATACACACTAACTACTACACTATTCCAGTACTGCTTAATGTGCATGTGTATTGCTATTTAACTTGTTGGGCTGTTTTAGCTCGGCTAAGCGTAGCTAAGCAGAGGGCACACTGGAGCAGCTATGCTTAAATTTTCTTGATGATGTGAAATAAAAAACATTATGGACATTTTTTAAGTATTTCTCTTGCAGATTTTATGGCTATTAGACTAACAGGTTTTGTATTTCCATGCATTTTCTGAAAGGTATGATGCCTGCACTTCACATTCCCGTGTCATTATTTTCTAACTTCATTCTTTAATGCTTTGCCACTATTTTTACAATGGCCACTACGCTTTTATTTTACAGCCATACACTATACGGCATTTTGGCTACATCTCTGATGTTCAAAGAGCGATCTCACTCTTTTTGCATTGCCGTATGGCAATTCTGTTATGCAGGAGGCATGTATCTTTTGAGAGCACTGTTCTCAGAAATACCCCCTGCGCTCGTACACATTTCCCCATACATATTGCAGCACAGCAGCGTGCCTTCATGCATATGCATGGTGTGCTGCTGTGCTAAACAGGAACGGTCCCTGTCATGCAGGAATAACTTATTCCTGCACGGCTGCTTGCTGAATCCAGGGGTATGTTTTCTCAACAAAATACCCATGGCCCAATCCTGGAACTGCTATAGATCCATATTTCCCTTAACAAATCCGATTATTACTTCATTACTTGTTATATATCCCCTTCAATATCCCCACAGAGCATAGAATTTGTTTTAATACCATTTAGGTTATTTTTAATACCCTGAAAGCACAATTGACCCTCTCCCTCAGTATTATGATATTTTATTTATTGTGGTGATAAAGTTAGAAATTGAGACAACATGCACCAGGATGACAAAGTATGGGTTCATTAATGAACCATTTTTCCCATTTTGGAGATCAGTTTTAAATGTCTGTTATATATAATAGAATTAAGACTACCACTGAGTTCCTATAAATTAGACTGCGGTGGTGGTGCTGCGGTAGCGTTGTCGCCTCACAGTAAGATGTTGTCCTGTTCAATTCTCAGCTAGAGTGTCTTCTGTGTGGAGACATGCGTGAATGGGCGTACCTTCGATGAAGGTTGTGTGTCAGGGCCGGCAACTCAGCACATAAAAATCTACTACCAATCATTAGTGGACCGGAGTTCTGCTGTGGCAACCTCTAACTGGGAAAAGCCAAAAGACACAGCAGCAACAACAACTGAGTTCCTATAAATTATGTCAGATGTACATATGCAGTGGAACTCATATAAATGTACTTTTGCTCTGAAAGCATTATACACCAATATATCCCATAACAGAGGACTGAGAGCACTGAGATTTTGGTTAGATAAGTCAGATATGTATAAAATTGAGTTCAATGATTTTTAACTGAATTGACTAAACAAATCCTGACAAAAATGGTTTCTTCATTATGAATAATTATTTACAACTTAAAGTGACTGCAGTAGGATAGGTTTGCCCTACTTAAATGATATGCAAATAGTATACAGGACATCCTTAAATTTTATGCAAATAGTATACAGGACGTTTTGTGAACTCTGCATTTTTAACCAGGGCCTAAGTATTTTTCTTCTCAAAGAAGTGCATGTGGTGAGCGTTTTTCTATGATTACTGACTCGCCTGTAGATGAGAATGGTTAGAGTTGATCCAATTTCTGTCTTATATAAATTAAAGATGGTCTGATATTAATTTACTTCAAAGGCTAAACTTTAATACTGTTGATGAGTCTGCTATTACTTCTATATAAAGAAACTCTTTTCAAATATATAATTTTAAACAGCATATTATACATACTAGCCAAAAGTCAAAACTTGCTAGAATGAAATACTTGTGTAGTTGCAAGTCAACATATGAATCCACCTAAGTTGATATTAATCACAGTTTCAGACATAGATATTATTGTTCAAGTATGTAGATCCATTTTTTAAGATCAGGTTGGGGCTGTTCTAATGGATAATGTTCTTCAGTATTATGATAGGATTGGGTGGCAAATAACAACTTTACTGTCTGGTTTAGAGACATCTTTGACAGGGTTTAATCATTAGGGAGACTGACCTGGGGACTCACTAACAAGTGTCTACACTTCACTCTATGCCTGTACACTTCATTCATTTTAGCATGATGAGCAGTGCACATGAAATATGCAAGTCGCTAAGCAACCTGACGCATTAAGCAGCAACTGTTCTGGTCAGAATAACTGCCTGTGGCCAATTTGAGTTGTTGAAAGGCTAGAGTACACAATATAAACAACAGGTTGTAAAAAAAAAGTCAACCACAATAAGTAAGAACACAAGGACAGCACAATACAAGACAAGGGCAACTTGAAGTACATTATTAAAAGGTAGCGGGAGTTTAATGAGTAACATGTAATTATATATAATTAGATTAATGCACAGACACCACTAATTAAACATTGCTGATATCTTCAGAACTAATCGTTTCCAGTTAGGGAAACATTCACATAAAAAAGTGAAATGTTGACAAAAGGATGTGAGAGCAACACAAGCTACAGTGTAACAGAGGGAGTAAATGTAATACATGTAAAATAAAGTTAAATTGGAGAGGAGAAATAACAGATGGCAAGGAAAGCGCATACATTAAGGGCTACTGCATCTACTGCAGGTAGTGCACATCTGATATGAATCCAGAAAGTTATATGCTGTAAGAAATATTATGCTGTTGGCACCACCCACTTCAAATAGGTTCATAGATTAGTAGTAGGCTAACTGCCCATTTGGACCATTTTAAACCTAGCCAGTTACCCCATGTGAGAATCAAACCCTGCACCTTGTGTCTGTAAACACCTCATCCATTATGCCAACCTCTCACCCTCATGTAAAACAACTGTACTTATCTCTCAAATTGATGACTTAAGCACTCCAGAAATGGACTGCTTGTTGTCATTTATGCCACCTGTAACCTTAAAAGGGCTATTTTAAAGTTAAAATTATTTTAGTAACACATGTGCTGTATACAAGTGCACTTAATACAACAGTGTAGACAGCTACAGAATATTATATACATTTTCAATTATTCAGTTTTTGAGACATGCTCAGAAAAAATTTATGCTCTCAGAAGTACATTGAGAATGCCTAGTTGCACCCTTGTTGCAGATGTATGGACCTAGGCTGCCACAATGATGTATATATACTGTGTGAGTAATCATAGGAAATAATTCACATCACATGATTGATGTTAGAACATATATACAGGTTAAAAAACTGAAACGCTTTCATTGCCTTACATGTATGAAGAAAACAATAATGAAGTTGCAAAGGCAAAACACAGACCTAAAACAACAGAGAAATGCTGAGAAGAATCAGAGACACCCGTGAAATCATTCCAATAATAATAATTCAGGACAAATGCATTTGTGGCAGCAACCCACATATGAATGGCAGAAAGTGTAACCAGTACCAAACTGCACAAACTTGGACCAGCTCGAAGAACTCAGGAGACAGCAAGTACAAATGCAAGGATTTTATTAATCCACATGAAAAAAAAAACAGTTTAGATCTTTTATATTTATTAACATATAGGACTTCATCAGAACTGGTATCTAACAAGCTGACAATCCTTATATAACCTCATCTCATAACAAAATGACTATTTAAAAGCTGTGGCATCTGTTTAAAGCAGTCTGTGAAAACATCCTAAAAATAACCAGAAATCGTCATATAGCCACCTACATTTACAGCAAAATTGTTTTAAAAAATAAACATGATTTCTCATGTGAAAGACTTAATAAAAAAGTTACCTTAAAACCACTTACATCAGCTATATCATGTTTATAAATATTAATATTAAGAAAATAAATAAAATTCTTATCTAGCAACACACATATGCAAGACCAACGTTAGTAAAATATGTTCATTAAAACTGAGTGGAGTGAAGGTGTTTAACCTAAATTGCCATAACAATTCTTTATACTTCAGTTTGTTCTAACATGCACCACCCCTGGCATTGGGAACCATATTTCTAAAATGGCAATCAGACACTTTTTTAAACCCTTACTTTCAGTGGAATGTTTAAAAAGTGTATTGTTTACATTCTCCTTTTCAATATCTTAAAGGTGTTCGCAAATTCTTTTAAAGAACATCCGTTCATTTTTCCCAATAACTTAAACAGAGGTTAGAAATGGGCAGATAGAACAAGCTCTTACTCAAACAGTTACACTTGTAAGGAAGAATGACCCTTCCATTTATGTTTTTCAGGTGTAGTTAATGTTGAGAGACTGAGTAAATAAATGGATGTTGTTTGCAATGCCCGCATTTTTGTGCACCTTTCATCTGATTGCACCCATTCCCCTCATTCATTTGCTTTCTTTCCAATAAATTCATGATTTTATCTGCAGTCATAAAAACAAAATGGATTTTTCACCCACAATTTCAAATGCCATACCTTTTACCGTAAAAATGTTCTACTTCTTATTATCTATGTTCTTAACTTGGCTCCCTGAGTTGTACTGCAAAGTGAGGGCTCTATCAAAATTTCTTAAACCTTCTGCCAAGTCCCTAGGGACATCATTGACAAGCTTTTTCTTTAAATTGATACCCAAAATTGGTGTAAAATCAACTTTCTTCCTTTCTTTAATTTCATCACTAACATCCAAAAAAAAAACCTTTCTTGGATATCGCTTGTCTAAAAACATTTGTGCTAACTTATCATTCTTGATAAAAACTCTATCATCAAAAACCATGCATGTTAAATGAATGAATTGTCATTTGGGGTGGAAACTCCCAAAAATGTAAACAACTGTTAATAAAGGTGAGCTTATGATAAATGTTGGATGAGAAATTCCCATCAACCACAGAAATACTTGCATCCAAGTTATTAACTGCATGTTTATCATAATGGTGGGTAAGCTTTAAAAATGTTGTCCCATTAATGAAATACATAAAAACTTCAATACTCTCTTTTGGACAATTCCAAAGATTAAAGATGTCATTAAATTCCAATGATAATCACCTGCATTAACTCAAACCCATGCCTGTCAAATAAATCTACCAATTTCCTGTAAAATACGGTGTCAGATTCAGCAACTTTGGGAAATCTGTAACATCGCAGACCTTGTGGAACAAGTTTTAATTTAAGGCATTCAGACAAATAAGCATTTTCAATTTATAAACTATGTAAGTTTTATAAGCAACTTTTCAAAAGTCTATACGATGTCTAATACCTACAGGTATTTACAATCCACCATTTTGACCTATCATAGCAGCACAGGGCTCCTAAACATACCCCTTTACAGTACATATTGACAGACTGTCAAAATCAAATTTTAACAAGGTGCAGCACAATCTAAAGGACTTATGGGATTTTCTGGGCACAATAAACTAATGATTTATACAGCAAGAGTGTCAGATATTTTTAGTATTGTTTTGACAGATCTTTTCACTTGAATCTCTCAAGATGAGGGAAAAGGTTTATTTCAAGAAGCAATCTTCAGTTTTGATTTTCTGAGTGAATGCAGCATTAATGTTGTCATGGAATGTGTTGAAGTGATCTTAGGGAACAATTTTATATACTTTCAAGGGGAAACATTCAAGCAGATTAAGGGTGGCACAATGAGCGCTGCTTGTACCTCCATGTTCGCAGATTTAGTGATGGCCTGAGAGAGGAAATTCTTTTTTCCATCTGATTAATACAAATACTGTACATCATATTTAAGGTATCTTGATGGCATCTTTTTTTGGAATGGTCCAAATGAGAGTTTTGAGGGTTTTATGAATTTCATCAATGGGACAACATAATTTTACAGTTAATTACTTGGATACAAGTATTTCTGCGGCTGATCGTAATTTCTCGTCCACCATTTATAGTAAGCCCTCTTTTAGTAGCAGTTATTTATACTTTAGAAGTTTCCACCCATATAAGTTTAAGAATGGTATGCTCAAAGGACAATTTGTTCAATTAACACACGTAGTTCATGACAATAGGGCTTTTAACATCAAGACTACTAAGTTAGCAAAAATGTTTTTAGGCAGAGGATACCATAAAAAGTTACTTTTTGGCATTAGTGATGAAATTAAAGAAAGGAGTAAAGTTGATTTTCCAACAATTTTGTGTATTGGTCTACAGAAACAGCTTGTCAATGATATACCTAAGGATATGACAGAAAATGTAAGAAATCTTGATATGGCCCTCATTTTGCAGTACAACAAAGGGAATGAATAAGTTAAGAACATAGTACCTAATTACTGGAATATTTTTAAGCCTAACAGTATAAAATTTATTGGGAAGAAAGCAAACATGAATGGGGGATATGTGTGATCAGATGAAAGTTATACAAAAATGTAGGCATGGCAACAAGGTCCACTTATTTACACAGAACATGAACTATATTTGAAGACCAAAGATGGGAGGGTCATTCTTCCACAAAAAGGTAACTGTTCTAGTAAGGGCTTGATCTATCTGCCTATTTGTAGCACCTGTTCAAGTTATTATGTGGGGAAAAGCTGAAAGGATGTTCCATTAAAGAATTTACCAACACCTTTATGACAATGAAAAGGAGAATGTAACCAATATGCTTTTTAAATATTATATTGTACATAAATGATTTAAAAAGTTTCTGTCTGCTATTTTAGAAATAGCAGTTCCTAATATCAGGGTTTGTCCAAGAGAGAAAAAAATTAAAGTATAAAGAATTATTATGCCAATTTACGTTAAACTCCTGCACTCCACTTGGTTTAAATGAACATATTTAAATAACTTTAGTCCTACATATGCATGCTGCTTAATTGTAAGAATGTTATATATTTTCTTAATATTAATATTTAGAAACATGATATAGTTGGGATAAATGGTTTTTATTTAGACTTTCATGTGAGAAATGAAGTTACATTTTTTTAATAATTTTGTTGTAAATGTAATTAGTGGCTGTATGATGATTTTTGATGATTTTTAGTATGAGTTTTGCCAGACTATTTTAAACAGATGGTGTAGCTTTAAAACTGACATTTTGTTATGGGTTGAGGTTATATAAGGATTGTCAGATTATTTGTCAGTTCTGATGAAGACTTGTATGTTAGAAAGGATGAAAGAGCTAATCTGTTTTCTGTGTGTGTGTGTGTGTGTGTGTGTGTGTGTGTGTGTGTGTGTGTGTGTGTGTGTGTATTAATAAAATCCTTGGTTTTTTACTTACTGTCTCCAGAGTTCTTCAAGCTGGTCCATGTTTGTGCAGTTTTGTTTGGTTACCAGTTTGGGCCTGCAATTTTACTGTTATTGTTTCTGTGAATGGGAGAAAGTGTGACTGTTCGTAAATACAGTGTACGTATATATGTAGGTGAATTCAGAAGGACATGACACATATACAGAAATTCAAAATATATAAAAAAGGTGCACCACTGTACCTTCCCAAGGAAAGAAGTAATAAATAAAGGTAAAAAGTGGAAGGCACAAACAGGCAGTCACAACAAGTACGTTACTCAGCTAAATAAATGCAACTGGAAAAAATCCAAATGGCAGGTGCATAATTCTTCAAACCTGGAGATTCACTACTCTGAAATAGTTCTTTCAACACTCTGAAAAGCAGTTTCAAACAGAAAAATCAGCACAGGTAAAAACGGCTGCTTCCCTCCATCTAACAATAGCTTGTAACAAAGTTCCAAAATCAAGAGCAACCAAGCGTTAGGCGGAATAAACTTTAATTAACATAAAAAGGTGAGCACTTTCAACAATAGTCTTCCTCAGGCCATTGAAAATGCTATGCAAACAAGGTACATAAATACACTTTCCATTTGAAAAAATGATGTCATTTCCTGTTAAGGAATAGTTTAAATAAAATAAAGTGGTAGCGCTAAAATTTTAAAAGCCTATTACGTACAAAATACGTACATGCAAAACTATTAAAAGTACTAAAAACAGGAAAATCCTGTCTATTAAACTTTTAAAAATGTAATACAATGGTAAAAAAGTTTATGGAATGCTTATTCAAATGTTATCAACAAGCATTGCATACTGCATCCCATCTTACTCATGCATCTAAAACACATTTGTTTAGTTATATAAAAAATCAACCATAAAAATTTTGCCATAAGAAATTTTAGGGGCGCTGTCATTTACAACTCAAGCTGCATAACTGAATAGACTGTCCATAAATGAATAATAACCAGATAGTGTACCTATATAAATAATGCAATCTTAAACAAATCTAGCAAAGATGATGTGCCGCTACCCATAGAGCTCATGTTCCTAAGCAAACACAATAAATTATATAGATAATATACATAACATATACTGGATTCTGCAGGATTACCATGGGGGGGTGGGGGTGTGTGTACAGATGTCTAAAATGTATCCACATATAAGTCCATAAGCATATCACTGCAAAAATAATCAACGGCAGGAACGTAACTTCCTTGCCTTAAGCTTAGGCTTGATAGACACTCTATCATTCAGGCCTGGATGGCAGTCAGCTCTAAGTCTAATAATCCAATCAACTTCTTTCAATTCTGTTCTGTTACAGATGTCACCACACTGAACAGTAATAGGATTAACCTGTATTACTTGGAACTTGAAGCAATGTTCATTAGAAGTATTACTGACATGTTTAGATAGTGCATTGTTATTGGATCCTGTCCTGATCTTATACAAGTGTTCCCTGGATGTATCACTTTGTCATGTCCTTGCACTTACATTATGTTGGCCTTTGCTGGAGTTGAACACCTGCCTATATAAGTCCACAGTGTATAGAACTATGTATTAACTGCACATACTACAGGAAAAGTCTTATCACAGCTGTGATACAGAATATATTAGAAGGTATGATATCATCACTGTGCTGAAAATTACTGGTTGGGCTAAAAGCGAAGGAGGAGCCCTTTCCCACTATAATTATACACATTACAACTGCAGTGGTTATTATTCTTCCCTGTCAATTCAGTCACAAATACTCATACTACTTAGTCGCTGTGGGTTTTGAACACCTACTTGCACAACCTACAGGATATTGTAATGGCTGCACGTACTACAGGAGATGTCTTACTACAAATGAGAGATAGGGAATCTTTGACGGCATTACATCATCATAGTGCAGCTAGGCATAAGTGTGGCTTTAGGATCATAGGATCATAACAGATTACTAGGCTATCGACCAAGAGGTCATTTTAAGTCTAGCCATTTAATCCCAATGTAATACCATAGAAATGCTAAGTCAATACCCAAGATTGCATTTAGTATGACTGCCCATATCCAGGAAGGTTGTGGGCACTATTCCTGGTCGGAATTTAAGGTGCCCCATCCATTTGTCCATATTTATTTTGGACATTGTCATAGAGGTACTCTGTTTCACATGAATTGGTAGCATGTTCCAAAGACACAGCAGTTGCTGGGAGATAAACCTGTCGATTCAGCATGTATTATTTAGGTCGCAGGCCATATTTAGGTTCCTGGAATGGGGATCCCTAGTCCCATTTGATTTATGGGTATGCAACAAGTTAATTAGGTTTGTGTTTTAGATTGCTCTGTAGGCTAGGCATAAGTCTCCCCTAAGAAGTCTATACATTATGGAATATAGTGCCAGGCACTTTAGTCAGTCTGTGTAAGGCATATGCTAGATCCCCAGGATCTTCTTTGTTAGAAACCTCTCAGTTCTCTCCAATTGCTGCAGGTGCTTAGTACGGTACATGCCAAATGGGGCTATACTCAATTATGGCCTAAATAAGTACAGAGTATAGAGGGGTTATAACCTCTACTGCTCTTGAAGTGATAAATTTACTAATCAAGTGTGCTACATAGAAAGTGTTCCTTACTACAGCAGACACATGGTGGTTGAAGTTATTCAGTCACCCATGGCTACTGGGGTGCTGTAAATTACTGGTCATGTTTTCTCAAGTGTTCATATTTGGAATAATTTCTGTATGATAAAGAATCATGGAGTGTTACACTAATATTAAACTATTAGGTTGAATATCTATATATAGCGGTCTCTCTCTCTCTCTCTCTCTCTTGATATGTATATATATATATATATATATATATATATATATATATATATATATATATATACATATATATGGATCTAGGACTGTTGAACGAAACTTCAACATCCCGAATCCACAATAACCAAACACACTTTAACAATAACCAAAAATGCACTTTCGTTAAAGTGTGTTCCAAAAAAAAAAAAAAAAACAATAAATCTACTTTTATGCAGGGGGCAAGCCCCCCTGCACCCCCTACTTAAATATTCTCATTCTGAGGTCGCACTACAGTGGGGAAAATGGAATTTTCCGTTATCCGCACCGTAGTGCAATTGGCACAATGAGCATACTTATCCGAAAGTGCTGCTTCAGTGAACAGCACTTTCAGTTAAGTATGTTCATTGATTTCAGCAGAAAGTGCCATCGGGGATCAGTATGAGTCCCATATACATATATATATATATATATATATATATATATATATATGTATATTTATATATATATATACATATATAGCTATAGATATAGATCTATATTGATAGATAAGAACTATGTCATAAGACTGAAAGATCAAAAGACTGAAAACCAAAATATCTAAAACATGGAGAAAGCCTCCTGCACCTCCGCACCCCCTGCAAATTATATATACCAACCCCAAGATCATATAACAGTAGTGAAGGGTAAAATTTCCACATTATATATTCTGAGATTTAGATATTTTGGTTTTCAGTCTTTTGAAATTTCAGTCTTATGACATAGACATATATATATATATATATATATATATATATATATATATATGGATTCCTATTACAAGAACGAAAGTTCACAACTTCGAACTTGTAATGGGAAGCCTCACTTACATGAAAGTTCACTTTAATGAAAGTGAACTTCTGTGAAAGTGCACTTTACTGAAAGTACCGCAGCACAGTGGAGGACATCAAAAAATAAGCTATGTCCTCCACTATGGTGTGATACTCATGGACCTTAGGGTTAGGGCACGGGTCAGGGTAAGGGGATAGTTAGTAAAGCTATCCCCTTACCCTAACCCATGCCCTAACCCTAAGGGTCGTGACTATCGCACCATAGTGGAGGACATTGCTATGTCCTTCACTGCGCTGCAGTCATCACAGACCTTAGGATTAGGGCATGGGTCATGGCAAGGGGATAGCCTGTAGGGCTATCCCCTTACCATGACCCGTGCCCTAACCCTAAGGTCCATGAGTACTGCACGGAAGTTCAATACAATGCCCGTACATTGTACTGAACTTCGCGTAAGTGCACTTTCGATGAAGTGCACTTTTGCTGCAGTGTGCATTCCATACACTATTTCGAAGTAGTGAACCTTCGATCTAGTGTATGGAATCCATATATATAGATATATATATATATATATATATATATATATATATATATATATATATACAAACACACACACACACACACACACTCACACACACACACATATACACACAATCTAACATAGTGACTGACACAATCTAACATAGTGACTGTTAAAATAACATTAATTCCCATTAAATATTCTATTGAAAATTCATTAGACTGACATCAGATGATAATAAAACAAAGAATACTTTTCTCTCCAAACAAGTTCAATCTTATCTGGTAATTAGATTCTGTGGTTATCTTTTCTATCTTAGTAGCAGACATTTGTTTATGAAACAGAATAGTGACAGCATTTATAAGTTCTACAAATTAAGGTGCAAGCTCATTTTTTAAATTCTCTTTAATCATTTTCCTGGTTATGGTTAGCTCCTGAGAAGTAAGAACTGAGCCTTGGTTACACATTCAAGAATATGAGTTTTAAACATTAACAGCAAATTTAGTTAAAATAAATTTCACAGATCACAAGGTTTGCAAGAAATATTGATTTTTTTCCAAAATGTTATATTACTTTGCATTCATAAAACATACAATGCCAGACTGCTTTAATTAAGGATTTACACCACCCAAACCAATATCTTTCATTTTGTATAAAATTTAACTTCTATGTGGAGTTATATGATGGCCTATGTAGAATTGTCCAAGAGAATACTCTCAAAAATAAAGATGATTCAAATTTTTGAGGATATTAAAATAATTTTTATCTACTGTCGTTAAAGTCAAGTGACTGATTTGGAGGGCATAATCCCAGCAGTTATCTTTGATGAAAGATTTATAGTTCTTATTCATTTATTTTCTATATTTTGAATAAATATGAACTCCCTATCTCATCATCATATATTTTGAGTTTGGTAAAAAAGTCAGGAATGGCTAAATAGTCTTTCTTAATTATATACAACATTAGATCAACTTTAGAGATTAAAAAAAGTCCATTGATTTGTACAGTAATCCAGTTTTCCACACAATGATAATATCTATCCATTACTCTATGTTAAACACTTTAGTCTCTTTTAGCATTTGATCCCAAAAGCTCAAATCCCAGTGCTTTTAGAAAGTTTAGACTGTCTATGCTTTAGGGTGGCCACGGTGGTGCAGCGGTTAGCATTGTCGCCTCACAGTAAGAGGTTCTCTGGTTCGATCTTTGGCTGGGGTGCCTTCTGTGTGGAGTCTGCATGTCCTCCCTGTGGTTGCATGGTTTTCCTCTGGGTGCTCCAGTTTCTACCCACATCCCAAAGACATGCTGTAGGTGAATTGGACACTCTAAATTGGCCCTAGGTATGAGCGTGTGCATGTGTGTGCTTTCTGTGGAAGGTTGGGTGCCGGGCTGGCAACTCGACACTGTAAAACTCTACTGCCAATCATGAGCAGACAGGTGATCTGCTGTGGCAACCCCTAGCCGTGAAAAGCCAGAAGAAGACTGTCTATGCTTTCTGGTATAAAAACTATAGAGAATAATTATAATTCCATGTTTTTATGTGTGGGTATTAATATGTGAAATTTCCAAATGTCTTTAATATGTTATTTATGTATGGTGGATTATTTGACTTTTTGAATAAACATTTATTTAGTAGCCGCTTCATATTATTATTCAGTATTGGCATATGCAGTGTGATAATATTCTTTTATTTAACCACATGGTATTGTGCAATATTTTCCATTTGCTAGCATAATCAAAACTGAAACATAACTCTACTGTTTTAATAACTGAAGCTATAGCATACATTTCTAGGTCAGAGAAATCCAATTCTATCATCTCTTCTTTCTCTTGCATGATGTCATATTCTAAGTTTGTTGCAAAACAATAAAGACTTCAAACATGTGTTGTTAAATTGTGTAATAGGCTCATTAGAAAGAACTAAAGGAGCTTTCTATATAGTATAGAGGCTTTCTTTTTTTGGGGGGGGGGGGGTGAATAGCCATTTTTATTAAAAAAATCAATCTATTCTCCATATAAAAGAATATGTAGTTCTATTTTTGATTAGTGCTTATTATTGTCTAAAATCTTTATAATTTATTTTTTATTTCTTTACAATCACATTCTGCAGTAACTACTAAATATTAAATGTCCTTTCTATCTCATTGAAATTCACTGGCTTGTTTTAAATACTGTAATTCTTTGTAAATTAATAAGATGCTGGTTTTATTCTGACTGAGCTTTAGACCTGATATCAATTAAAAATATTTCTAAGGATATATTATATTTATTAGTGTAGGATCGATATTATATTCCGTTTATAGTATATAATCAGGAAATAACTGAATTTTGCAAGTATATTGATCATTTAATTTAAATCCTGCTATATTGCTGTTAAGTTTTATGTAACTGGCTAAAGGATTAATAGTCAAAACAAATAGAAAAGCATGACAAACTAAGACTCAAATACACGAAAGATAAACTAGTATTGGAAAAACAGGTAGTCCACAAAGCCCTTGCAGTCACGAAAAGGTTATGCTGAACGTAAGTTTATTTTTAAATCCACAAATGTTTTCGTTGCTGTTTGACAGCAACTTCATCAGAAAAAACTAATTAACAAAGACGCCCTTCTTTTAAACATTGAATGGCGCCAAAACAGTTCATTGAACAATCATGATAGCTTCAATTAATTTAGCATTCCTTCGCATTTGACAGTTAAGGTATATAGAGTTTTAAAACGCTTTTCTACATTGATCTCTAAGCATCATTTTAAATACATAAATAAATAGAGATATAAGTAAGCATTTACAAAATGTTATTAATATATAAACTTTCAACTGTTTGAATTTCAAACACATTATATATTAAAACATAAATAAGTGCACCATATAATAATATTATTAGGTAAGATAACCCAGTGGAAATCAAAATGTTTTTTTAATATAAAAATGTCCTATCATATTTTAAAAACATGACCCATGGATTACTATCTAAACTGATGTGGTCCATGGTCCGTCAAACTTGAAATTAAAATTAGCATCGATGCTCAAATTAACTTTTTCATTCCATCAAAAAATATTGTTAAACTATTTATTTTAAAAAGGGTGTATGTTTATATTTTAGTAATGATTTTACTGTTACACTAAAAACAATTTTTTTTTTTTTTTTTACCTCTGAGAACTTTTTAATTTCAATACGCAAGTTATATTACAGTTCTCATTTAATCCAGGTCTAGAGAACGCATTTAAAGTGAGTTGCCACTCAAGTTCTCTGACTTCTAATTTTAGAGCGACAGGCCCTCCTCTTACATCTACAGGGATGTGATCAATCACTAAAAAATGGAAACTATGTCCTGTGAAGAGTGTTATATGTTTGTCTAGTGCATTATCTTCTTTGTTTTTCCTTATGGCATATATATGCTCATATAGTCTTTCTCGTAGTCTTCGATCAGTCTTTCCTACGTAGAAAGCTGGACAGCAGTCACAAGTAGCTAAATACACTATGGACTTTGACTCACAATTAAATTTAAAATTAATATAGTATTTCTTATCTCTAATGGTGAAAGAGTTAGCAGATTTTACATAGTTACACCATTTACATGTGCCACACGGGAATGTTCCTTTTAGTCTTGAAAAGGAAAAAGTATCATGTCTCCTTTCTAGTAGCGTCTTAAGGTTGTTCCCTTTCTTGTAAACAAATATAGGGGAAGCACCAAGTTTTTCTTCCAGTTTGAGGTTATTCTTAATAAGTTGCCAGTTCTTAATCAAAACAGATCTAATATGCTCAGAATCCATATTAAAAGTTGCAATGAAACTGGTATCATACCTCTTAACTGGTTTATCAAGTATAGTACATGAATAATTTAAAATGTGTCTTCTGGCTTTTCCCGGCTAGGGGTTGCCACAGCAGATCACCTGTCTGCTCATGATTGGCAGTAGAGTTTTATAGTGTCGAATTGCCAGCCCGGCACCCAACCTTCCATAGAAAGCACACACATGCACACGCTCATACCTAGGGCCAATTTAGAGTGTCCAATCCACCTACAGCATGTCTTTGGGATGTGGGGGGAGAAAGACTATATGAGCATATATATGCCATAAGGAAAAACAAAGAAGATAATGCACTAGCCAAACATATAACACTCTACCCAGGACATAGTTTCCATTTTTTAGTGATTGATCACATCCCTGTAGATGTAAGAGGAGGGCCTGTCGCTCTAAACTTAGAAGTCAGAGAACTTGAGTGGCAACTCACTTTAAATGCGTTCTCTAGACCTGGATTAAATGAGAACTGTAATATAACTTGCGTATTGGAATTAAAAAGTTCTCAGAGGTAAAAAAAAAAAAAAAAAAAAAAATTGTTTTTAGTGTAACAGTAAAATCATTACTAAAATATAAACATACACCTTTTTTAAAATAAATAGTTTAACAATATTTTTTTATGGAATGAAAAAGTTAATTTGAGCATCGATGCTAATTTTAATTTCAAGTTTGGAACCAAAGTCACAAACCACGCAGCACAAAACAACAATAAGCAAGAGGGTAGGCAACACAAAAGCATACAAGATGGTAAACTTCAAGATGAAGCCAGCAGTCCAAAAAATACATTGATAAAAACAAAACGCGTGTGTAATACTCCACGTAAATCCACGTAAAATTCAACAGTTTATTGTGGGCAAGGTACAAATAAAACGAATAGCGTAAAACACTTGAAAGCGTTTTTCGTTCGGTACTCTGCCCGAACTTCTTCAGACAGACGTTAGTGCCATAAAAATGCTTGATTTAAATAGTAAATTAATTAGTACAAGATTCTATAAACAACTAATCAACCAACCCAAGTAGTCGACCTAAGTCAGGCGGGCTAAATGGGCTAGTCCAGTTCAAAACAACAGGAAACATCTTACACTGAATAAATGTTTGTTTTAAAAAGTTAAAGATGTCATAATCATTTATAAATATGAATAAAACAGAAATATATGAATGAAGTTGAAAAAAATAAAATAAAATAAAAAATAAAATGATGAATCTAAATAGTAACAATAATAAAAGGCAAGGGGTGGTTTAAAGAACCCATTTAGTTGTTAATACATAGTTCACCACTTAAACCCAGTCAAATTGCAAACAAACTCGACCCTCACAAAGTAAGTATATGTTACTCATGAATTACTAATAAACATTCAAAAATCCCTACCACCGGTGTCAACAACTGATGCAGTTTCATAAAAAATTAATAAACCTGCACAGTAAATGTATGTAATAAGAGTTGAAACACTTTAAACGAGAATATATGTCTACACTATAGTATGTTGTATTGTGTTTAACTAAAAACATTATATTTATTCTTTTAAAATTTCCTTGGGAAACAAAAAAGTAGATATATAAAAAGTACATACAAAATACAATTATCTTGTGACCCAGTCAAAAGGTTTGTATCATGAATAAGTTTATCTTAGTAAACTGTTAAGTTTAAGTATACACATGATTGAGCAAGCCTCGTTGAGGCCAGGAGTTTTGTGTGCCGCTAGCCATAGTTGACAACTAAGTTCCCTCTTTTCTAATTGGAGCCTCAGCAAATTTTCATTAACAAGATTAGAATTGTCAACCAATACTTGGTCAATGACCATAAAGTCAAATAAATGGCCTTCATTCTGTTTACAGTGTCTTGCAAGGGCGTTTTCATCCTTGTTTTTGCTGATTGCGTAACCATGTTCATACACCCTATCCCTCAAGCGCCTGTCTGTTTTGCCAACATAGAATGCGGGGCATTGTTTGCACTGTGCCAAGTAAACAACTCGCCTACTGTTACAGTTAAAGTGTTTCCAAATCACAAAGGTTTCTTTACCTATCGTGAATGAATCGGCAGTGTTGATATGTGCACAGTGCCTACATGCCCCGCATTTTTTAGTTCCCCCTTTACCCTTGGATCTCACTGATTTCCTTTCAAGAAGTTGTTTCATATTGGTACCCTTCCTAAATGTGATAGTGGGTCCAAATTTAAAGGTTTGTGTTAGTTCATTGTCCAAATATAAACAAAACCAATATTTCCTGACCACCTTGGAGATTTCAAAGGCTTCTGGGCAATAGGTAAAAGTAAATGAAGTCATAAAGTTTTTGTTCCCCCCTACCGACTCATCATTAGTGACCACGGGGTTATTATGACTCCCAATGCTTTGGATGTCAGTCCCACTCTCATTGGATTGGTCAAAGTGGGCAACTGTATTCTGTATCCCTAATATTGCCTTATATACCCCATGTTTCCTTTTTGAAATGACTTCACTAAATATTCCTTCTAAAAATGAACCCGGGTAGCCTCGATGTTGAAACATTTGGTACAAGTTCTCACATTCACTAACAAAATCCTCCTCAAGTGTAGTCATCCTGGCCACCCTTACGGGTTGGCCTTTCACCACTGATTTCTTTTGGTAATGAGGGTGGGAACTGGAAAAGTGTAAATATGTGTTGGAAAACGTACTTTTCCTATAAATTTTAGATGTAAAGTATCCTTGGTTTTTACTAAGGACAATGTCTAGAAAGCAGATGTTATTTTTCTGAAAGTTCATGGTAAACTTAAGAAACCCTGTAGTGGAGTTGAGGAATTTAACTAATTCCTGGGCTTCTGCCTCATCCCCTTTCAGCAGAATGAAGATGTTGTCCAGGTATCTTTTATACATATAAATGTTTGATTTCCAAGGACTACTCAGTACGTAGGATGTCTCCCAGTGGGCCATAACCAAGTTTGCAAAACTTGCACCCACTGGGGACCCCATAGCTACACCTATCTTCTGTAAGAACAACCTGTCCTCAAAAGAAACAAAGTTGTTCTTCAAGATCATATCCAGTAGTTGTTCAACTAAGTTACATTGGTCACTTGTAGCTCCCTTTAACCCTATAAATTCCACAACCCACTGGATACCTAAGTCCTGAGGGATACTAGAATAGAGGTCACACACGTCAATTGTCAAGAAGTTAAGTGAACAGTCAAAAACTACATTCTGCATACTTTCCAGAAAGGACCATGAGTCCTTCAATATTTGGACTTCTTTCTCCACATATTTTTTAAGAATTGAATCAACCAATTTAGCAGCAGGGTAAGTTATTGATTGTCGTGCATCAACAAGTGTGCGGAAAGGGGGGTTTCCTAAATTTTTATGGAGTTTCGGGATCCCAAAAATTTTTGGGATCCTGGGAGCAAGCATTGTTAAATAATGGTTTTGATCACCATTAATTAATCCATCAATAAATAAATCGTTAATATGCGACTTAATGTGATGGTATGCTTGGTTAAGCTGGTTCTTACTTACGGATTCGTAAGTATCCTTTTCCAATAACGTCAACATGATTTTAACGTAGTCGACGTTATATACAATTGCAAGCCCCCCTCCCTTGTCCGGTTTCATAAGTCTCACAGGCAGATTCCTAAACAGTGTCAATAAGTTCTTATCATCTCTAGAAATGTTGTACTGAAAGTTACTGTGCGCTCTGGAGGCTATTTCTCTAAATTCTAGTTCACAAAGTTGTTCAAACATATACAGTGAGGTGTTTAAGTGTGGGTTGAAACTACTGGTAACACGCAGTGGGTCAACATGAGAGTTAGAGTTACCAAAGATTATGTTGAGGTTCAGCATTCGAATGAACATTTTAAGGTCAATTAAAAGTTCAACAATATTACAAGCCTGTGAAGGCAAAAAAGTGTGACCTTTAGCAAAAAGTTCAACCAATCCTCTATCAATATGGCACTCAGTATAATTATAGATCTTAAAATCACCATCCTTGTTGGTCACAGTCTCAAATAGTGTTAATCCCACTGTTTGTTGTTGCTCCGCATGTTGTAATGTCTCTTCGGAGCAGTCGGTTGTTTCAGTTTCCAGTTCTCCCCCCTCCCCCCTCTGTAGTTTTTTTGGGGGCCTTGGTTTGACCAATCGTCACCTTCCAAAGTGTCAAAAATGGTGTCAGGGTCACTTGTTTCATCCACACCAACGTCATGCTCCTCGGTTACCAAATTTGAATCCGCATTTATAGGAAATTTATATAAATTTATAGGAAAAGTATGTTTTCCAACACATATTTACACTTTTCCAGTTCCCACCCTCGTCACCAAAAGAAATCAGTGGTGAAAGGCCAACTCGTAAGGGTGGCCAGGATGACTACACTTGAGGAGGATTTTGTTAGTGAATGTGAGAACTTGTACCAAATATTTCAACATCGAGGGTACCCGGGTTCATTTTTAGAAGGAATATTTAGTGAAGTCATTTCAAAAAGGAAACATGGGGTATATAAGGCAATATTAGGGATACAGAATACAGTTGCCCACTTTGACCAATCCAATGAGAGTGGGACTGACATCCAAAGCATTGGGAGTCATAATAACCCCGTGGTCACTAATGATGAGTCGGTAGGGGGGAACAAAAACTTTATGACTTCATTTACTTTTACCTATTGCCCAGAAGCCTTTGAAATCTCCAAGGTGGTCAGGAAATATTGGTTTTGTTTATCTTTGGACAATGAACTAACACAAACCTTTAAATTTGGACCCACTATCACATTTAGGAAGGGTACCAATATGAAACAACTTCTTGAAAGGAAATCAGTGAGATCCAAGGGTAAAGGGGGAACTAAAAAATGCGGGGCATGTAGGCACTGTGCACATATCAACACTGCCGATTCATTCACGATAGGTAAAGAAACCTTTGTGATTTGGAAACACTTTAACTGTAACAGTAGGCGAGTTGTTTACTTGGCACAGTGCAAACAATGCCCCGCATTCTATGTTGGCAAAACAGACAGGCGCTTGAGGGATAGGGTGCATGAACATGGTTACGCAATCAGCAAAAACAAGGATGAAAACACCCTTGCAAGACACTGTAAACAGAATGAAGGCCATTTATTTGACTTTATGGTCATTGACCAAGTATTGATTGACAATTCTAATCTTGTTAATGAAAATTTGCTGAAGCTCCAATTAGAAAAGAGGGAACTTAGTTGGCAACTACGGCTAGCGGCACACAAAACTCCTGGCCTCAACGTGGATTGCTCAATCATGTGTATACTTAAACTTAACAGTTTACTAAGATAAACTTATCATTCATGATACAATCCTTTTGACTGGGTCACAAGATAATTGTATTTTGTATGTACCTTTTATATATCTACTTTTTTGTTTCCCAAGGAAATTTTAAAAGAATAAATATAATGTTTTTAGTTAAACACAATACAACATACTATAGTGTAGACATATATTCTCATTTAAAGGGTTTCAACTCTTATTACATACATTTACTGTGCAGGTTTATTAATTTTTTATGAAACTGCATCAGTTGTTGACACCGGTGGTAGGGATTTTTGAATGTTTATTAGTAATTCATGAGTAACATATACTTACTTTGTGAGGGTCGAGTTTGTTTGCAATTTGACTGGGTTTAAGTGGTGAACTATGTATTAACAACTAAATGGGTTCTTTAAACCACCCCTTGCCTTTTATTATTGTTACTATTTAGATTCATCATTTTATTTTTTATTTTATTTTATTTTTTTCAACTTCATTCATATATTTCTGTTTTATTCATATTTATAAATGATTATGACATCTTTAACTTTTTAAAACAAACATTTATTCAGTGTAAGATGTTTCCTGTTGTTTTGAACTGGACTAGCCCATTTAGCCCGCCTGACTTAGGTCGACTACTTGGGTTGGTTGATTAGTTGTTTATAGAATCTTGTACTAATTAATTTACTATTTAAATCAAGCGTTTTTATGGCACTAACGTCTGTCTGAAGAAGTTCGGGCAGAGTACCGAACGAAAAACGCTTTCAAGTGTTTTACGCTATTCATTTTGTTTGTACCTTGCCCACAATAAACTGTTGAATTTTACATGGATTTACGTGGATTATTACACACGTGTTTTGTTTTTATCAACGTATTTTTTGGACTGCTGGCTTCATCTTGAAGTTTACCATCTTGTATGCTTTTGTGTTGCCTACCCTCTTGCTTATTGCTGTTTAATTTCATGTTTGACGGACCATGGACCACATCAATTTAGATAGTAATCCATGGGTCATGTTTTTAAAATATGATAGGACATTTTTATATTAAAAAAACATTTTGATTTCCATTGGGTTATCTTACCTAATAATATTATTATATGGTGCACTTATTTATGTTTTAATATATAATGTGTTCGAAATTCAAACAGTTGAAAGTTTATATATTAATAACTTTTGTAAATGCTTACTTATATCTCTATTTATTTATGTATTTAAAATGATGCTTAGAGATCAATGTAGAAAAGCGTTTTAAAACTCTGTATACCTTAACTGTCAAATGCGAAGGAATGCTAAATTAATTGAAGCTATCATGATTGTTCAATGAACTGTTTTGGCGCCATTCAATGTTTAAAAGAAGGGCGTCTTTGTTAATTAGTTTTTTCTGATGAAGTTGCTGTCAAACAGCAACGAAAATGTTTGTGGATTTAAAAATAAACTTACGTTCAGCATAACCTTTTCGTGACTGCAAGGGCTTTTTGGACTACCTGTTTTTCTAACAAATAGAAAAGCAGACAAACGACAGTCTTGTTTCATGCCCTCATTTATCTTCATTGAATGATAAACAAAAACAAATGAATTTTGATAAAGATGATTAATAAGGGATATGAAATGACTTGTAAATATACATATTTCTGGTACTTTAGTTAAATAAGATCAGTTTACTGAATCAAATGTTTTATCTAGATTCAGGATAATTATAGATAATTCCTATTTTTGTTATTAGCATAATCAATTAAAGTAAGTACTCATTTTTTGTTATCCTACAGTTCCCCATAAGACTACTGTTCCCCTTCTTAATCTTTAAAACCAAAACTTCTTAGTATGTATTTAACCTAGCAATATCATATTACAATAAATTAATTTCTTGTAAAAATATTTGTGCTTTATACATTTTCAAATAACTAAACATACTATTTCCCTTATTGCCACTTTTCACTTAAAGAAATGTATTAATAAATACATCCTGCATCTTATAGCAGTCCCACACACACACACACACACACACACACACACACACACACATATATATATATATATATATATATATATATATATATATATATATACACACATATTGCTATTGTTCATTGATATTTTATCTCTGTAACAACAAAGATGCTTAGAATAACAGCTGCATTACAACAGAAAGCAAACTACTGGCTGAAAACTCATTTATTTGACACCGACACACACACTAAAAAGGCATTAGCAATATTAAAGATAACTCAAGTACAAAAAAATACAGTTCCCTTAAACAGAGCTTAAGGGTTGCTAGTTTGAAAAGAAATCTCATGCAAACAGCCCTTCTAATTCTCATTTTACTCTTTTATACATACCTATGTTAGTTAACCTTACTTTAAATCCACAGACCACTAAACATATCATTAAATAAATGCTTTATGTAGGTTATTAATGTGTGCATATATTATTAAAATATCTAAATTACAATGGTGAAACAAATAAATTATCCTTCCTTATTATCATATAGTAGTCTGTATCCACTTAAACATATGTTTAATCTTTAGGTTCATAAACAGCTACAATATATGCACTCAAGGAGGCTGTTTAGAAGACTATCCCAGTTTGCCAAATGCTCCATATAAAGTTCTATAATCTGGCTCAGGAAAAACAAAGGATAACCTTTGGTCAGCTGAGTTTTAATCAACTGTTCTGACTTTTTCTACTTTTCAACAATTGCCTTGTATATATATATATATATATATATATATATATATATATATATATAAACAAAACAAAATCTTATGACATCCAAAACAATGTTTATACAGGGGTGCAAGCTCCCACTGTAACTCAACCCTCCTGATAATTATTTTTAGCAAATCTGAGGTACCACAATAGTGGGGAAAGGGCATATATCTTTCCTTTGTATAACTTCAATTTTGTCACTATTTAGTTTCTAGATAATTGTGAGTTTAGGTAATTTTAAGTAGACCATATATATATATATATATATATATATATATATATGGGTCTAGGATACATGCTCGACTAGCATATGTCCGAATCACAAAACATCGAACACATATACACAAAAGTGCTTAACATCAAAAAGTGCTTCCATGTATGTGTTGTTAAAAAAAAAAAATCTACGTTTCTGCAGGGGGGCTTTGCCCCCCTGCACCCCCACACCCCCATACTTTATTATTCTCACTCCGAAATCGTACTACAGTGGGGAAAACGGAATTTTCCCTTACCCACACTCTAGTCCGATCTACGAAACAGGCACACATTCATGGAAGCGCTTGTCGATGTTAAGCACTTTCGTGTATGTGTGTTTGATGTTTTATGATTCGGACATATGCTAGTCGAGCATGTGTCTCGATCCCATATATATATATATATATATATATATATATATATATATATATAAATATATATATATATATATATATATATATATATATATATATATATGTGTGTGAGTGTGTGTGTGTGTGTGTGTGTGTGTGTGTGTGTGTGTGTGTGTGTGTGTGTGTGTGTGTGTGTGTGTGTATGGATGTTTGCCAGTAAATCAAAAATTTAAACACCAAAAGGCAGCTTATCAACAACAATTGGTCAAACAGCTACCTATCAAAAAAAAAAGTTGTGCACTTCCTTCTAATTACATATACCAACTCTGAGACTGCACAACAGTGGGGAAATGATAAAATTCCTGAGCCACCTGTACTGTGATCTTGAATAGCAAAAAAGCCGGTACTTTCAGTCAGCTGATTTTCAAACAGCTGTGCCTGTTTTTTAGTTTTTTTTTCCCTATTTGGACAAGTTGGACAGGTGGTCTTTCAACAACTAAAATGCAACACATAAAATATTTACATATGTATATTTATATATATATATATATATATATATATATATATATGTATGTATATATTTATATATATATATATATATATATATATATATATATATAAATAAAATATATTAAATATACATATAAATATATGTGTAAAGGTAAGAGTATGTATGCTTTGCTGTATGTATGTATAATTGTAATAAATGAAGATGAATGCAGTTTACTGTGCTGAATAGTCAGTTTGACAACAGACAAACCTTAAACCTAACTTTTCCTCTGCTCAAACCCAGTTCTACACCTATCATTAGGATATACCCTTTCCGTAACATTTCTACTATTCAGACAAAATATGTCTCAAATTAGTGGCAAGGTTTTGGTTAACCAATCCCAGCAGGAAATTATTTGTTTTCATTTTGTGATCCACATTGTTTTAATCTGTTGATTTTTTTTCAGCATACTTATTTTTGAAAAGCTGGCATCGGTCACTTATATTTTAATGCCAATATTTCAACTTAGACTCATGATGACATAGCAGAACTTGTAAAAAGTAAAAAGATATGTGTCTCTTTCTCTCTCTATACACACACACACACACACACACACACACACACACACACACACACACACACACACACACACATGGATCAACGTCTAAATTTCGAAGTTTGAAAACTCAAAACCATAAGATCGAGGTGTTGAAATTATGAAATTTAAATTAAAAAAATATTTTTTTTTACGTTTTATTAAATATGTCAACTCTGAGATCACACTATAGTGAGGAAAATGGGAAATACACTGTTCTGCACTGTACGGCAATCCCCATTTAAATGGTTTAAAGTTTTAAAATTTGATCTTATGATCTCAACCATAAGAAATTCAACATTTTGAAATTTCAAAATTTAGAAGTAGACTCATATGTATATGTGTGTGTGTGTGTGTGTGTGTGTGTGTGTGTGTGTGTGTGTGTGTGTGTGTGTGTGTGTGTGTGTGTGTGTGTGTGTGTGTGTGTGTGTGTGTGTGTGTGTGTAAAATAAAAATTGTGCATACTGCATGTTAATCAAAATTACAATAAACAACTTTATCAAACTGCACTAATTAGATGTTTCATAAAAAAAAAAAAAAAAAGAAAAAGGGAATAAAAAACACTAAACTAAGTGTATCTTCAGGAGGCAACACCTCCTACTACTTAAATATGTAAACTCAAAGACTTCACAACAGTGAGGAAAAGAAAGAATTTCCTCAACTTCTCTGTTCATTCATCTTGTACGAAATGACTGCGAGTACAGTAACAAAATGGGAATCAACCAAACAAGATGGGTATTTTTGTTTTGTAAAATTCCCAGTTTATACAAGTGCTTCAGATCCATAAGTAGATACATGCATGCCACACACATGCACACCCACGCACGCACACACACACACACACACACACACACACACACACACACACACACACACACACACACACACGCACACGCACATGCACACACAAATGATGTGATAGAGCTCGACTTATAACCATCATAGGATAGCAAAGGTATCTGAAAGTGTTAGGGATGCTGAAAAAGTGTGGGTATCTCATGCAACGTACACCTCTAGTAATAGTGAAGATGGGAAAACACAAAAAGGGTGGAGTGAACTGGGCAGCAAAATTGCAACAATGTGTACAAACAGGAAGGATATAATGATGGACAGGGGGGAATTTATTATTTTTTCTTTCCTTTCTTTCTTTCTTTCTTTCTTTCTTTCTTTCTTTCTTTCTTTCTTTCCTTTTTTTCCAGGAATACACCCTCTTTTATTTTTCAGGGAGCAATTGGCAAGTCATTTAACTAGACAGCACTTTGGAGGAATTGAGAGTCTGTGCTAGGCTCATTAACAGTCTCTTGGCTTGCATGTCCAGTAACTACCTATGAACCTATGAAGCTAAATGCAGAGGTTTGCATGACTAGGTACAAGGGAGAGGGTAAGAGACTGGAAATGAAAAAAAAAAAAGATAGAAAATATGAGATGTGGCACAGGCAAGGAGGTACAACATAAATCACAGACAGTACAAAGAAAAAAAGAAGAATATATAACATACAACCGCATGAGATAGCAAGAAATATAACAATTAGAAAAGGGCAGTTGTAGCATAAATATGTGCCTGCATGATGAACACAGCAGCAAAATAGTCTACTCTAGACACATAAATGATCTACTATGCTGTAATGAGTCCAGACATATTTCTTATGCAGTGGAGCAACTCTAAACAAATATGTCATTAGGCATAAAGCCTGCATGACACAAACGCAGTGATCATGGAAGGATGCTACAACTCAGTCATATCCTACACAGAATGCACAGAAACATAAGTATGGAAGTAGAGAAGGGCATATAACAGTGTGTGATTCAATTCTGTATGTTCAATGAATTTAGCAGCATCAAGACTGTGTTGTGTAGAAGTGGATGGATGGGTCACCTGGGGGGGGGGGGGTGAATCCAAATGGTAGACTGTATTATCAACATGGAGATGTACATAGACCCATGAGACTTATGGGCATGACAGCCATATGCTGAGAATAATGTGTGGAAGTTGTAATGAAGACTGTGTGTGCCATTCTGACCCGAGGTGACAATCAAAGGTGAGCATAGCATTATAACTTGTGTGGCACATCCTGCTTTTAAAACTGAAAATAACCACAGATATGCATGGATAGGTATGTGAATGTATATTTCATGGCAATTGTACATTACTATTTAAGAGTATAGCAGCTGTGGCAAGCTGCATACTGGAAATGATAAAGCATCATCAACACATAACAACACATGTCAAATGAGCATGACCACAAACACAATATATACACACACAAATGATGTGATAGAGCTCAACTTATAACCAGCATAGGATAGCAAAGGTATCGGAAAGTGTTAGGGATGCTGGAAAAGTGTGGGTATTTCATGCAATGTACACCTCTAGTAATAGGGGAAATGGGAAAACAGAAAAAGTCATGAAAACCTCTATCAGTGAGATATGAGCATGTTCACATCAGTGGTGACACTGTGCTGTCAATCACCAAAGATGAAAGTGGGAAGACAATGGCTGTTCTGTTCTGTGTGTCACCATCATGGATACCCTGAAGCATTCAAAGTGTGTGCAGCAAACAGGCAGGATGGGATATTGGTGGTAGCATGGTCATCATATATAAAGAAATCACAAGACTGCAGGGATATGGGAGGGAAAGAAATTCTTATAAGCCCAACAAAAGCCTAGGTAAAAGATCTTGACATGCAGTTTGTCCACTGTAGGATAGGACTCTAATAGGCTACATATCAATTCTGATATAAAAACAGGGAACCATGCCACTCTATTGATTGCCATTTTTACAAATACAGATAAACTAAATGAAAAGTGTTGAAACAACATTCAGCAGCAGTGGATTTTTCTCTTTTTATCCTTACTGTGCTGCAACGTCAAAGCAGGCATATATTGATTTGGGGGGGGGGGGTCCTTCCACATAGGGGTATGGGGGGGGGGGCTTGGACGCCACTAAAAAAATATTTCAGAGTTATTTTGGTGGGAGTTTTCCAGCAAATTCACTTTTGGTTAAAGTGAGTTTTACAGATCAACCTGCTTGTGGAAACAGGTAGATAATACTGCAGCACACCATACAAGGACAACCATTCTACACGGCATGGTTATGTGGTAACATACAAGGTATTTAATACTGAGACCTGTGTATATGTTAAATATTCTCAGCAAAGTGCTCAAAATGTCATAGTATGGGCACATTGGAACTAACACAGGTACTGTGCCAGACATGGCACATATGAACCTATAGCCAGTCTTAGGCATCGGCCAACTAGGCAACTGCCTAGGGAGCCACTCCAGCAGGGATGCTTTTCCAGCATTTATTTGTTTATTTTTTGTAGTAAAGAAATGGTTTCTTGAAAATATGTTGAATGACTATGGGAAAAAACTGAAGAGCAAGACAAACTGTGAGAAAAAGAAAGAAAAAAGTAATCTGGATGATGTAGATCTACCAGGATGGGGGCACCGCATGGTGGGGTAGGGGGGTTGTGGACCCCTTTTGCTTAGTGCACCAGTTGACCAAAGGCCAGCCCTATATGAACCACATACTGCAGTCATGTTGGCCACTGCTTATCTACAAATATGGGGATGTGGAAACCACAGGAAAGGCACACCTGTATGAAAGAAGACCAATACAAATAGCTTTTGCAAGTCCAAAGAGGAAATGGTTTGTAACAATGCACCACACAACTGCATACTCTGAGAAAGGTTTCATGACTACAGAGCAGACATATGTGTGATGAAAGAGAGTGATGGTGCAGCATACAAAATGGGACTGGACACACACTCCACCATTTCATGCTTCTTGAGCATTATGAAATGGTAAGACACAATTGTAGTAAATCATATGTAATATCTACAGCGTTATTTTACATACATTATGTAACAACAACAGCACATTTTTGTAATGTAGAGAACATGTAAACTTAAGTAGGGAATCTATGTCCAGTGTCCATAATCTCTTTAACATGTATGAGGGTAGCATGTCATATTGCACACAATATATTTTCAAGTGCAACATCTCATCCACTATCTGTAACATCATGTGAGTACTGTTCCCAGTCAAATACTACTGTGTGTGCCTTAAGGTATAATCATATTTTTTTATGTTCACAAGCATTTTACCGATGTTCTACAGATTATGTCATAGCATGAGTGATCTGGACTGCCTATACAAAGAAAGTTTCACAAGGCTCTGTGCCACAAAACATAGTTTGACATAAAGAACTCAGTCATGTATGAGGCCAGGACACTGCTTAACAGTATTGCTTTACTGTTTTTATGGCATAAGCACAGCTGACAAGAATATTTGCACATGTACAGAGAGGTTCATAAACGAGAACTTATGCAAGCATGCCACAGCTGTAACAAACTGTTGCAGCCACTCATGCAGACATGATGAGTATGTGGATGTACAAATGTTGAATATGCATGTGACAGCACATTAAATCTATGAGGTGCAAATGATTGCATACTGACTACTGTGAGCACGTATGGTATAGTTCATAAGTATATCCAACAATGCAAAACCAATATCACTGAAAACTAGAGAGAGCCATTAAGCACACTAATAGGCACAGGGCTTTTGAGGTATTATGTGGCTGTGACATAACACTATGTACTATATCTGTAGTAAATTATGCAGGTCATTATACTTGTGCCAACTATGTGGCTGGAAGCATAATCTGTGTAGCAAAGCTCCAGGAAGTGATAAGTGGTATACCAATAGTATTATAGGGTTGAATGCTGTGTATTCATTCAAGAAATGTGGATTACATGTGCATATTAATATTGTGCATTGCAACTTGCATTATGTCACATGAAGAACACTCACACCTTACTAGGAATTTTGTAAGGTATGACATGATCCCAAATAATTGCTTTACCTTGTGTCCAAGGGGGAGGTAGAAAGATACTGGGAATAATATGCACATAACCTGTATGAGCTGAGTGAGTTCATTGGTATAGGTACACCTTTGCACTGTTGTGTACATGGACATCATGCATAGCACAGTATGTATGATGAATTAACGAGGTCACTGCAGGTGAAATAACTTGTTTCTACAAAGGTAGCATGTCATGTAAAACGACAACTAAACATTTGACAAGGATTAAACACATAATGCAGCACATGTAGAGACCATTAGTAGATGATAAAAAAGTCTATCAAAAATTAGCATGGCAAGTTCAGATTGGGTACACAACATATTTCACAGAGGCTTTGTATATCTATAGGGGACTGCAATGACTCATAAGTGGACATAACAAAATCTCTTAACACAGTGCATGTACATGGGGCACATGATGGCAACAGTGATGTGGTACTAAAATGGACCACTGATGAGTGTGGGGAATATAAGTCCAACTCATATAATGTTGTTGTTGTATATAAAATGGATATAACATTTACCTTGATTAATTATGTCCAGTCATCCTGACCGACAACAGTAATGCACTATGAAAGGTGGCATGCACAGCAATTAAAGGATGCAAAGGGGTCATACTGGGTGATATAGTGTTGTATATCTTAAAGCAGCAGGGGTGTTCACATGTGCATGCTTAATGGTTATCTGCATGTCTATTACCACTTTTGTAGGAACTTTCACAGCAACATCACTAAACATCAACCAGTTTGTGGTATGTGCACTCACTCTGGAAGGCAATAACTGAAAGTATATAACACCATGTCATGTCACTCTTGTCATGACTACATGGGATATCTGTATATTACATTACTACATATTGTTAATGACACAGCCAATGCCACTATTTATTTGCATATGCCACACAAGGAAGTTGTAACTGTACATGGAAATGGCACTGGATATGGATTTCCAATGTGCCATATGGTATGGCCTACCTAAGCCCTGCACAGTGTGTACAAACTAAAAATGGCAGCTCATTGTGGTAGTCATGTATGAACTTCCAACTCCGGCCATCAGGAATCATGGCTATTGAAAATTGATCAAGCTGTGCAGACAAGGATACACAATAGTGTTCTTCACCACATGGAGATATTAAAAGCACATAGAGTATGACACAGATAATGCTATCTGAATATCATTCCCGTAAACACACTACAATGGTCCACTTCATGAAATGTCAGAGGAATATACCTGAAACCACATCATTTAGATATTCTGTAACAGTATATAGCAATATCATTGCTACAATATATCACATGCACCACACCACAGGGTATGTTATGACTAAGTGTACATACATTCAGCAATCAGCTATTGTTAAATTTTGATAGCTGAGTAATAGAATGATGCAGGCAGAAGTGAGGGCAATGTGTAAGAAGGATACCCAAACAGTTGCAGTAGTAGTAGGAGCAATGGGTCTTATAAAAAATATATATATATATATATATATATATATATAGAGAGAGAGAGAGAGAGAGAGAGTGAGGGAGAGAGAGAGAGAGAGAGAGAGAGAGAGAGCTGTATTTAGATACACTACTGATACATGTAACGTCATACAAATTGCAGAAGGAGTAGATAGATTCTGGGTACATTGTGGGTGCAACAAAGAGCAGTTTTGGCTAACATCAAAGATTAAAACAATACTAATTTCTTGAACTTCAATCATAATTTGATTTAGGAATGGGGTCCATTCCTGTCATGGTATTAGAAACCCAAAAGACTTGGAGAAATGAAACCAGGAAAAAACATCTTGTTTAACACTGCATGGATTTATTCCTGGAACACCTCAGGTACCATCTATCACATCTATTCTCTGAAATAATCACACCCTATCCTGTCAGTAGACTCTATACCGATGAGTATGATTTTAGTGAGGCACTGGTGTGTCAAATATGTGCTGGTGGCAGTTGTGTCACTGCTATTCCTGATACCCTAGGTGGTGATTGGTATCTATTTTCTCATTGTCAGACTGGAGGGCTTCCCTTTGATGAGCAACATGTACACAGGTATGTGTATGTGAAGTAAGCATACAAGATGCAGTTACTTTACACAACACTCCATGAATATTGGTGCACACGCTTAATGCAACAGCCATTTTTAAAGCACTTTGCACATATGAGCAAGTGAGGGAAATACTGTGAAATGGATAATAAGACAATATAAAGAATTACACTATATATTCACATACCAAGTCAGAATGTTGTTGTGTGTTTCGGCTTTTCCCGGTTAGGGGTCGCCCATTCATGCATGTCTCCACACAGAAAACACTCTAGCTGAGAATTGAACAGGACAACGTCTTACTGTGAGGTGACGACACTACCACAGCACCGCCACCGCAGTTTACCAAAGTCAGAATAATATACTAAATACAATTCCCAATGGAAGCTGGCAAACTGGAAAATTGTACAATTATGACAGCAAATATTATGTTTGATTGTGAAGTGTGTATATCAAAAGTATATAAAAGTCAGTGTGCAAACCATGATAATGTGCCGAGAGAGTACCACATATTGAGAATAAGCAGTTGTGCACCTCCATGCACAACAACACACCATTCAGGAACATATAATTGTCACATGTGATACACTGAATACCACATATATGCAAGCACATGTCAACACAACACATGGTACCAATATATGTGGTATTCAGTGTATCACACATGGCAATGATATGTTCCTGAATTATATGTTGTTGTGCATGGAGGTGCACAGGTGGTGCACTACCACAACTATGGAAGAGAAAAGCATGTCAGTGAGTGTGACAAGTACAGTGCATACAAACTATGTAAGTCATTTAATTACACTTACATTACTAACTGTGTAATGTTAAAATGTATAAGTGCAATATAATATACTTCTAGTCATAACATTTGTAAAGTATCCCAAGTCATATTCTATGTCCCTATTCAAGGAATATGTACAACAACTAGTCATTGTCCATGCATGTCTGCATGGCTGGAAGTTACACATGATACAATGCAGAGTAACCCCACGAGCCATGCATATAAACACTTTTTCACTCTCTGGTATATGTTATATCTGCTGCACTATACAGGAGGGCATATTGGTACAAATATGTTTTTGAAATTGCCCTGTAGGCAATACTACTGTACACAGCACTGCCTGCACTTTGAAGCATACCTGTCAACTACCCAGAGTTTCTAGAATGCCCATATATTTGCCTCATGTTTTTAATCTGTCCCACATAAAATTTGTGGTTTTCTGGCAAATCATTGGAAATTGAAGTAATTAAATAATGACATTCACCTGTGTTTCAGACTTCATATCCTTCAGAAAATGCAAGTCAATACAAAATCTGTTATTCTAACAAATGTGCAAGTTTATAAGAGCAATACTTAATCATTGTTCTTGATTTTGGGTGTTTGTCCTAACATTAATTTAGGCTTTGTCCAAATTTCTTGTGCTAAGAGGTTGAGATGTATGATATAAAATCACAGATGGTTCACAAATGTCATTCATTCCTTAAGACAGTAGATACCATATGTGAGTGGAATATGTAATTCTCCATACTGTGACATTGCCACAATTGCTAGAAATATTTATGGATATGTTTTAGTCTTAGTGGGCTGTATATACCTTTTCATTATGTTCTCACACACTGTGTTCTGATTTATGGCTCTGTCCAGCACTGATGTATGTATACGCTGCTGCCTGTTTTGTGGATATGCATGCATGCACTTTCCCAGTAGCACCTCTACTATCATGTTTTGCATGCACTTACAACACAGTACCCCTACATATATTACCTGCACAAAACTGTGTACCTGGTTAGGATGTTTGACATTGCCTGCAGATAGCAATGTTCTGATTATACTCAGCTATACAAATATACATGCCTGTGGCAGCACTCTGGGCAAAAATGCTGGTGAAACAGACAATTTCAGCAACCCCCCCCCCTTAGTTTCTTATGCATATACCCTGCCTTTGTGTTGTAGATACCCATTTCTTCTCACTGTACATGTATAAGTACATTTGCATTCTGTGTATACAGCTATTGTAGAGATACATGTATTTGTATGTCTTCTATGTCACCTGTACACATACATTGCAGCATACTTTCAATGGGTATATAATGACAATGACACCTGGGCACATATATAGGCCTATTATATGATGGCACATTCACTGATACATGAGTGGCCAACAAAGTTAATTTATGTATACCAGAATGAGTGGCATGTTTTGGCTTATACACTTGCAAAACAGACTTTACTAGGTTGACAGTGCTCATTCATACTGCTACAACCTGCATCACCAACACTGTGTCCACCTGAACTACCGGTGGCGGCTATGGTTACTCTAGTTCACTTGTTTTGGGTTTGTAGGGCAGATAACCTAAACCATGTAGTGCTAAACTGCCATTTATATAGCACATGTGTCAACCATGTCAACATACTGGAGAGTACCCAGAACATTATTCAGACACATGAACTGGACATTCAACACATCAGAAGCTACATGCCATTCCTTGCCATAGTGGGTGCTCTGTTGTATGTGTTTTCTGCAGGCATTCAAATATATCTCAACTGTTTCATTAACTGTGGTCCCAATGAATAACTGCTGACACCATGTGGGATTATGCATGGCATACTATGCTGTAGAAGTGCCTGGAATACACATTCATATATATATATATATATATATATATATATATATATATGCATACTTATTAAATAACTTTACATATAACCTTACCCAGAAACATTTTTTGTATGGCACTGTACCTGCAACCACATGCATCATGCACACTGCCAAGGAATGCTGCATCTATGTTATGAATGAGGCCAGCTGTTGAGACTACCACTTACAAGCTGAGAGAGACACTCCACTGAGTTGTAGAAGCATTCACCTTCTGTAAAAGACGTGGTTTTGGTTATCATGTGGGTTCAATCCATTACACCAAAGCCATGCGGGAGACTGGTGATTCCACAGAAAATTTCCATGGCAGTTTGCAAGTAAGATCATGTTGAAGAGAGCTTAATACTATCTCCAGCCCTGTGCCACATGACTATCAGCTATCAGGAAAGCTTTCTAAGATGCAACACACAGTTGTCTTGGACACCCCTTAATAGGCATCCATATCATGCAGGAAGGTCCCATAGGTAAGTGTACTGAGCAATAATTGATCCTTTTTTGTCTAGTTGTACATGATTATCCTGTAGATTGCATTGTGACATATTGGGTGCAAATATGCCCATACAGTCTACTCCAGTCATCTGTCAGTTTTGTATCAATTAGTGATTTCCAAACCACTGATTCATAGCATTACACTATACTGGGCAGCTCCTGACATGCCTTATGAGCTCCCCCCTCAACCATGTCCTGCAGAACTCCCACCTGCATAACCACCTCTGCAACAAAAATCAGTATGCATGAATTCAATTACTATTAAATGCTTACACCCATGTGTGTGTGTGTGTGTGTGTGTGTGTGTGTGTGTGTGTGTGTGTGTGTGTGTGTGTGTGTGTGTGTGTGTGTGTGTGTGTGTGTGTGCACGCGCGCGCATGTGTGTGTGTGTGTGTGTGTGTGTGTGTGTGTGTGTGTGTGTGTGGCTGTGAGTGTGTTTGTGTGTCTATATGTGCATGTGTGCGTGCGTGTGTGTGCGTATGTGTGTGTGAGTGTGGGTGTGTTTGTGTCTGTATATATATATATATATATATATATATATATATATATGTGTGTGTGTGTGTGTGTGTGTGTGTGTGTGTGTGTGTGTGTGTGTGTGTGTGTGTGTGTGTGTGTGTGTGTTTCTTTTTTTTCTGCAGAGCATGTGGTCTGTACTTTTCCTGCTTTGACAAATGGCATATTCTACTGCTGATTAATTTTATTGGAGTTTGAGCTGCATACTATCTTAGAGCACTAGGTTTAGCTCCAATTCTCTGGCAAATTTACTATTCAGATTACAGTTTGCATATTCATTTTAATTCCCTTTTTTGTTGGCTCACAATATACACCACACATGTGGCCTTACTTCACTTTGATGTCCTGCACTTAGTTCCAATATCTTTTTTAGCTTACTATTTGATGTGTAGCTGGTTTGTGGTTTAAATATTGAATCAAGGAAAAGAATATGAATTTATGCATTTTTTCCATCTGCGTGTTTGAGTTTTGTTGCACCATGTTTTCAGAACAACAGAATAACATGCAAAAGTTCCTCATACATTCCAGTATTTGACACTTGAACTAATGCTGTCATTTAGCTAAAACACTGTAATCCAAAACTAATTGTGATAAAAAATAAATACATCTATTCATTGAACAGTCACATCCTTCTTCAAATTTAACACATTGTGGATTGCTGCAAGCTACAGACTGAATATATAAATAAAAATTGCAGTCACATGACTAATATCATTAAAGACTATTATGGAGATTCATTTTTGTGCAGCAAAATCTTTCTTTCTCAAAATTGATAAATAAATAAAGTGTTTATAATAAAAATTCTAATTAGTTCCATAGATTTTGTTTTCTGTGTTAAGTTTCTGCTGCCTGATGGACAGACTATTTATTATTCTAAAAGTGTTTTGATGCACATCACTTCATTTTAAGGCAATAGAACATTCTGTCATTTTTCACGATATTTGATAATATGCATTTGATTTCTGATATTGTATTGGAGAGGTTTTTTTAGATATATTTGTGTCTGACCCTGTCCCCAAATAAAATACATTCCTATTTTTTAAAACACAGATGGCAAAAATCTTATTTCTTTATTTATTTGCCTGCTTATTTGTTTATTTTATATTCTTTATCTTTTTTTTTTCTCTGACGTTGCATTTCCAGTAATAAATATAATTTCCCCATATAATATCTCAGTCAAGCAGCTTCACTTCAGTGCAGCTTATGCAAGTAGACATCCAGTATCTGCAGGAAAGCTGCAGATATTGTATCACAACCAGTAAGTAACTATAAATGTATTCCATGGCAAACAAATGGCAATAAATACCCAAACCAAGACTTGCAATCTAAATGCATGTCACACATAAAATACAGTTCTAAAATTCATTTCTCCTACTTCATTACACTAATTGCTTTAATACATTGGGTAATCCGTTTAAAACAATCATATAATCATTTTCTCTGGCTTTAGTGAACTGGATTCCACAAAATCAATTATGTTTATGCGGATTGACCGCCTTTGTATCATTTTCATTTCCAAAATAAAGAAAAGCAAATCATCAGACAGGAGTGAAATTGTGATCTTATCCACCATAACAGCTGTGCTCTGTAATGCACATCTGCTTTCTGCTGTAAAATGAAAAAGCAAGTGCATTTTAAAGGAACTATACATAGTGATATTATTCTAAGGTCTTACTTCAAAAATGACAGACTGGTCTATTGCGTTAAAATGAAATGATGTGCACATAAAAATGTACATGGTTCAGTTAAGGCATACAATTAAATTTTTTTTTTCAGAAATTTTAGTTTCTTCAGACAAACAATATTGCTGGCATTCCTGGTGTGCTAGGGCAGTGCATAGTGCAAAATAGCATAGGAGGGGACTGAAAAAAATGTCTAAATAGCATTTTATGTAGCAGATCAGTAAGTGAATAATGGCCTGTAAATGAGGAACAGCATACAAATGAGCCACATACAATATACAAATGAGGAACCCAAAATGGCAGACTAATTCAGAGTCATAAAAAAGGTGGTGTTTCTCAGCCTCATTTTCCTGTTGTGAGCATCATGATTTATGGTGCACATAGGAGCACTACTGGGAAGTGCAATAGCAAGTAGCAAAACAGCATGCGTTGGGTCCCACTTTCAGATCCAGTGCTCATAGTGATGCACATTACAGCCATTTGTATCACTGAAGGAGGTACAGACAGTACCTGAGGGAGATTCAGGTAGTACCTGAATGGAGGCAATGCAGACAGTTTCTGACTGGAGGACATACAGACAGTACCTGAGGGAGATTCAGGTAGTACCTGAATGGAGGCAATGCAGACAGTTTCTGACTGGAGGACATACAGACAGTACCTGAGTTACCACCCCTTGATAGACCAACTGGCAATGCACAGGGTACTTTAAGAGACCTATTTTAACTGTGACACCCAAAAGAGTAATTGAGGGCTATGGATGGTGCACCCACTTCTGTGTACAGAATGTTGTGTGTAGTATTAACCTCCCAGCAATCCATGGGGAAAACAGTAGGATGTTGTTGTTGATGGTCTTATGGCATTATCCTAACATGTTGGGGAGAATAGTTGGTTATAATAATATATGACAACAAGTATTAACAATTAAAAATAATATTAATAAAAAATGCTTTAGTGGCTTGGCTGAGCCTTCAGGAAGTAATTCAAAACCACTAAAAGTGCTCCATAAAGATCCGACAAAATAAATTAGGCAATAAACAAGTAAATCAGCTAATCTAATGCTTCTAGCTTAACTGTTTGTTCATCCCATATGATGCTTTCCTTATAAAGTAGGATGTGCTGAACTAACCACCATGCATAACATTAGTAGAAACATGTAGCTAAACAGTGGCAGTATGCAAACCATTACTCTCTCCAAGGTGTAAAGGAAAATGCTCATCTATGTGTCTTTCTTTATGCATGATGTCCTCAGCTGTTTAAGCAGCTGACCCTTGAACCTTCACTTTCTGGGGTAATATAGATCGCACAGACTTCTGAAGCATAAATAAAACCCACCACATCCCATGCAAAACTTCCCTTATCATCATATTTAACTCCATTTATATTGGGAAAGCAGTTGATTATATTGGAACACCCAAGGCATCTACCACAAAAGAGGCAGTGCTGAATGCAGCTGGTTGGGCAGGTACATTAGTTTCTGCTTCATGTACATAATAACTATGAGTAAGGATGTCAAACAAATTCTTACACTCATGTATGAAATATTACTAAAAGGTCCTAAAACACTCTTTAGCAGTTCATTATGTCAACATTTTCAGTATTTATTTCCCATATTTACTATCAATTTTGAAATGGTGTTATGTTCAGTCCATAAAAGTATACCCTGCCTGTGGTATGTACCAAGTTTGTGTTTAAAAGTCTTCTCATGCTCTTATAACTGACATTCCTGGGTACCGTATGGCTTAATTAAACCATTATATGTTTACCCCTGCAACAAAATATATGCTTATTGAGCCTCTTTAAAAAAGTACTGTCCATATGTCCAAATCTTGGTAATCTTAAACATCTTTCCATATGGGACAGATTCTAATAAACCGGAAAGGTGGTGATTAGTACCATATGCAAAATCAACTTCAGTTTCAGGTTTCCTAAACAGTCTTGTTCCTGTCTTATCACTGGTAGTAGCATACAAAGTAACATCTAAAATCAGTTTGCTGTTGATTCATACAACTTGAAAAAAAATCTAATCAGGTAATCAATTTTAAAAAGTTATTCACATGAAACTTTGCTCTGACTTTAGTCAACCTGAATCCCACAATACCAATTTCAGTACTGAAATGTGATATCTTTTTATCATTTTCATATCCCAAATTAAGAAAAGTAGTTATCAGAGAGGAGTGAAATTGTGATCTTATCCACCATAATAGCTTTGCTCTATAATACAGGTCTGCTTTCTGCTGAAAATGAAAAATCAAGCATATTTTAAAAGAGCTATAAATAGTGACATCCTTACATGGTCTTATATTAAAAATAACATAATGGTCTACAGCTATAAAATGAAAAAATAAATGAAATGGAAGAGCAAAGAATGTTTAAGAGCTTTGGTTAAGGTATAACATTTCTTTCTTTTTTTTATAAGTTTTAATTTCTTCATGCAGATATAGTGGATTGAGATTCACAGAGTGTTGCTGTATTACATAGTGCAAAATAATGTGGGTAATGGCCATGTGTCAGTGTGAGCCATACACAGCACATTCAGTATGAAGCATGTGACCTCTGTTCTCATTCATGAGGCATGTGCACACATGCAGCACTATGTTGCAGCTCTAAGTTATGCAAAATGATATTCATGAAGATATATCTCTGTACATTGAGCTACTACCTTGCTCTTCACTCGGACCTACTCACTGACTGTAGCTGCTTCTAGGAGTGGTAAAAGCAAGGTTCTTGCCTGCAGTACTGCTCCCCTGCACAGAGGTTAAAAGAAATACCTGCTAAGCAATTGAGCCATGCTTTGTCATCACATCAGTTACCTAAAGTGGCCCCATCCTGATCTGTTCTAACAATCAGGGACAGTAATTCAGGAGTGGGACCAGAGAGGCACTATAAAAAGCTTTTGTTTAGTTATTGTACTTGGATGCATAAAAATAACTGTTTTGTTTTGATTCTGCTTTTGCTGAGGAACAAAGCTTTAACATGATTGGATGGACCAGAATGTACGAGCACCTCCTCAGGCAGTGGGGTGTGTACTTGTTTTGTGCAAGTCCACTCTGCAACTGTAATTGTGTTTGTATCATATGAGTACACATAAGTGTCTGTGTGTATTGGCAGGGTGTGGGGGTGAGAATGGGCATTCTGCAGTTTCCTTTATCCAAGACTAGGAGGTGGAGAGATCTGCTGCATCTGGTGGTGAGCCACAACTGTTACAAAGTCTGCATCTCAGGATGAGGGCAATGGTTCCTTTGCTGGAGGTGACCTATAGGGATCACTAGTGCTATATTTACCAGGCTGTCTACCATGAGGGGGATAGAAGGTTCTTCTCCAGAAGGGAGAAATTTTCTGGCATCTCACACTGAGCTCTGGTCACTCTTCTGACTTGCCTTTCCCCCAAAAAGAAAGTTCTGCCCCAGAAAATCCTCCCTTTGTGCAGTGGAAAATCAGTGTGACCCATCAATTTATTATTATTATTTTTTATCTCAAATTTTAAAACATTCCAGATTGACTATTATTGCTGCAGATTTGCAGAAGCCTGTGACTGATGTTGTGCTCTGGCAGCAAGATTACTGCCTTGGCATAATGGAGTGCCTTCTGCACAACTGGCAGAATCATGTGATGGGAGGGCACATCCCACTGGGTCTCCACAGGAGAAATTGTCCCATTAATGGAACCGTTTTTTATTACCTGAAGAAATGAACAGCAATTGCTGATGCTGCATGTAGAACTTACTCAAAGTTGCTTTTAATTGCTTATCTACAGTGGGCAAGTTCTTCTGTATCACTCCATGTGGTAGATACCCTCACAGACATCAAGACGCATGTATACCAACTAAGCAGCTCTATGATAGTGGAGTAAAGGGCAAATCCCATTGGTATAGTAGCTGTTTTTCAGTGAGTATGTTTTGCAGCAGTGAAAATTACTGAAAGAGTAAACAAACAGCTGGTTAGCTTCTGCTATAACAGCAGCCACCCAGGTGGCTGTTCCTTATTCATTTTCATTGTCCAAACTTCCCCATCACCAAGTGTCCATATGTCTGTGTCCACCCATTGTCCTCTCCAAAGTTTGTGTATCTGCCCCCCGCTTGTATCACTATTTCATGTTTACCTATCTGACTGTCTGTCTGTCTGTCCCTCTTACCTTCCATTCTCCATCTATGCAGCCCACTCTCCTTCCTCAGAAATTTACCCACCTACCCTTCTTGTTTAAAATTTTTACAAAGAGCTCTGTCCCATAAACATACTCTTCCTTCCTCCTTAGCATTAATGTTTAATGATTACCCTTCTCTGTTTACCTGTTCTTCCTGTCTCCCCCCTTTCCTCTCCATTTATAAAATTTACATGGTTGCCACTTTACTGTGAACATCCATATTGTTCTGTCTTTTGGTCACTGTGCTGAGTTGGAATAACTTTCTTCTGGATGTCTGTCATTGGCTGAAGCAATATACCACTGCACTATATGCAGGTTGATACAATGGCTCAAAAAAGCTACAGTATCTTTGCTCTCACATACTTCACCTTGCTCATAGGTGCTAATGTTATGCCACTCCTGCATTATACTCTACAGTACTGCTCTCATTAATTCTGCAGTCCTTCTCTTGACATGCTGTAGTTAATTCCCACCTCCTCCTGCATCTAAAATTCACTCTGCAGGACTTTGTGTAGCATGGTCCTTGGATATTAGCATTATACACACACACACGCATATATATATATATATATATATATATATATATATATATATATATATATATATATATATATATATATATATATATATATATATATATATATATATATATATATATATATATATATATATATATATATATATATATATATATATATATATATATATATATATATATATATGTATATATATATATATATATATATATATATATATTAGATATAGATATACAATATATATGCAGAGTCTTTCTACATTTCATTTATATCTATATCTATCAATATATATATTACATTAATATATATATATATATATATATATATATATATATATATATATATATATATATTTATATATAAGCTCCCCACATGGGGGGGTGCATACAATTGTTAAAATTATTTTTCTTTTTTTTTTTTTTATTTTGGTTACACTTGTAACCTACGACATTTCAAAATTCGATGTTCTGGTCTCGATGATCTGAACTTTGATGTTTTGAAATTTCGATAGTTAAAAGTGGACTACAATATTTTCGACAATTTTTAAAAAGTAACACTACTTCAAAACTACCTTCTTTCTACTGGTCCAGATTTAAAACAATAGACGTTTACTATTGAAATGTTCCATAATCAATGCAGAGAAGGAAAATAATTAATACTCCCAAAGCTGTTACACACACTTACAACATACAACCCCAATGTGGGAGCTTTGATCCCATGCTTCCTGAATTATATATATTAATGTCATGGTTGCACAGCTGTGACCAATGAGACTGTACCAATGCTATACTGTAGTTAACAGAATACAGGATTACAGTATCACATATCGGCAAACTGTGATCTGCAGGTTTGATTGGGTGTAACACCTTCAAAGCACATCAACAAAGTGAGCACTTGACAAACATAGATGCTGCCATCTCTCTCTGTATATATATATATATATATATATATATATATATATATATATATATATATATAAGTATCAAGGCTGAAAAATCGCCAGCACAGCTGAATGAAAATCAGCTGACTGAGCATGGCGGCAGTTGTTTTGTGTAAGATGGCAGTACAGTGGGGATTGATTTTTAGTCCTTATAAAACTAGCTATGAAAACATACTTTTCTACTTCGGAGAAGCAGAATAGGTGTGCAGAACATTTCATATTGTTATACTGAATACAAAAACTTCATTTCAAAACATCAAAAATATAATACTGATAGTAGTTACTGATGGATGTAAGAATGTTATACTGATAGTCTTGGCTTTTATTTTTTCCTGAGATCTAGAAAGCATTCTCCTTAACATTCTAGTTTTCCAATACAGATAAGAAAGATTTTTAGGATGGAGCACTTTTTTCAATAAGAGCAGTTTCTACTGTTGCACCTGCTATTTGATCATTCTGTGCTGAATTTTAGTCCCATTATCACAGAAGCATAGCTGGCTCTATCGATGTCTTGTGCTGGTACCAGGATCCAGCACCCAACCACCTCAGCTCTTCAAGTAAAGAACAAAAAAACAAAAAAAACAGACATTCCTTCTACTGACACACCAAACATGCGGCCAGCTTGGATGCACAACATGCCCCATCTCTCCTGCCTAGCTATTCAGATTATGTTGCTGTGCCTGCTCCCAACCCTTCTCCATTTTAACAAAAAAAAAAAAATATATATATATATATATATAGATATATATATATATATATATATATATATAGATATTTGTATTTTTAAACCATAGCAAACTACTTGCTACGAATTTGGCAAGCAGTTGCTACAATTTATACCCTGCCTACACGGAACACTAGATGCTCATGTTTTACTTAAAAAAAAATATTCTTATAAACTTTTGCAAACATTTTCTGCAGTTTATACCTTGATTGCACAGAATGCTACAGTATTCAGGTTTTATTTAAAAAAGTAATTTTTTTTTAATTTTATTTTACTTTTAAACTGTAGCAAAATGCTTGCTACAATATAACAAGCAGTCACTATAGTTTAGACCACACATGTAGCTCTACAGTGCTCAGGTTTTACTGCAAATGCAATAATAGCTTAGATATCGACATAGATGTCAGCTTGTTCTAGAAATATGCATATTTTGTCTTCTTTTGCACAGAAAATCTCGAAAAAAATCAGTTTCTGCACTTGCAGTTGAGGGTACAATAACTTACAGTAGACAGAAATTACTAGAAATTTAATAGTCAACATCTACATGTTGCTGGTTGGATGCTTTGAAGTCTGTGGAGTATGTCGGGTCTACTACTTGCCAGAGCTACAACAGCTGTGTATTTTAACTCTTCAAACTCTAAAGTGGCTGAAACTGCTAGAAGAATGTTTTGGAATATGGTGGATAAGGAAAAAGAGAAAGAAATGTCAGAGAAAATGGAAAAGAGGATGCAGAGCAGGTATTGATGCAAAGTTAAAAACAACCCTTTACAAGTCCGTACTACCAACTATACTGCTGGCTAATGTGAGATCACTGGATAGCAAGATGGACTACTTGAGAATGGAACTCTCTAACAAGAACAAGGTGATAAATACTAGTTTATTTCTGATTACTGAGACATGGCTGCATGACAAGATAAAATGCAGTGCCATAAACTTAGAAAGTTTTATGCTGTTTCATGCAGACAGAAACCATATACTGTCTGGAAAGACCAGAGGTGGTGGAGTCTGCATCTGTGTTAACAAAAGATGGTGCAGCAACTGTGAAATCACACTATCACGCTGCTATGAGAACTTCAGTTCCTGTCCATTAAATGCAGACCATTTCACTTGCCCAGGTAGGTGGATGGGGTCAGGGTAACAATGGTGTATATCCCACCTAGTGCTAGTACCACTAAGGCTCCAAATAAACTATGCAGTCAAATTGGTGAGCTGCAGAGCAAATATCATTACTTTGTACATGTGGTAGTGGGTGACTTTAATAAAGCAGATCTTAAAGAAGTACTCCCACACTACCATCAGTATGTGGATGCTCCTACAAGGGGTGATAATAGCCTCGACAAGGTGTACACAAACTTAAAGAAAGTTTACAAGGCAGCGCAACTTCCACAAATGGGAAACTCTGACCATTATGCCATCTTGCTATCACCAGCCTACAAACCTGCACTGGTTAGAGAAAAGCCCATGAAGAAACAAATTGGGGTATGGCATGAGGGGGCTAATGGAGGGCCTCCAATACTAATTTGCAAGAACCAAATGGGATATGTTCAAGGAGGCAGCCACAGTGACTCAGCATCTATATATTGATGGATACACTGAGGTAGTGATGGCATACATTTCAAACTGTGTCACTGGGGTAACAAATACCAAGAGTATCACTATTAGAGCTAATCAGAAGCCATGGCTCATGCCTAAGGTATATGAGCTTCTGAAGAAGAGAAACACAGCTTACAGGGCTAAGGACAAAGCAGCCCTAAGTGTAGGAAGAGATAATCTGAGGGGTATAAAGAAGGCTAAGAGGGAGTATGGCAGTAAGGTGCAGAACCACTTTGATGACATGAAGGATGCAAGGAGACTATGGCAAGGCATACAGGAGATCAGTGATTACAAAATCAGGTCAGCACAGTGTGAGGACAGCATCGGATTCCTGGACAGCTTGAATATCTTCTTTGGTAGATTTGAGGAGAGAAAGAACAGATTGGCACTAAAGCTGCCTACTGAAGAGATGGATGCAGTACTTAGCCTCAGCACAGAGGAGGTAAGAAGAGAGCTAAGAAAGGTGAACTCCAGGAAGGCTGCTGGCCCAAACTACTGACAAGGTGTTAAAAGGTTGTGCTGATAAACTGTGCACAGTGCTCATGGAAATATTTAAGACCTCTCTTGCCAGTCACTCTGACATCCACTGTTATGAAATATGTTGAGCAACTGATAAAAAAGCATCTATCATCATGCCTTTCTCCTCATTTTGACCCTCTGCAGTTTGCTTACAGAGCCAACAGATCCACGGCTGATGTCATATCATTAGCACTACACATCTCTCTTGAACATTTAGAGGGCAAAGATAACTATGTGAGGATGTTGTTCATGGACTTCAGCTCTGCATTTAATACAGTGGTACCAATGCAGCTGATAGAAAAACTAGCACATTTAGGAATCAGTAAACATCTCTGTAACTGGATCCCTGGCTTCCTGATTGAGAGACCACAGAGGGTGTGTCCGGGTAAGAGCACATCGAAGTGCATCACGATTAACACTGAGGTTCCACAGGGATGTGTCCTTAGCCCACTATTATTCACCAGCCTGACCCACTACTGCTATGCTAAGCACAAGTCCAACTATATCATTAAGTTTGCTGATGACACCACATTTGTGGGGCTCATTTCAAAGGAGGATGAAAGGTTGTACAAAGAGGAAGTGGCATCTCTGATCAGTTGGTGTGAGGGGAACAACCTTGACCTGAATGTAAGCATGACCACAGAGATTATCATTGACTTCTGGAAAAGGAGAACAAATCATCCAGTGCTCATGATTAATGGTGAGAGTGTGGATAGGGTTAAGAGTAGGAAATTCCTGGGTGTACACATATCAGAGGATCTCTTGTGGGTGTGAAACATCAGCCAGCTGTTCAGGAAAGTGCACCGATGCCTCCACTTTTTGAGAAGACTGAAGAAAGTGAAGCTCCCTCCTCATAATCTCTCCACCATCTATAAAGGTGCAATAGAAAGCATCCTCACCTGCTACTTCACAGTTTAGTTTGGAAGCTTCACCGTTACAGAAAGGAAGGCGTTACAGGGCATGGTGAGGGTCACATCACCGTTACAGAAAGGAAGGCGTTACAGGGCATGGTGAGGGTCACATCACCGTTACAGAAAGGAAGGCGTTACAGGGCATGGTGAGGGTCACATCACCGTTACAGAAAGGAAGGCGTTACAGGGCATGGTGAGGGTCACAGAGAAGGTAACGGGTTCCAGCCTTCCATTGATACAACTCTAGTCTGCAAGAAGCATCACAAGGGCCACCAAAATAATACAGGACAACAAACATCCTGCACATGGACTGTTTAAGCACCTGGCATCAGCAGAAGGTATTGCAGAATCCACTGCAGGACTACAACATTATAGCTCTCAAATAATCAGGGACATATTTCAACAGAATCAGGGACAAACCCAGAAAAAATCAGGGACATTTTCAAAATATTACTACTATTAACTTGAGACATTGGCAGAATAAAAGAATGTTAATTAATGTACATTTTGTGAAATAAAAAAAAATCTATAACGCTTAATTACTGCCATTATTTCTTGAGTATAGTTCACCACCTTTCCTGCAAGAGTCACTAGTTTTAGGAGGGATTAAGAGAGACAGAGCTAAATTTTGGAGTCAAAATCAGGGACATCCCTGGAAATCAGGGACAGTTGAGAGGTATGTACAACATTCAAAAACAGTTTCCACCCTACAGTGATTAGACTTCTGAACTCTGGCACTAGTCCCAGGGGTCAGAACACATAATAAGTCAGTTTTATTTGTGCAATATATAATCAATATATAAGTATATGTATTCCAAGTAAGTGTAGTATTTATTTACTATATCGATAGTCAGTATTATTTAACCCATTCAAGTGCAATACTTGACAAATAACTTAGGCATTGTTCAATTTGTACTGTGTTTTGTATTACTTTAAATGGTATAGTTAATTTAACTTAGGGGAGGGCATTATTTTTGTTTGATTGTTGGTAAATGCCTTTACTCTTTCTTACGTGCATTGGGAGTAGTATTGTATTTGTTAGTTATGTTTATTCCTCTACTTATATGTTTTTTACTTTCCTTTGTAATTGGAAGAATTGAGTTGATGCACATAATTTAATTTAGGCTACATGTGTGTAGTTCTAAATGACAATAAAGTTTACTTTGACTTTGATATTGGGACTGGCTGATCACTACCCTTCAACACTTTGCTCCCGGGGCAGTGTTGTCCCAACCTTTGTACACTACTGCATCATCATTCATTTGTTGAGGAGGATATAATCCTCCATTTTATCTGGGTGGCAGAGATGAGGTGGTGCACAGTGACAGGTGACAGTAGTATTACAAGGGTAGCCATTCAGGTAAGTAGCAGGTGTACGTGTCGAGGATTACATCTTCCAGTGATGGGGTAGAACTGACATGTCAAAAACCTTGGCCATGTGTACAATGTGGTCCTAGAGTTTCAGGGCTTGATACAATCTGAGCTAGAGATGATGTAGCAATTTGGGACTGTGTATCAGAAATTAGTTTTGATGCTTCATGTTGTAGCCAGTAAATGGACAGAGTCCATCTCCCCAGTAACAGTCACAGCTAGGCATGGCGCTTCATTGGACAGCAAGAGATATTGTTGTTATGGCACTGTTGTGGATCCCATGTATGTAGTCTGATGAACATCATTGGCCACAACCATGAGATTGGTCATACCCAGGTATGGTGGCCATCTTGGTAAGAAATGAAAAAGATGCAGTCTCCAGAATTGAGTACACCATCTGTGAAAGCCTAGCTTATGATTGTCTTCCTTATATCTGGACACTTGCCACAGTCATTATAGCCTACAGATGCACCACAGAAGACTGTTGCTTTCAGCCTTCTGGATGCAATCATGTGGGCTACCAGTGACCTCAGCATGTGAGTTTGGTCCAAATCCCTATGTACTACATCACTCTACATGTGCTGCAGACCATTCCACAGTCCATATAGCTGTTGCATAACCTCAGTCAGACCACATAGCATGTCCACTGTCTCTACCACAGTGTGTGCAGCAGCTGTCTCTGCCTGGATCATTGACTTGCTCATCTCCTGATTGATGCCAAGTATCATTCCCAGGTCAGGGGAAAGATATTGTGTCATTGCAGTGATGGTCACCAACATGCTTCTCTACTAAGTTGGATGCATGTATATCAAAGACAGTGTGATGATGCCATCTGTGGTGGTAGCTCCTCTGGGAAAAGCACACACTGCCAGGATGACCAGTGATAAACATAGGGGAAGCAGGAAATTCTGCCTTACCCTACACCATCATATCATATCTGAGGGATGTGGGTTTTCCAAAGTAATCATTGCAGTGTGACTGTGTCATCTGACTGTGCCATTGTAGACATTGTCATCACCATTATCGTCATCAGCCACCTGTGACCAACTGAAATTAGGCATGTGCAATCGTATTGTGTTGGACCCCTGCATCCCACAGTGAAATATATGCAAATATAAGAATAACATATCTGTATCAGTGCTGGAATGTATACCTTACTCCCTTCAATCCCTTGCAGATACACCAGTACATAATATTTCTTTGAATGGCACAAGGATATTTACATACCTTGTGATGCAGACAGTCACAGATGCAGGTCTAATGTAACTGGAGAACAGATATGCCAAGGTGCAATGCTAAATAATTTCTTCTCACAAGTAGATCAGTGTATAACTTTGAAGTGTTTCTGCTATTACCAATCTGGGGTCTTCAATACAAGCACTTAAGTTGTTTTCACCAGACCATCTCCCGCTATTTCTACCTGTTTGATTGACCTTTGTGTTGGTAGTCCACCTCCTGTGGGGGACCAGTCCCTGACAATGTCTTATGTCTTATTCTTTCTCTTTGCTTTTGTATCTTTAGAACTGGTATATTTAAGAAATTTAGTGCCCTCATTTGTGGTGTGAGGGGCTGTTTTTAAGTGGGGTTTCCATCTGTCAGTTTTTAAATTTTACTTGCAGTAAATTACACTGCTTGTTATGTAGGGCTTTTTGTTGCAGCAGGTCACTTAAAGAGTAGAAAACAATGAATGATCCCTCATCATCTTGTTCTATGATTATAACAACTCTACCCCCTTCTTAAGACTTTAAATCAGAACCACATGCTTTCCCACTGCTGAGAAATGTAGTGGATGCTAGTAACAAGTACATTTATATTGGTCTCCACATTTCTGTTTGTCGCTCTTAAAAGAAAGAGGAAAATGAGTTTACAGAGAAGTTAAAGGAAGAAACTGGATAAGGTTTTCAAAGAGATAAACTGAAGATTTGGAACTGTAATAATTATCTGAAAAAGATGTGTGTCTGATATGTGTATATGGTAAGGTAAGTAGACTACAAAACTGCCAGTTTCAATTTGATGTACAGAAGTATAGGGATTGTGCAGAGAAAGCAGAATTAAATGCCTAAGGACACAATCTTAGACTCAAAGCTCAGATACCACACAATGTGAAAAAAAAAGTAGAGAATCAGCCAACATGGTGAGTCAGAACAAAATTTTAAAGGCATCAGTAATAAGTGTTATACTTCAATAACAGTCAGCTGTAAACCATAAGGATATGACAGAAGCACATCATAACAGAAGTCCTGACTGACTTTGACAACCTATCAATAGTAAACATATGGATACAAAACACATGGGTACTTAAAATCAAAAACTGTTTTGTGGGTTTTGCAGATACATGCTAACAAGTTAATTTGAAAAGGAAAGTAGGTGATAATTTGAAACGTACACAAGTTCAAAGATTCTTGTGATAAGTTATCTGTAACTTGTCAAGATGAGCAAAGTTTTATAAGCAGGTTGTCTATAGATGATGAAAGGGTAAATCAAGAGTCTGAAGTCAGAGAGGCTGTATACGTGAATATTATTTATTTATTTAGTTATTTATTTTTGTAAAAGGAGAGCTTAGAATATAACACAGTAAGACAGAAACCAGATTGGCAGCCTATCTAAAGTAATGTTATTTCATCAGAACCCACTACAATTCTGCAGTATATTATAGCAATAACCCACGCCTGGGTGTGGGTAATGCTGGATTTACCCATGGTTGGTGTGGTTTGGTCACGAGGGCGAAGCCGGAGTGACCAAACAAAGCCAACCGTGGGTAAATCCAGCATTACGAAAATACACTAGATCAGAAAATGTCAAGTAGTATCCAAAAACACAGTAGTCACGAACAAACAGCTTTAATGAAGCTTTCGGGTCTACACCCTTCATCAGCACATGTGCTGATGAAGGGTGTAGACCCGAAAGCTTCATTAAAGCTGTTTGTTCGTGACTACTGTGTTTTTGGATAAATCCAGCATTACCCACACCCAGAAGTGGGTTATTGCTATTATACAATGACATTATTTAAGAAAAAAAAAGAATTAATTTTCTTAAATAATGGCATTGTATAATGCCTCCTAGCTGCCCTTCCGCAGCTGTCTAGTATTTTGCGGCAGTTCTGATGTACTGCGCATGCATATGCCTACGCAGTACATCAGAGCTGTGGGCAAAAGCAACGGAGAAAGCAAGATCTCCGTTGCTTTTTACAAACTGTTTCGCTATGTTAAATGGGTTTAACATAGCGAGACAGCTTTAAAAAAAGCAAGGGAGTCGTTGCTTTTTTAAAGCTGTCTTGCTATGTTAAACCCATTTAACATAGCGAAACAGTTTGTAAAAAGAAACTGTTTCGCTATGTTAAATGGGTTTAACATAGCGAGACAGCTTTAAAAAAAGCAATGGAGCCATTGCTTTTTTTAAAGCTGTCTCGCTATGTTAAACCCATTTAACATAGTGAAACAGTTTGTAAAAAAGCAACGGAGAAAGCAAGATCTCTGTTGCTTTTTACAAACTGTTTCGCTATGTTAAATGAGTTTAACATAGCAAGACAGCATTAAAAAAAGTAAGGGAGAATCTCCGTTGCTTTTTTTAATGCTGTCTCGCTATGTTAAATGAGTTTAACATAGTGAGACAGTGTGAAGCAACAGAGATCTTGCGTTTTCCGTTGCTGTAAAAAAAAAAAAAAGAGTTATATTAATGGAAAAAGTCCAGGCGACCGGACCTTTTTCCATTACTATAACTCTGATTTACAACGTGCACGCTGACCAATCAGCATGCACATTTTTTGAATATTAATGGGGGGTCATTGTATAATAGAAAATTACATTTTGCAGGTGATGAGTCTGAGTTTTCAGACACAGAAAGTAATGCTCCAGGGTGGATATACTTTAGACCGTATCTTTCCACACTAAAGTACAGTCAGCTCCATAGCTAGGTCAATTACTACCATAAGCACAACTCAGATTGTCATCCTCCTCAGGAAGTTGTGTACAAAAAAAGCCCTTCTAAAACTGTAGCAAAGAGTACCAAGAGATACTTGGTATAAGTACTATTATACAACAACCCCCCCATTAATATTCAAAAAACGTGCACGCTGATTAGTCAAAGTGCACGTTGTAAATCAGAGTTATAAGAATGGAAAACGGTCCAGTCGCCCAGACGTTTTCCATTACTATAACTCTTTTTTTTTTTTTTTACAGCAACGGAGAACGCAAGATCTCCATTGCTTCACACTGTCTCGCTATGTTAAACAAATTTAACATAGCGAGACAGCATTTAAAAAAGCAACGGAGATTCTCCATTGCTTTTTTTAATGCTGTCAGTTTGTAAAAAGCAACGGAGATCTTACTTTCTCCGTTGCTTTTTACAAACTGTTTTGCTGTGTTAAATGGGTTTAACATAGCGAGACAGCTTTAAAAAAAGCAATGGCTCCGTTGCTTTTTTTAAAGCTGTCTCGCTATGTTAAACCCATTTAACATAGCAAAACAGTTTGTAAAAAGCAATGGAGATCTTGCTTTCTCCGTTGCTTTTCCCCACAGTTCTGATGTACTGCGTAGGCATATGCATGCGCAGTACATCAGAACTGCCGCAGAATACCAGACAGCTGTGGTAGGGCAGCAAGGAGGCATTATACAATGCCATTATTTAAGAAAATTAATTTTTTTTTTTCTTAAATAATGTCATTGTATAATAGCAATAACCCACTTCTGGGTGTGAGTAATGCTGGATTTACCCACGGTTGACTTTGTTTGGTCACTCGGGCTTCGCCATCATGACCAAACCACACCAACCGTGGGTAAATCCAGCATTACCCACACCCAGGCTTGGGTTATTGCTATAGTAAACACTGATATGAGAAGCAAATAAATGCACTCAACCATGCAGCCATGATACGAGCCACTGCTACTTAAATTACTGATATAAGTGCACTTAGACTTGATCATCAACTTGGCTGTGCAGCCAACTATACCTAAAGAGCTTGTTACGGGAGAGCTGCCCCCCTCACATCTCTCCTTGTTACAGTACCGATCACTGTTGTCTCTAAACTTCATAAATAGCAAACAATGCTGCAAATTACAGAAATGGCAGCAAATGTCTTGAGATTTACAAAGAAAGATAAGGTCATATAACTGAAAATGAGGGCAAGTAGAGCAATGAGCATCTTCCACCAAAGACCACAAGTTGAAATGTAAAAAAAAGTATCACACAAGTTCATCCCCATGTTTGTGCAGATCCCACTTCAACACAAGTCTTTCTTCCTCCCCACTGCCTGTGTGGTTACTTTAGAAATCCAGTCTTCACAGTTGTATCCTCCATTCATAGTTTCTCATTACAGGATGAGTGTAGCTGCTATACAGAATGGTAGAAGATAAAATGGGGTAAAAAGGTTTAGTTCAGCAACTATAAAGACTACACAAATTTTGATAATGTCCAGTACTGCATCAGACATAACATCCACACAGAGAATGGATTAGGGATGAAATAAAGATGTCTCAGCAAGAAATAAGATGCATAAATAAAGATCTGGTAAAACCAAAAGTACTGTTGCAAAGATTTTTGAACTAGATACCCTCTCTGTCTGTTATTTCTTCTCTGGAGCTGATGACACTTCTCAGTGCTATAACTGCTGTGGACAGTAGCCCAGTACCAGAGAGTAGTTCCTTTTGTCTTCTCTCACACGGCTAAGGTACTTTTGTCCTGAAGTGGATACTGATTTTAAAGAATTAGACATGATAAAAACAGTCCCCAAAAGTAACCCATGCCTAAGAATTTCTAAAACATTTATATTATGTAGTGTAATATGTGAAGGTAAGCCTGCTTCTCTATCTGTCTGTCTATCTATCTGTCTATCTATCTATCTCTCTCTTTCTCTTTAGCTGTCTAATTACTGGCAAGGTGGACTGATCTGAAGTTCCTTTATATGAACTGGACCCACTAATGAGAAAAATGTATTACAATTTTCAGGTACATTTACAGTTTGTGCAAATATAGATTATTGTAGTTTTAAGCACAAAATAGCATAAGACTTATATAATCAAACATTAAGACTTTTATTTATATTCAACAAAATGTGGAGCACAGCCATCAGGTTAGGTGAATATAGTAAATCAAAATATTTGTTTATGGCTGTGTTGAAATTTGATTTTATTATTATTTGGTGTCTCTGAGGCCATGACATTAATAAAATGAGAAAAGATACCTAGTTTTACGGAAAAGGAGGAACTTCTGTCTTGTCAACTTAATCACCAGCTGTGCAAATTGTTTTTACTTTGACATAAATGTAGATTAAAAATGGTTTGATTCTAATAGCCTGATATACTTGGGAGGCAAAGTAAATTCACTGTTCAAGAACTTATATGATACAGTGAGAAGAGCAATAAAATTAAAAAAGTAATAAAAAATCCTTTCTGATTACTTGCATATTATAGGCCACACAAGCTAGAATGACAAATCTTGGATTACATGCGACTCAAAGTATAATTTGGAAAAAAATGAACACAAGACTTTTATTACATGTTATTTCTAAGTCAGGAAATTATATTTTTAGCTGGCAATGATCTCTTCCAAATGTTTAATCTTTTAGTGCCTATTTTCTTGGTATTTTAAGTCACAGGTGAACAAGTCAATTCCATTTGGAAGAAAGGTTTGCAAATGCATAATCAGGCAGAGATGGTGGCTGGAAAAGATTATTTACTAAAACTGAATCTGTCATGGTCTTTTGCACAACATATACTTGTTCTACGGAGCTCTAAATAGGTAGTGCTGTGGAAGAGCTCATGTGATGCACTTGTCATAGCAGCAAGATGCTGCAAAATGTGAAATAAACCCGGCAATCTAATATTCCTTACAAAAGAATTAAACTCTGTTATCTCATAAAGCTTTCCAAACCTTGACATGTCCATACCACATGCTAAGCACTTTATCTTCCATGTGTATAATGGAAATGGAAGTTCACTAGGCTGTAAGTCATTTCTGTCCAAAATATGGGCTCAGAAAATGAGATATGAGAATGTCAGTCAAACCAATATTGCATACACAGTATTGTATGCTGTGCTCAGGTTATAAGCATTTTCTCATCGGTAGCCTATTATAAAATGATAAATATTCAAATACTTAATTAGTATTTAACAAGTCAGAATTGCTAAAAACTGTTTTTAATGAACAGCGAAAAAAGCTGTGTTTTAATTTTCAAAACTGGGAAAAGATGTACTGCAGTCTTCGATTCATGTAATGTGAGGCCAAAACTTTAACCTGGATGTGGGAACAGATATTCTGGGGCACCTAGGAATGGATGCAAATCATTTTGCTGAGCTATCTTTGGTAATGATCAAGGAGTGATTCTTTCTCAATAAACATGGCAACAAGGAACAAGCTCAGTTCAGATCTTGCAGCAGGTATGCCAAATACAGACTAAGCTCATTCAACTAATTCTGAGTAATGAATGTCATGGAATTCTTTTTAATGGCCAACACAAGAAGAAGTCAAGCAACACCATTTCAAATTGTACAGTTTATCCTTAACAAACATATGGAAAGCATGGGGTTTAAAATGCACTCCAGTCTTTTCTTGGATGGCAGAAACTGATTAATGGATGCCTTACTACAAAACCTAATAGCATAAAACTCCTGCATAGCTTTAGTATCTCATTTTGAGGAAGGCTCAAAAACAGGACTTCTGTGACATGGAAGTAGAATCCCTTACTGATAAATTATTATAAAATATGAGAATGAATATAATTTATGGAGAAAATGGATCACTGTGAAGTAAATTAATACTGTTACAGGAAGTATCCCTATTGATAAAATATATATGCTCATATCAAGTTAAGGCTAAATCACTTGTGCTGGATCTTTAAATGGGTGAACAAGAACAGCGTGAAAATAATAATTTAGCTGATTTTAAAAATGTTTCTAATATGCCAGGTTGCGACGCTGTAGCATAGCTCTTGGCCTCTTAACACAAAAACATCTGGATGAAGCCAAAAATAGTGGGGGTCAAAGTCCAAAAAATAGGGACAACTTTTAAATATTGCTTTTATATACTTAGAAAGTTGCTGGAATAAAAGGTCTTGTGTTACCATGCATTTTATGAAGGATATGAAGTCTGAAACTCAGCTGTCATTATGAAGTGAATTCAGTCCTCACTGATTTGCTAGAAAAAAATAGAGGAAAAACACATTTTATGAGGAACAAAAACATGAGGCAAAAATCTGGACATTCTGCAAAAAATCTAGACAGATGAGAGTTATGTTCTGCAGCAAGATTTTCCCAAGCAGGGTAGTTTTGGACATGGTAAATGAATGTAACTTTCTAGTACACAGTACAGAGACTGCATTGACTAAAAGTATAATTGTTTATATATGACAACAGCATTTTGTTTGCTTTGTATCAGCCAACTCAGTTAATTTATCATAAAGAGATCTTAATATACTTTGGTTTTACTTTACTGATGTGATAATTTCAGGATAAAGCAAGGCAATGTCAATTATAGAGGTCTCAGTTCCCCAGCTAAGAATATCACAGCTGACATTTGCATGGTTTGAGATATTTTCTTAATAATATCAAAGTTTTTATCTGAGAACCATGTACACTTTTAATAAGCAACACGTTTGCTTGTAAAGTAGATACTAATACTTCTGATTCAGAGTAGAGATGGATTTTCTTGGGAAATTCTGTACCCCATTGGTAAATTGCTCCTAGGAGGAGAATGAGGCCTCACTCATGATGCCACTAATTTAATTTGATTTCAAGAATGCGTTTGAACTTGCCATAATATGAGATGACTGCAATGTGACCTTTGTCTTAGTCACCAACAAGTTGGACTAAAGGACTGAGATCCACATTAAAAGTCAGAAGGTGACCAGACTCAGGTATTCTTACTCCAATCTCTCCAGAGGAGTTAGGCTGATGTTTTCTGTGTAAGACCCATGGCAAATCCTTAGGATCTGCTGTGCTGTTATTCCAAATGTAGAGGCTAGAGGATGATTTTATCCAGGAAAAGCTGTTGTACCTTTTCAATTATGTTTTGCCAACAAAGGTAGTCCGAGGACCATGGAAGTTAATTCTAAAATACAGTAATGAATCATCCTTCACTTGCCTTGTACAGACATTTTGTACAGAACGTTGATTATAAACTCTTTGTATAGATAATACCTCAAAGGCTAAATCCTCTGCTCAGTCACTTAGTTCTGAATGACCCATGTGGATTTATTCCAGCAAAACAAACTTTTGAAATTACTGTCAAGACTATTTCCTGATAACAGCATCATCAGGTAAGCTGTCATCATCAGATAAACTGTCATCAACAGGTAAACTGTCATTATCAGGTAAACTGCCATCTTCAGGTAAACTGTCATCATCAGGTAAGCTGTCATCATCAGGTAAACTGTCGTCATCAGGTAAGCTGTCATCATCAGGTAAACTGTCATCATCAGGTAAACTGTCATTATTGATTTCTTTGGATTCAGTGAAAATATATGACAGAGGTGAGTGGCACCACATTGGGGAACATTCTGGAGTCTTTAGTCTTATGTAGAGTTCAAGGCAAGGCTTTCTTCTCTTTCTTCTCCATGAGCCAACAAAAGAGTGCATCCAGAATTCTGAGAAACTTTGGGAATGCGTGGATTGGGAGGGAAGTCAAACTCACTCTTTTCTCTGATAACCTGCTTACATATTTGACAGAACCTGTGCCCAACTTACCAACACTTTTTGCATTTTGTGAAACTTATGGTAGGTTTTCATATTATAGAATTAACAAGCCTAAGATGCAAGCCATCAGGGTTAATGTATTTACACCCTGATCATTAGCTATAGATGTTTCTATTTCTGAGCCACTGATGTGATAAACTACTTGGATATATGGTGGCACAAAAACTATAAAAACACATTAAAAATAGTGTTAGGGGTGGCATAACAGTGAAGATGCTTATCTCACAGGCAAGAGGCACTGGGTTTGAGTCGTATCAAAAATAAAAAATAAGTAAATAAAAATTTAGTTAAGCTTAACATATTCACAAAAACACCTGGCCTAGTATTTACTTATGCACCCATGTTTCCTAGTCCAAATTATTTGCTATGTGCAAACATTAGGTTGTAGATTGGAATTTATCTCTTGTTAGAGTTCAAACAAAAACGTCATCTAGTTCAGACATTTATTTTACCTTTGAATTTATATAAACTCCAAACTCTCCTGGCTTCTCTTCCTATTTTTTTATAAAGCAATAAAAATAATTCTTCTAGATTTCATATGGCAAGGAAAAACATTTAGGGTATCTATGGAAAAAAATACTTTTCCTTATGACATTTAAAACTTGGGGATCCCTCATTTTCCTTTGTATTGAAGAGATGATCTTTTGCAACTGCTGTTTTGTGATCATATACCAACTATTGGTTAGCTTGAAAATCTGTTCTGAGAAACTAAATAGTAGTGAGAGGAGACAATCTTCACTGATTATTTTGGGTCAAACTGGAAGTTCATTCTGTTTCTTTGCCATCTGTTATCTTTATTTACTCCAACATTAAATAGACTATGGATGCACTAGAAACTAAAATTTGAAGAAACAGTTATTCCAGTGGATGATTTTTTAAAGCAAGAATGTAAAATTCAAAACATAATAACTTGGCTGAATAGGTTTCAAGAACTTCAGTGTTGGGGGCAATTAACATCAGAATGGGGGTTTTGATCAAAGGACTAGTTCACTGATGAGTTCCAGGTAGTTAGAGATAACATTTAATTTTATAAAGGTCCAAAAGTTAAATTCAGACAGATTCAAAGAACAAGGGGCTGGATTCCAAATTCATGTTGTGTTATCAGTATCAAGCTAAAAATTGTCCTCTGTGAAAATAGAAAGTAGTCAATTTCATAAAAAAAAGAATAAAACCATATGTTGTAACTGTGAGTTGAGTATCATAATTTTACCATCCACTGACCTACACACGATTTTGAAATATAACATCTGCATCATTGGGAAAGAAAATGTCTCTAAATGAAATGGCAGTACACGCTATTATTTAAAGGCAGATAAGCAGCAGAGTACACATACATTTTAAGGGGAAAAAATCTTGGTTTGTGGAAATTTCCGTGCAAGTACTCATAATGCAACATCCTGCGGATGAGCTGCAGAGGCAGGGATGTTGAAGGGTGGGGTTGAGGAGGACCTGCAAATGTATCTTCCTGTCCAAAGACAGCTAGAACAGCAGTGACCCAGGATGCATTCAAACTAGCTAGATAGATATAGGTTAGACAGAAATTTGGTGTAGTCTGACTGTGTGTGCTGTGGGCATCCCATATGTCCTCATACAGCCTGTAGGGAAATCCAGTCTCAGTAGAAACTAAGGTCTGATTATATCTTGGCACACTGTTCTCTGGAACATTCCAATAGCACATGTCTTATGCCACAAGGATGTTCTACATAGGTGCTAAAGTTCCTGACAGTCATTTGCTGCTAGATGGATGATTTCTTCCACTTCATGAATACCTCTCAGAGTTACCAACATGGTGTTAGAGAGGAAGGCTGTGACTGTATATACAAGCTAAGGTAACCTGGAAATCTCTGGTTCATAACTTGAATCATAGCATACCACATGTATAAGAGACACAAATCAACATACATTTAATAGGCACAAATACATATATAACCTGTACATTGGGGCACCACACAAACAAAATATTTGCTGCACTACAATACACAGGTTCACGGAAACCCCAATAAACAGGTTGGAGGCATGCTAGGAAAAACAATTTTTAAGTATGTTTTACTGTAGTGACAGTTTATGCAGGACAGGCATACGAATAATGCTGTGGGTAGGATATGAATGTGTGTGTGTGTGTGTGTGTGTGTGTGTGTGTGTGTGTGTGTGTGTGTGTGTGTGTGTGTGTGTGTGCGCGTGTGTGTGTGTGTGTGTGTGTGTATGTGCATGTGTGTAATGTAAGGACAATAGCTATAAGCATCACAGCGCTGTGCATGGCTGACACAGTTTGGTAACAGCTAGTATACAGTATATACCTGCATAAGGATGACTTAGTTAATTGTTGCATAGAAGTAATGGCATACTGTGTGCACACCAATAGAGCAACTTACTAGATGCACCATGAATACAGGCAATACAGTGACATCATGTAGGACAAGCACATGTGAATTTATACACATGACTTGTATTTGCAATCCATGCCTTCTGGTTGTGGTGCACATAAGGCTGTATATGCACATCTGTGTAAAACGTCATCAATCAATGCTGTGTTGCAAATGTTCCCCAACACAGAATGCCCTGTGACATGTAGAAATAGCTGAACAAGGATTAAGTATAATTAACATATGACATGCTAATACTGCACACATTTTATGTATGTTTTTTGAGTGACATATACACACAGGATGCAAGATTCCTCATAGTGCAGAGCTGTGTGCATACCAGGAATCTTGTATGTAGAGAGGTCAGAGAAACAGCAAATACTGGAAGGGAATATTAGACCTTAGACTACATTTGTCTCATCTAGGTGGTCTTTATGTAGTTTGGTTTGCAGTACCTAAAAAAAAAAAATACAACCCACAAAGAAAGTGGGTGTGCCTTACATGCATTATCACATATGCTGAATTGACAGAAAGCAATGCAGCATCAGAGTAGTGTTGTTGTATCACGTGTGTACTAACAAGAGTATCTCCAAACAACATAATATCTTGTAAGCAGACAGCAAATGTGTATTGGATACTACTAAGGTGAACTGTGATGGATGTCACATATGAAATTAATAAGGCAGCAATACATATCCAGGGGACAACTGTTCTGTGCAGTATGCACATCTATGGTCCAAGCAGGTGACTCAACAAAGCAAAGCTACAATACATAAACTCACTGTATGGCTTAGACTGTAAGTGAGTAAATTGCTATGGCATCATATATGACAACGATGACATAGCGGTCTTCATCACAACAGGTAGAGATGACATATCATCATCATGTTGCTTGGGAGCACTGTGTGGGTAACCAATACAAACAAGGACACCCATACTGGCAACTTCAACTACATGTTTGGGGTACGCTGCCACATGGGGATTCTGCATACCCTTGTTGAGTGACCAGAATTCTAGTAAAGTGTCAGTTGACATGGTGCTTGTGCCTATGTTCATAGTTGTTTCAGGCCTAAGAGTTTCTGTCTGCACATGCTGATCAGCACCTGCACCATGTGGATGTAGCTGCAGAGGTTGTCCAGAAGTCTGAGTGACACAGATGGGATGTCCATATCAACATAGAACCCTAACCTGAAGTGACATAAATATGAGTTGGGTCATGGCATGCATGGTATGTGCAGCCCTGAAACCCTGTTCATGTACAGTAGAAAGAAGCTACTCCACTCAGCATGCAATACTGCCTATACTGTCACACAAGTCAGCATTGTCAGATATGACCGCTGCATGTCTATATTCCTGACTGTTATGGAGTACATGAATCTGGTGTACATTCAGTCACCTAACAAGCGCACAAGGCTTCATGCTGTGATGCTGTTGTGGTCACTTGTATGTTGCAAATGCAAGCTTACACCAATGGAACAATGTTCAAATAGTTCTGCCACATGGGCACATGCACCCCTGTGGACAACAGTGGTCTAATATAGCTGTATGTCACCACTAGTAACAGTACCATATGGAGACATGTGGCCAAGGTCCACACTCAGTCTCCCATCTAACAGGTGAGTGCCACTTTCACAGTTAGATTCACCTTCATCTTTAGGATTGCCTATAATAGGAGTACGGGAAATTCAAAATGTGTAAATTTAAAGAACGTGAGGTTATTTTATTTGCTGTTACCTGTTAGTTATTCTGTTCTAAAAGGAGCCATGCTGACTGTGAGGAGTCTGGTTCATGTTCTTGTGCCCGACTGGACCAGCAGCAAGAACACAGTGATGCCTCATATTTATGCTGAACAACATGTAGATTTGCAAGACTCACTGGGAGCCTTCCCCATGATGGAGATCTGCTGAAAGGATGTTGTGGACCTTTTCTGGACAATGGGTACTTACCAGACACCTGTTTAGGTGAGACATAGGTATGATGACCTGCACCAGTGGCTGGATGACTAGTTTAAGGATTTTCAGTGGAGTCTTCCAGAGTAGGGTAGTTAATGTCATGTCTGGTTAGTCCAGCATCTGTAATATAAGCCCATAGAAAAAAAACATAGCCTTGCTGAATGGCATGTAGCATATGGAGATTATTTATCCTGAATTGTAAGATATTGCTCCTCTGACTGTCCATCCACTGTGAATTTTAGAGGTCACTAATATGAGTAGTACAGCTCAGAGGTTGAGAGCTATGTATATATGTGTTACCCTTATGGAGTATACCCCCATGATAATGCCATACATTATTTTGTCATATAGGTTAAAGTGTATTAATCATGTTCTAAAGCAAATATAATAAACTAATCTTTTGATTTGGATATAACCTCAGTACAATGTACAATACCAAATAATAAAGTTATTGACGCAAAAAGGGTACTGTTTTGTATTTTATTGCATAGAAAATGAAGGGCCTTTGAAGTTTATTGTGTGGATGATAAAGAGCCCTTGATTTTTTTTCTTAGAGCTGAAAATCTCTATTATGACATCATGAAATACTAAACCCATAATGCCTCACTACCTAAATTAATATTTAAGTTTCTGTATTTTTCTATTCTAAATGTAATAGTAACAGATTCTTTGTAGAAAGACACATTTCAAATACTTCTTGCAGGTAGAAAACCTCACACAGAAAATTAGCATGTTTATAGAGTAAGTCTGAGTAAACAATGAAGCTAAAAAAATAAAACAACATGCTCCAGTCTTCACTTTTCACATAATCCCTTATAACTTTATCATGAGGTGTTTATAAGGAAATTAAATTAGTTATGAAATAATGATGCATCCAAAAGTGACCAATACACTTCACAATTGCTTTGTCTGAATAGAGTACATAAATCTGGCAATGGTGGCAAATAATGGCAATCATTGCAGATATGTGTATGCTATACCCATGGTTATCAAGACAATGTTAATATGTGAGGATAGGCCTGTCATCAGCATACAGATGTAGAGTATGGAATACATTCCAGACACCTAATCAAATTGCACTGCATGTACATTTGTGGAATACACATGGAAATCAAAACTGTATTGTCATAGCTGGAGAGGTCTATCTGTGAATAGTGAAGTGTACATATCTCATATCTGCTATAATATAAGCATAATGGTATAACTTCTATCCTTATTTTTCAACCTGCATCTCCTGCATGTGCTTTTCTTCTTGTTAGACTTCTCTAGGGATACAAACAGAATACATAACAGAAATGAACTTATACAAGAATGTTTTGTCATTACATGGTTATGGTATCAGTTATACATCTTAATAACATATAAAAAACATTCACTTCTGTGTGATGTTAAAGATCATCTTAAATACCAGTACTTGGTTCTTTAATGCATGCAGTTTGGATGATATGGCGGTGTGCATGGTGTTCTACATATATATTTATATCCATAGATTTTATATGGATATATATATATATATATATATATATATATATATATATATATATATGTGTGTGTGTGTGTGTGTGTGTGTGTGTGTGTGTGTGTGTGTGTGTGCGTGTACATACATAAATGCATATATGTCTGGGTGACTGTATGTGCATTTATATAACTGTTGTGGTAGTGATAGAGGAGCACACAAACATTTATTGCAAATAAATTGATGGATGGATAAATAGATAGATAGATAGATAGATAGATAGATAGATAGATAGATAGATAGATAGATAGATAGATAGACAGACAGACAGACAGATAGATAGATAGATAGATAGATAGATAGATAGATAGATAGATAGATAGATAGATAGATAGATAGATAGATAGATTGATTGATTGATTGATTGATAGATAGGATAGATAGATAGATATATAGATAGATAGATAGATAGATAGATAGATAGATAGATAGATAGATAGATAGATAGATAGACAGATTGATTGATAGATAGCATAGACATAGTTAGTAGATATGTACTTGTAATTCAAAATGTGAAATTTGCATTTGGCAGAAAAGTTTGAATGAGTGTAAAAAAGAGTGACCACACAAACAAGTGAATGGTCATTTGTGTGACTCTAATATGGTTGAATTAAAATTTTATATAATGTTAGTGATTTGGAGTGTGCCGGAGAATGAATGCTTGACTGAAAAGGTATCAGTTCTGAATATGTGCAAGATTGCATTATAGAAGCAAGTGTGTATGTATGTATGTACAAGTGTTAACCAGTTAAAGTTAGAGTAAGGGTAAAGTAAGGGGATTTAGATTTGGCATGTTTGGTGCTGTGTATGGTATGTCTCCCTTTCCGTCTTCATCAGTGGTACTGTTAAGGAAATGGTTTTGGTAACATAGTGTGTAGGGTTGGTCAGGTTCTCAGGTACTTACTAGTCACCTAATCTGTGATTACCTTTAGAAGCCTATTCATGCATTTACATGAAGATTTCAGACCTTATATTTTATGTGTGACTATCCAGAGGTGAACAGGACATTTACATATTGTCCCTTTCCATTAGGGACAAGGGTGCTAAACCAGGGTTGAATTTCCGGATACCCACCCATTCATCCAGATTAAGTGTAAGAAAAGTACTTTGCTTTTGGTGAAGGAGAAGATGATTCCAAAGAAATGGTATTCTGGGGTATTCAGTCATGACTGAAAAGGGTCAGTAGACTAGCTCATTTGCCTTGCTATCAAATTGCAAAATGAAATAAAAAATAACAATAAAATTAGGCTAATAAATGGTATATGTGTAATGGAGAAGATTCAGGGACATGATCTTCAGTCTGTAGGTCTGGTCCACTTAAAATACAAGGCAAATGGCTAGTTCAGATCATAAGAGAAATGTGTACCACAGTCACAGAAAAACAATTTATTGCACACCTTGACAGGAACCAGCATATAGTACATACAGTACATATGGTCCATATAGTACATATGCAAAAAAGATTCACAGCATGTATGGTGCTGCTTCAGTTCGTATGCAAGTCTACTGTGTACCAGAGTTGTCTACCCTAAATGTAGACCTGCATAGTTAGAAAGGTGCCATAACAAGACTGTCTCTTACATACTTGGAAACACACACTTGCACACACACATACACACACACACATATACACACACAAATTTATAGTAGTGCGTACAACTACAATACACAACATAGATCAGGTGCCATTATGCCACATGTATAGTGTTGTTACATTAATTTGTGGACATGTATAGATGGGCTGTATTGACATTAACACACCCATGTACTTGACTCTATCATGGAAAGTATCCATAAACTTGTAAAATTGGTACAGGGATAAAGACCAAATAAGATGCAAGTGAACATAAGTAAAGTGGAATTGATAATGACCACAGCACATTTCGATAAGATATACTAGCAATATATCACAGTATGTATGTTTTTGCCACCTTTCTGGTGCTGCTGCATTTTGTGGCTCTGCCAGTGGCACTTTGTAGTAATATAATCTTAGTGGTATGTTTTGCACTGTGTCAGTGTACTTGTGTCTGTGCCACATGTTGCTTTGCCAGTCAGCCCTGGGACTGTTGCAGTGCACCCTATGTACATCAGGTAGTACATTAAACTAACTGGATGGGTACAGCTCTATGGGGAGTTATGAGGCCAGTAATTCTGCAGGCAGCGATATATAGTTATATGCAGGGTACAGTGTTCTTATATGCCTGTACATGTTGTACTATATATGTGTATGGTGAACCCTTCTTTCCAATATGTCTGTGTGAAATACACAGGATTGGTATGTTACTAGGACTTTTTGATTACATTATTCCCATTCTACAGGCATTACTATCCTTATAACTTTATCATGAGGTGTTTATAAGGAAATTAAATTAGTTATGAAATAAAGATGCATCCAAAAGTGACCAATACACTTCACAAGTGCTTTGTCTGAATACAATACATAAATCTGGCAATGGTGGCAAATAATGGCAATCATTGCAGATATGTGTATGCTATACCCATGGTTATCAAGACAATTTTAATATGTGAGGATAGGCCTGTCATCAGCATACAGATGTAGAGTATGGAATACATTCCAGACACCTAATCAAATTGCACTGCATGTACATTTGCAGAATACACATGGAAATCAAAACGGTATTGTCATAGCTGGAGAGGTCTATCTGTGAATAGTGAAGTGTACATATCTCATATCTGCTATAATATAAGCATAATGGTATAACTTCTATCCTTATTTTTCAACCTGCATCTCCTGCATGTGCTTTTCTTCTTGTTAGACTTCTCTAGAGATACAAACAGAATACATAACAGAAATGAACTTATACAAGAATGTTTTGTCATTACATGGTTATGGTATCAGTTATACATCTTAATAACATATAAAAAACATTCACTTCTGTGTGATGTTAAAGATCATCTTAAATACTAGTACTTGGTTCTTTAATGCATGCAGTTTGGATGATATGGCAGTTTGCATGGTGTTCTACATATATATTTATATCCATAGATTTTATATATATATGTGTGTGTGTGTGTGTGTGTGTGTGTGTGTGTGTGTGTGTGTGTGTGTGTGTGTGTGTGTGTGTGTGTGTACATACATAAATGCATATATGTCTGGGTGACTGTATGTGGATTTATATAACTGTTGTGGTAGCGATAGAGGAGCACACAAACATTTATTGCAAATACATTGATGGATGGATAGATAGATAGATAGATAGATAGATAGATAGATAGATAGATAGATAGATAGATAGATAGACAGATTGATTGATAGCATAGTTATAGTCATTTGCATACTTCTCAGGATGCCTTGTGGCATAGAGAGACAAGTTTAATGCTAAATAGTATCATCACAGTTTTAGACAGTGGAACATTGCAGCTGTGACACACAATGATATAAGAGCTACTATGTGCGATGAGTGGATGTATTTTGGAGTCATATTATGATACACAGTGCCATTCCTATTGTGCTGATGTATTACTATTGTTTTACTACACCAAAATGACACAGATTATTGCTGAAAAGGAACATCAGGCCCGTGTACTTACTTGGCTAGCAAAGGTAAATAAAACAAATAAATAGTTTTTAATGAAACATCTATCACAAATTGACTTCCAATGACTGTACATATATATATATGCCACCATGGCATAGCTACTGTGGAACTTAGATGTGCGAGAAAATCATGCGAGATAATCATTCTTGTATGCAGCAAACAGAATGTGTATGTGTGTAGAATATTCCCAGTGCAATATTCATTCAAGTGTGTGTGTGTGTGTGTGTGTGTGTGTGTGTGTGTGTGTGTGTGTGTGTGTGTGTGTGTGTGTGTGTGTGTGTGTGTGTCATTGTATGTACATACATGCAATGCAATGGTTATGTGTGGGGAATACTTTCTGTATAAATAATAGTGCTTGTGAAGGATATATAGTACCACTGGCAATCATCTGTTATTGTTTATTACATGTGTCTATCCTGTGTGAGGAACATCTGCCCCTCATCTAAATTATACCTGTGTCATAGTCATTTGCGTAATGTTCATCCATCATCCACATCTAGCTTCTAAGACAGAAGCCACACTCATTCTGTACAGTCTGGCAACAATAATGTGCATGTGCACATGTACAGTTAAACATGCAAGTTTGTGCTTCCTTGTGGCATGTGCAAGGCTGCATAGTGTTACTTTGTATGCTCAGAAAATCGGACAGGTTCCAGAGTAAGCAGTATGACATATACAATTGGAGTCACCTTTAAAGTTTTGGGTTGCATATCTCCTATCAATTCATTACACGGGTGGAATGTGTATAAGCATGTGTGGTCTCTAATGCTTATCATGGCATAGGTGTTTGGACATAATGGTTGCCATGGACTATGTTCATCTGTACATATACATACCTTACAGAAAAATGACACCGTAGATTACATGGAGGTATAGCTATATTTCAACCTTGTTGAATGACAAATGATGTGCCACAGACCGTGTGTGTGTGTGTGTGTGTATGTGTGTGTGGCACATTGCTGATGTCTGTATATTACACTTTGAAAAACACCAAACTGTTTATTAATAGACAGATTGAGTAAGTGCTTTCATCTCCCAAATCTGAGACTTCAGTCCCAACTTCCAACTTCAGCTTGATGAAGTCTCAGAGTTGGAAGACAAAAGCGCTTACTGAATCTGTCTATTAATAAGCAGTTTGGTGTTTTTCAATCGTTTTGCATTTTATTTTATTTTTATTCAGTTTACATTTTGTTTTTTGTATATTACACTTTATCATATATTAAGTTATTCTTGTATGTCTAATGTATATTTTACATCTGTCATTCTGTACCACATGTCCAGACTGTGTCATATATATGCATATACAACATGCAGGCATTAATCTTGTTCACTGTTTTCCTTGTCTCATGCATGCTATCCATATACATGGTATAGTGGCACAGCTTTGCAGTGTGGTAGCCATATGTAGTACACCATTAACCAATGTGTCACATATTCACAGGTATATACCTGTTTGTGTCTCTAAACAGTGTAAGACATAAACTTCAGCTGTACAGCTGTGCATTGATAAGTGTTGCATGTTATGCATGAAGTGTGTAATATGTTATGATACACATAATTTCTTTCTCTACAGTTTCCACATGAGGACAGCCCACCTGCTGGAGGACGTAGATGTCAATGACATATGTTGCAAAGGGTAGTGCAAAGTGACACAGAGGATCTGGAGCCAGCTGCATCATCTTGACCTCAGGCCATCATTCCTTCTCATGCAGTAGATAGTCTGAGGCCCATTGATGTTTGCTTGCATGAGGAGATGAGGCAAGTTGTATAAGTTGTGTTCCAGTAGCAGATGATGACCATGTTTCAGAACATGTTTTGCGAGTTGGCAAGAATGACGCATTAGGCCTTCAAAGATGTCTTTGCTAACCTTAGCAGAGATAGTCAAAACTTCCAAAAAGATCCTTCTTGGATGTAGGTCTTGTTTGTGTTCTCCTTACCCATGTCCATCAACCGTTTAGGTGTATGTATGTCATGTACACTACATTTATTTACTTTATAAATTTTTGTGATGATAGTGTAATGGCATATGTAGGTTATGCACACATGCTGTTAATGGCCATTAACATCCAGGGGACTGACATTAGTGCAAGTTTACCCCTTTGAATCTGCATTCCACTCATAGATATTTGTACAGCTATTGTGTTCCACTACTTTGGTGGAACACTGCAGTGCTGAGTGTATCTAAAAGCTAATGACATACTAATTAATTTTGACCCCTGTTTAATTTAAACTGGGGCCATTATATGATGTTAGTGATATACTAGGGAGGTGGAATGCATCATAGGTAGCCAATCACATAGTCAGCACCTACAGCAGAGCACTATAAAGTATGCATACATCCCCAATCTGATTTTCCCACATACTCTGCACCATTGGAGTACAGACTTAGGAATTTTAACTGAGAGAATGCTAGGGGCTGCTGCAGGTTTGCTACATCTGTATGTGCTAGATGCAGAAGACAATGCTGCTGCTGTTGACAATAGGCCTAGACAGAGAAGGAGAAGAGTGCTCAGGCCCAGGATAACCTTCCAGGACCTACATGAGTTGGAGATTATAGAGTGCTACAGGGTGGACAAGGAGATAATTCAAGAACTCATTGAGCTCTGCCACCCTAAACTCAGACCCAAAGCCAACAGAAGAGAACCCATCCCAGTGCAAACAAAGGTATGTGTAGCCATTAGGATACTAGCTACAGATACTTTCCAAAGATCAACTGGGGGCATGATGGGGGTCTCACAGGCATCAGCATCCAGGCTACTCCATCAGTTCTTGGATGCCATGCTTCGACATGCCAGTGAATATATTTCTTTTCCCTTCACCTTTGAGGTGAGGGCAGCAATATGCAACACTTCTACCATGTAGCACACTAAGCTGAGGTACTGGTTGCCATTGATTGCACTCATGTACACATCAAGTCACCACACGGTGAGGAGGGTAGAATATACATCAACCACAAGGGGTACAACTCCATCAACTGCCAGGTCATGTGCAGTCAGCCCTGGCAGTTATCATGACTCCCATATCTGGCAAGCATCACAGCTGTACCAGATGTTTGCTAGGGGGAACATCCCACACAGCCATTTACTGGGGGATGCTGGCTACATACTGGAACCATGGATGATGACACCCATCAGAAATGCACACATACGCATGGAAGAATACCATAATGAGGTACACGCACAAACTAGGAACACCATAGAGCATGCGTTTGGGCTTCTGAAGTCACAGTTTCAGTGCCTTGATATATCTGGTGGAGCCCTGCCGTACTCTCCAGTGATATGTGCAAATGTGTTCACAGTATGTACCATGCTACACAATATGATCCTGTGGAAACAGCTACAGCAGGATCAGCATAGGAAAGGGATACACAGCCCTCCACTTGTGCCTAGGTCAACACAGCCACACTCACACAAGGACTCGGAAGAGGAACCCCTTGATGATGTCCCTGTAGGCAGATGTAGGCTTGCCCAGTACACCCTGGCTTTCCCTAAGAGACAATGCATACCACATTCACTGGCAACCTAGGGCCCTAGGGACTGGCACCTTACTCCTACTCACATCTGTATATTAAAATTGTTGATGTCAGGCAACCCACACAACCTGTGCCTATCCATGTATTGACTGTGTACTCCTTGCATCACACAGTCAACCCTGAACTACAGTTCTGTCAACTACTGCATTCGCAAGGTAAGTCTCTAACCTACACACTACCTGTAAAAGGATTACTATAATATGGTATATTTTGTATGGATCTGCTGCATTTATGCAAGGAAATATAGTGGGCTATGTGGAGAGAAGTCACATCCACATGGGACTACAGATACCCAGTCCAATAGTATGTGTTCTCTAATAATCACTAGGCCTCATGATTGGAATATTCACTACATCAGTCAAGGAGGATGTTAAACAGTAGGGTCACATGATATGTGGACTACTGTCTATCCCAGCAGATCATGTGCTGTTGTTCTCCCACCCTCAACACAGCAGTGTTCCCATATAACTGCTTTAACAGTAAGTCAGCAATGGTATATCAGCAGACCAGGCAATCTCAAGGCTGTAACATGGAACTCGATCACACATTGTATGTCAAACATAATGCATGAATAACAATGTACATATTGATGCTACTGATTGTGTAAGGAATGACTCCTCTCTGTCTGGCAGCCTGTGTGGTTCAGTGGACTCTGGAAATTAGCATGGGTGGTGCTGTCAATTGTTCTAATCTGGAAGTAGTTACATCTTTTTCATGTCAGATATTATTATGTTGGTGTTTTCACAGACTGTCAGTCTGTGCGAGGTGTAACATTATGAACCTCAGTCACATATTAAGTACAGCAGACATCTGGGGAATGCCATGGACATTTTGAGTGATGTGCAGTACTGCAGAAACAGGGACAGATATCATTGACTGCAACACACAACATCCCAGACAGGAGTACAGGTAGGTGTAGCCTGGAGTCAATTTATAAGTACTGACAGTCCTACTGGGCATGACCATCCACTTAGTTTAAATGACTGCAATTCTGTTGCGGCTTCATCAAAATTACCTGTTACGTATAGATATGTCTATACATTCAGACATATACGTATACATATCCATCTGTCACTATCTCTCTCTCACATACATAGTATATAAATCAATATGTAGTGTTAAATAGATATATACCAATATATATATATATATATATATATATATATATATATATATATATATATATATCAATATTCAAATGATACATAGACTCTCCCCATATATCTACATAACACATATCAATATACATCCCTTTTTATATAAATATGTGTGTGGATGTATTGTCCAACATACCCTAATTCTTCTTCTTCTTCTTCTTTCGGCTTTTCCCGGCTAGGGGTCACCACAGCGGATCACCTGTCCGCTCATGATTTGGCAGTGGAGTTTTACAGTGCGGAGTTGCCAGATCGACGCCCAACCTTCCACAGAAGGCACACATACACACATGCACTCACACCTAGGGCCTATTTAGAGTGTCCAATCCACCTACAGCATGTCTTTGGGATGTGGGAGGAAACCGGAGCACCCAGAGGAAACCCATGTGACCACAGGGAGGACATGCAGACTCCACACAGAAGGCACCCCAGCCAAGGATCGAACCAAAGAACCTCTTGCTGTGAGGCGACAACGCTAACCGGTGCACCACCGTGGCCGCCCATCCAACATACCCTAATAATGGTGAGTAAATCTGCACTATCACACATCCGCACTGTTGCTCAAAGGAGCCAAACTAAGTGCGCAACCGTACATAATCCACTTACCTTCAGACACCTGTGCCTGCTGGATGTCAACACATAGACAGACACAGGTGAGCAGGTGGTGTAATGTATAATGTTGTCAAAGCACGCATGAATAGGGCACATTGTTCCTGCCCACAGGTTTGCCTATCTAAGTGCAAACAGCCACATATCGCCATACTGGTAACTGTACACACATAGTTAAGATAATAACAGTTATCTGACTGCTAGGATACTAGATGCAGATAACAGTACAAAGCAATATCACTCTGCAGGCCACAGATGCTGTTCAACACAAGCATAGTTTGTGTAATCCACAAGTTCTGTGCCTGCAGTGACATAAACAACAGATTTAACCCGCGGTGTGTGCGATAAGTACTGTGATCTACAGTGTAAAAGAATAGATAGGTACAGGTTCTAATCTTACTCCAAGCTACTTGATGCATGTATGTCCCTGCAAAACAACTGACATGCCCTCATGGACTATCAACCTGCAATGCTTATGCACTTTTTGGCCCTGTAAGTTGCTGCTGGCATCCAAACTGTTGTCTGCTACAAGGCCTGATGATATCATCCACCTTAAGACTACCAGCTGCCAGTGTAGTACCAAACTTAAGGTTTGGTACGTACGATAAGTAATGTGCTCTATAGTGTGTAAGACTAGATAGGTAGGGGTTGTAATCTCACCCCAGGCTACTTGTGTGAGTATGTCCATATGGCCTAAACAGGATCACCTCAGTAATGTATAAATAGGTAGGGTTTTGCAATATTCTAATTTTAGTGGGTGATGTTGCACCCCAAGTGAAAGACCACAACAAGGCCTGCTGATGTCATCAAGCATTATATGTCATAAACTGATAGTATTATCAGACATGAGGTGTGTCGTGTGCTCACATACTGTGATCTGCAGTGTGTACCATTACATAGGTAATTGTTCTACACTACATACAGCCAACTTGCACTACGTGTGTGCCTTGGCATGTCCTGTACACAGTAATTGCAGGTGGTGCTAGCCCCAATGTAGCCATGTTTGTTTGTGAGGCTGTTAGAGAATTTACATCATCTTATGGAACCATAGCACATTTGAACTTCACTAGCATAATAGCCATACAGCCCTCACAATCCTACACAACTTTATGCCCATAGTTACAGGATCAGCATATATTTCCCGAGTCCAAGAAGAGCACAGTCAGATGCCCTGTTTTGGGATGATGGTCAAACAGCCATGCATGCCGATGGCATGTGCTGAGGTGCACTGAGGTGCTCTGTTTGCCATCAGGCGGGGTTCTGTTCCAAAGGTGTGTTTACATCTACTAGAAAAATCTCCCCAAGAAGCATGCATTACTAACTTCACATACAAGGTTAATGTCTTTATCCATCTACTATGCCTCCTATAGATAGGCAGCATATACAGTCTAGCAGGGTTACACATTGCCCTGTATGCTAGGCACAGATCACCTCTGAGTAGTCTATATGCCACAGGTTAAGATGACACTCATTGCAGATGATCCCCATTGAACACATACTGAAGACTTGAAGTTCCCTTGTGATGAATCATACTGTTGCATGTAATTATCAGTACTGCTTGTAAAGGTATATTATGAAATAGCCATTGCACTCAGATATTGTCATGCTGAGGGAAGAGTACATGGAGGTTATAAGTACGTCACTTGCAGGTGACTGTGCCCTCAGCTATGTGATATGATTCCTGCCATACCACTGTAGAGACATGTTGATTTGAGACACATGAGGTGTACACCTGTGTTGCCAGGTCTGCATGCCCAGTTCTTTCATCCCTGTGCCTGTACAGCACATGTTGCGACTGATGTGCTACTTGCCAGGTACGTACGTCTTACTGATGGAAATGATACCACATATAGATATGCATGGAGTTCATGGCCATTACTATGTCAGCAGGCATGTGCTCAGCAATACCCCTTGCAGGGTAGTGACATAACACCGAGACCCTATGAGTGGTCACAATTTGCAGGCATCAGCTAACATTGTTTGCCTCAGTCAATCAGTAGTCGCATGTATTGTACATAAATGGCATCCAAGCAGTGAATGACCCAGGACTGCACCCTGTAGAACACTGCTGCTTACAGATCAGCTATTGGAGGTGGATATCCTTAGGCTGAGTATGTGTGCCATTAATGGGGCACTTAGTGACCCCTAAAATGACAGTATCATGGATGTCTAAGTGGGTGCTTTGTAAATGCTGCCTCAGCGGGGATATAGACAGACAGCTTGGCTCAGTCTAGGAGGTTGTATGCCCTAATTTCCTCTCACCCAGGTCCTGGATGACTGCCTTGGACATGTCCACCATGTGTAACAGTCATGCTCCCCTGTCACACATACAAACTGTGTGCAGTCAACTGTGTGTAGATCACATAAATGTGTGCTGATCAGCTACATGATGATTGCCCTTATGGGCTAACAGATATGAATAATTAGAAAGAGAGGTCTATGGTTATGTTGGTCTGTGGATGCACCACCTTTGTGTAGGGGTATAACAGGTGCCATTGTCCACTCAGTTGGGGTGAAGCCAGTGGTTTCAGAATGATTGCAAGGTTTTCCCAATGGTGTTAGCAATCCTTGTCAGGTCACACGTGAGTTGCAGCCTGAAATGTTAGCATGTGCAATAGCTGCTGTGTATCCTCCATTGCGAGGCCAGATATGAACTGCTCTGTAAATATGGAAGTTATGGGAGAGGTTATAGGAATGTCATGCATCACATGTGGTGGGGACAGGGGAGTGTAGCTGACACGGACAGTGTGAGAATACAGGTTAGATATGAGTACGCACCCATCATATGTGGCGGCATTATGTATGACTTCACTGACAATCTGGGCCTGTACTTTGAGGTCACACATGTAACTACACTGTGCATTGTGGTTCTGCATTGTGTGGGTGGCTAGTTTTGACTCTTACCATGTCTACACAAAATCACAACAACTCTATGTGCATCTTTTAGCTGAGGAGGATGTGCCTCCATGTTAGGGGGGCACACACACCACAACTATCACACAGTACTGTCCACCTGTTGTTCTATAGCCTGCTAATGGCAGGTGTCCACCAGTCAAGTTTGCTGTGCCATGACAAGCCTGTGTCCCTCCTGTCACATACAGCTGAGTTCATGCAGTTGTAATGCTGCTGACAAAATGCATGGGTGTAGAGATCTGCATAGTTGCCTGTTCCATCTGAAGGGAGAGGTGTAGTCAAGCTATGACAACCATCCCACAGGAGGTAATACATGGCTTGGTTGACATATATGTCTGTATTGTCTGTGAGGGGGTCGTACTGGTAGTTCTAAGGAGACTGATGTGTGGGCAGATCTCACGAGGCAGACCTGACATTGGGGGGCTGTGGTGAACACCCATAGTGGTAAATACATGGTGCAATATGGTGGTTCCCTGTGTGGGGATGTCATAGCACTGCTCCAGGGCATCATCGGTACGAACCTGGACTAACCTTTGGTTAAGTGAACTGTAGCATGACAAATCAACACAGTGTATACATATTACACTTCCCAAACGTGTTTGTGTGTGCTCTGCACAGACAGCTTGCATGACTCCCTTCTTGCAACATGCTGGAGGTAACTGCAATATGTATGTGCACAGAGGGCAACTAGCATGTAGTGCCAAGTGGTGTCCACAGATCCTGAGCCATGTCACCTGCAATGCCATGAGAGCAGTTAGCGTGGATATGAGCACTAACTCTGTTGTACAGTGACTGACGCTGGACATACACTGTTACTATTGCTGAAGACCAGAGCATGCCAACCAACTGTACTGGTGAAGCCCATTACCTGTTACACTATGCAATGGATGATGGGATTATGTCTCACTCCATCAACCATGCCCTGACAAGGAGGTGTTTGACAATAGTAGGCCATCAGGTCTTGCTGGAAACTGTGTATATTATGTGCAGAGTGTTATGGCAGCCAGTGGATAGACAAGCATCTGATGATCATATTCTGGGAAGATAGCACTGGGAGGCTTCTGCTGCAATTATGCCACTCACCAGTGGAGTTCACCATTCTTCATTATTGGCCATTCCCTCCCCACAGTCACAGCCACTGTGAATGACCAATCTCTGAGTACATTAGCAGGTGATTGCATATTAGGAGCTGTCACTAAATCCCACACAGAAACAACAGTTATCCAGGATGGCCTAAGACACACATTCAGTTTGAGCCACTGACAAAGACTACATGCCAACGGCTGCACAATACTATCCTGTAGGAAGGCATCCACCCCTGGAAAATATTGTAGTGTCCACACACAGAACCATAGCTATCCATTTCTTGTATAGCAACAAATGTGCACTTTGACAGAATTTATACAACTTTGAACTCTCACCCCTAGAGAAAGGGACAAGGACAACATAACTGAGTTGTCAAGCCAATTGGACTAAATTACATGTGTCCAGTAGAGAGATATGTACTGGATGATTTTTTTTTTTTTTTTTTTTTTTTTTTTTTGTGACAGGTGCCCATTTTTTTTTAAGGTGAGAGTATGGGAAAGGGACAAAGATTCATGTGGGAGAGGTAGATTGGATAGGTGAGGATGCATTTCCAGAAATACAAGACAGGAGAAAGGGGCAGTGTGTGACACATGAGGGGGGTGAACACCGTGGATAGGGAGGGTATTGTGAAATCTAAGCCCCATGTGCCTCCACAAGGCAGCAGCATGACTCACATCCCCACCCATGAAACTGTCAGCACTGCTCCATCACTGTCCCTGTGGTGGCAGTGGTGAAAGCTGGGCACCAGGGCAAAGGTGTTGCACCAGGTTGGCCAGCATGTCCTCAATCCAGTGCAGGCAGCAGTAAAACCCACAGTTGACTATCCTGTACACCAAAACTGTCAGCTCAGCCCAAGTGACAACTCTCCCTCCACCACTGCTCCCAGATGGGGGCCTGGCCCCACCCTGAGGGGCGGTACTACCTGACACCACAGATAGTACAGTGGCAGCAGAGGAGACCAGACATGCTGGGACCCAGTGCTATGGCCGGAGGAGGCAAGGCAGGCCAATCAGCAGGAACCATCCTACCTTGACGTGCTGTGGTAAATGAGGTATAGCAATAAGTTAAGTTTAGTAATAACCGAACCATTGTTAGTATTAACAAAATGGAACATCATAGTTATTAATCCAAATACATTTTAATGTATATTATGTGTAAAACAAGATTAAATAACATAACAGTCAATATGTTAACAGCATGCCAGTAAAAATTAATCCATAATGCCAACAAAAGAGTTAGTTTAAATATATGTTAGCATTGAATCATAATAACACATAACAATAAAATATCACATTTTACCAAAATATAGTTAGTTTAACAAAATATGTTAATATTAAATTATAATAATAAATAACAGTAATAAATAAATGAAGATAAGGAGTGGGGAGAGAGAGAAAAACATTCCATTACTGACAATGCAGATTATATCCCCTGAAAACACTGATAATAAATAATCTGCAGGTGTGTAGTGTTAGTTTTGAGTACAGTAACTACAATTCTCCTATAGCTAATGTAGCACATATATACCTCTCAAGCTAACATAGGTCATTATGTGCCAAGCAATAACAAATGCAGGTGCACAACTACACAGAACAGTCTAACATAATGTGGGCTTATATAACTACGAAGGTGTTCTGTAAGTGGATTTGGTAATACATTGCATTCCAGGTAATCATTTCTCTGGTACTCCTGTGACAGATGGATTAGGCAGTTTTAATTACATTATGAGAAGCTGTGACACTTGAGAAGCATGTTTGTGTACAGTACATAAACTAGACAGCTGTCATGCCTTAGTTGGCAGGCATGGGAATAGAACCCAATAGCTGTGACTGCAGGGGACATCTGCAAATAATGTAACAATTGACTGCAACAACTTAGTACAGACATACAAGAAATACAGCTGTATTGGAGATATTTAGATAGATATATTTAGGAATCAACCGGGCTGCTTAAAGTTTTACTGGTATTCCTGATAAATGTCTGTGAAATCTAAACACAAATATCTGCTCATAACATGAGCTACCTCAAACATATACCATTTGTTCCTAGAGTGGGAGAAAATGAGAGCATTATGTGACAGATATTGGCCTGCAGACAACCTTGAACCATACTATGAGCTGAGCTATACATATTACAGGACATTTGTTTTGCATTCTAGAACTATTACAGTGTTATACTTCCCTGCAGTGACAGTAGAACACACATGCATGGAATACAGCCATACTGCATATATTAAGACAGATTTATTTAGGAATCAACAATGCTGCTTAACACTTTATTGGTATTGCTGGTAAATTACTGTGAAGTCCAAATACAATATCTGCACACAGAGTGGGCTACCTCACCCATATAACAACCAAAAAAGGTGTATAAAGCACTACTAAAACCAATAAAATAATAAAAAATGCACCAAAGCTGCAAAGAGACTTTTCCTTTAATAAAATAACATTGAGCACCTTTGTCTCTCTGATAGGAGACTTCATCAGAATAAATAGCAGTACAAGAAATGACATTTAAATAACCCAGAAAATCATGACATTACCTCACCCATATACCTTTATTACCTGGAGAAGGAGGAACAGAGAGCATTATGTGACTGATACTAGTTTTGCATTCTACAGCTACTACAGTGTTACACTTGACTGCAGCAACTTTACCATAGACAAGCAATGCATACAGCTCTACTGCAATGGTTATGACAACACAATTCTGCTGTACACCATTTTGCTTACTATTATTGGTACTGTTTATTGTTTATTGAAATATAGCTGTTATTGTTCATTTATTGCACTACAGCTCTAAATGCCCATTTATTGCACTACAGTTCTACTTGCCCATTTATCGCACTACAGTTTTTATTGTGTATACTTTATTGCAGTAAATGCTTTACTCTTTCTTGCTTATTGCACTGCAGTTAGCAGAATAAATTTATACTTACCACACTCACGGCACAACCTGGCCAGATGCCCAGCATGGGAATCAGCATTGCGAGCCATCAGAGTGGCAGCTGTTGGGAGAGAAGCACGCCATCATGCATACCAGTTTTGCAGACATTCAGTTTGTATTTTGGAAAACAGTGGAAAATATACTTACATATTTGTGGGACATGCCCAGCTCTTGCTTCTTGGACCCAGGTGTCCAAGGGTTACCTCTTTCTTCTCTTCAGATCATCATAGTGGTGGTGACACTGTTCACCTGTGTGGGGGATACCAGTAGCACTGGTGAGTTCCCTAGCCAATCAGTCCCAGGCCTCCACCTTACATTCCAAGCCCTGGAAATCACCCTGCATCAGCCTGGGTTCATGATTCTTTACCAGGAGCCCAACAAAGACCCTGGACTCCTGCACCCCCCATCTCTGCAAACAAAAGCATGCACCTTCACCAGCACTGCCTGCCATGTTAACAGATGATAAGACTCCAAGTAATGGTGTAGAATTCATGCCTATTGGCCTTAATATAGGCTTTCTCTCCCTGACACTTTATTGAGCAACATACAAAAAAGTATCACATTGCTTAGCATCATGCAAATCAGCTAAGCAGAGCTGAGCAATGCATTAACATGCACAACCGGGCTTTTAACCAAGCTTAGCACCACGCAAACAGTGGTAGCCACTAGCATGTTTAAGCAGTACTTAGCACCATGCAGCACTGCCAAATATAACAATTATGTGTTTAAATTAAACGAAAAAGTACATTATATTAGAAACATCTTAGGAGTGCTACAGACTCAAATGCAGGGCATACTACATATTAGGCTGCAACTCCACCCATTTAGCTAATTGGATATTATGAAAACTAGTATGCCTTCACATATACTACTAGGCTACCTGTTATCATTGCTGACCACAGTGAAACAGCCTGCAAACATGCTTAAGCAGATCTAGAAATAAATAAATAATTACATCCAGTTTCTATTTTTAGATGTCTGGCAGGTGTCAGCTATGTATGCATAAGCCCTGCTCTGCTCTGCTGCAGTCTGTGGCACACAAATGGCAATTGAAAAAATAAAAAAAGAAAAAGAAAAAAAATGTAATTATGATAATTAATTACATCCAGTTTATATTTTTAGATGTGTACAGGTGTCAGTTGTCTATGTGCAAGCGTAGCTTGGCATTGCTGTACTCCACCCCACACCACACAATCATACAGCAATTAAAAAAAAAATCCATGAAAATAAAACATTCCACATTTAAAACACTTCACAACATTTCAACAGTAGTGGGGAGATTTACAGGGAGTCTTACCCTGTACATAATATCTGACCAGGCTTCCACAACCATGGGTTGCCTCTATACTTCTCCATATACAGATTCAATATCCCTGTTCTTATACTCTTCCCTTGGCAGCACACCATCATTAATATGCACAGCGCACTACTGAGGGAGAACCATGGCTCTGTGCATGGACACATTCCGTGTAGGCTCTACACGGTGCCTACACATATTTTATTAAATCCTGAAGTATGTTTATCTTTTAAATCTAGATTCTCAATTATGATATCTCAGTGGCATCAGTATGCGCATTCATGGCTTTCATAATTTCCATCTCATAGACCTTCACCTCTACACTGTGTTCCACAAATTGAGTAATGACTATCTTACCATCATTTCAAAACTATTCTTTTACATTAATCAAAGCGGTCACAAACAGTATTGCTTTTAGCATATCCATTTGCTTAGGATGTAGGGGATCAGGTCTATACTTGTCACTTACCATCTTGGATTCTCTCTCTGTCACCTCATTCAATTTCTCTATCAGTTTGCCATTTTTTTTTTTCCAAGATTCAGTCACAAAAAACCCATTCCCTACAACCTAACCAAGACAGAAGCCACTCAAAGTCACAAAACCCTCCACCTATAGATTTCAAATGTAAATTAACCCAATGAGTGATGACAGTGTACATCTTCTTTCTATATAAACCACCACTGGAAGTCATTTTAGCCATTTTTCAATGTTTGAAAAAGACATCTGTAGGCTAACTTGTAGGCAATTAATGGCTGGGATAGTGCAGAAGAGAGTCAAGACTATTGCTGGGCATGCAGTTTTATTTATAAATACTTTATAGAGTATCAGTCCTAATATGGATATCTTTTTAACATAAACTTGTATCGAGGTGTGGAGTTGACAGCACATCCTTCCAGTATACATAACACCTTTGTTTATTTAGGTAGAGAAGCATTGCATTTTTATTTTGGCTAACACCTTGCTTCTTAAGTCAGGACAGTAGTTTAGGATGTTATAAGTCAAGAATAGGTTCATAGGTTCAAAGGTTCATAGGTTGGTACTAGGCTATCAGCCGTAGGGCCTATACAAGCCTAGCCATAACAATTCCCTGGCAATTTCTTCCCACATTATTTACTTCCCTGGACCCCTGTCTAGCAGAGCGACTGATGTGATCCCCGGGGTGAATTTCCTATCTCCCATCTAATCATCAAGGTTCCTTTTGAAGAGGGCCAAAGAGGCGGTCTGCTTGGCATGTATGTTCAGTCTATTTCAGAGACAGGGGAGTCTCTGGGTCAGAAACCTATTCCTCCAGCATGTTTTGTTCATTGTGATGACAAGGTTTAGATCCCTGGAGCATGTGTCTCTGGGGGACTGGGATTTCTTTAAGTGTAGCATGTCCAACAGCTCTGGGTTTGACATGGCCTTGTATGTTAAGCAGAGATCGCCTCTGAGTAGACGATATGCAACAGAGTATAGGTGGAGTTTTTTTAGACGGTCAGCATAAGGCATCTGCTTTAGGCCTGTGATTCTTTTAGTGAGGTATTTCTGCAGCCTTTCCATTTGTTGCAGATGTCTTGAGAGGTACATACCAAACAGGGAATTGTATTTAATAATGGGTCTAATGAGGGATGAGTAAAGTGGGACAATGACCTCCTTTTTTCTGGATGAAAAGCCCTTAGTGATGAGGTGTGCCACATAGAAGGATTTCCTGACTGTTGTGGCAATGTGGTTATCGAAGGTGAGACCACTGTCCACCTGTGTCCCTAAGTCTCTTATCACACTTTCGGTGTTTAGTGTACTGCCACCTATGTGGTAATTCACGGGTACATGTTTTTTCCCCAAAGGGGATAACTAAACATTTCTTGGAATTGAGCTTGAGCCCATGGCTCTGGCACCAAGCATCTGTTTCTGTAGGCCCGTTTGTAGAATATCCACATCATTTGGGGATTCAATAATGGCTCCCAGTTTTCAGTCATCTGCGAACTTTGTTAGCCAGAGTCCCTTAGTGTTGGCCTGTACTTCAGAGAAGTAGATTCCAGACAACAGCGGTCCCAGGACTGAACCCTGAGGTACTCTACTTGTCACTTGTCTGGAGCTGGATTTGGAATTGTCTACTTTTACAGTGTGGGTTCTTTCAGTAAGCCAGTTGGCAACCCATCGAGTGACGTAGAAATTAATGCCCAGTTTAGTAAGTCTATCTATGATTCCAGAGTGGGGTATGGTGTTGAAGGCCTTGGCAAGGTCCAGATAGGCTGAGTGGACCACCATACCCTTGTCCACAGCTCTGGAGACTGATTCAAAGAAGTCAATCAGATTCAGGAGACAAGATCACCCCTTCACGAACCCAAACTGCATGGGGTCCAGTGTTTGAAGGTTGCCAATGTCTTTGTTTATAAGATCCGTGATAATACATTCCATGGCCTTGCAGATCAGGCTCGTCTGATTGATGGGGCAGTAGTTCCCAGGATCCAAGGTGGATCCCCCTTGTGGAGTGGGATAACTGTAGCTGTGCGCCACTCAGTGGGCATGAAGCCTGAGGTGAGGCTATGATTAAACATGACACTTAGGTGAGGTGCCAGTGCATTTAGTAGTTCATGTAGTACACAGCCTGGGATGTTGTCTGGTCCCATGGATGCTGTATTCTTAGCTTTGGAGAGTGCATTTTGTACCTGTGTGGCCATTATTACCAGAATTTGGCAATATTTTGGCATTGAGATGGGCCCTTTAGGGGGTGAGAAGGCGATGAAGTTTGCATCTGCCAGGATATAGGCAATATCCTTGGGATCAGTATATTTAATCCCATTCTGTTGTAGCTCACAGCAGATCTGAGCATTGCCATTTAGATTTTTGACATAGTTGTAGAATGCCTTTTGGTTGTCTTTGGAATCTTTGGCAATTTTACTTTCGTAACTAGCTTTGGAAGACTTTATGAGGGATCTCAGCTTCTTACTGAGACTGGTAAGGGAGTTTTTTGCATCCTGGGATTTTCCTCTTTTCTGCAACAGTTTCTTCCTTTTCTTGTAAAGTTTGTTTATGGCAAAGGACCACCAGATTGGCTTCCTTTTTTGAAGGAGAGCATCTTGGTTCTATTGGGGATAGCATGATTCATGCACGAGTGGATGTGCTCGTACAGTGCCTTAGTGTAGGATTCAGCAGTTGAACTTTCAGTTCCCGTCTGCATGGGTGTCATGAAGTTTGTCACTTCTGACTTGAGCAGCATGAAGTTGGCTTTAGAGAAGTTTTTTATGGAGGTTTCCTTACTGGGGGGGGGTGGGGGTGGGATGTGGATGTCAAGGGGGATTAGGTTATTGTCAGACCTGACCAATGAGGGGGTGACCATAGGTGTGGAGCATCGATTTCCCATGTTGGTAATGATCAGGTCTTGGATATTGCAGCCCCTTGTGGGACTAAGTATTAGTTGATCCATGGCATTGGAATTTATGAATTCCAAGAACTGCTGGACAAAGGTGTTGATACACGAGTAGTTTTCCCAGGTAATGGCAGGGTAGTTGAAATCACCCAGTATTAGGGTGTTTGGTTGTATCTTAATATTTTCTAGTATGTTTAGAAAGGTGTAGTGAGAATCTTGGGGCATGGTGGGGGATCTGTAGCAAGCTACAATTTGGATTGCAGTCTTACCTAGTGTTAGTTGCACCTGGAGAATTTCAGACGCATTGTGTTGGGTAACTAGCCTGGTGTTGTGAATATCCTTGGTGAATACGGACACTCCTCCACCTTTAGTGTTTTGGTCCTGGTTTGGTGACTGAAAAGTGTGGTAAGAGTTGTAGCCTGGTATTGCAGAGGTGCTCTCTGCAGCCTCAAACCAGGTCTCAGTTACTGCACAGATATCGATGCTCTCCATTTTTAGGAGTGCCTCGAGAGAGTGCTTTTTGAGGTTTAGACATCTAGCACTGAGTAGCATTGCCTTCAGATTTTGCATGCTTGTACCTGTTATGGTGGTGGTTTTGTCCTTTAACCTTTTCCTAAAAAAGGCACTATAGGGGTGGCAAGAGCCTTAGCCAGTAACCTGAATCCCAGGGGTGACAGGTGCAGACAGTCTCTGGCAAAGCATTGTGGTCTGTCGATCATGTCGTTCCAGATACTGGACCCCCTTTGAATGACACCAGAAGCTTAGCCAATCATTTTGTCTTTATATTGCGGTATCATTATGGGTGAAGGCAGGATGCTACTCAGGGCTAGGGTCATACCTGCCTGGGCCACATGATCCAAGAGCTGTTCCATGTCTCTTTTCATGTAGTCTAGGGAGGTATGTCTCAAGTTATTCACTCCAACATGGACAATGACAGTCATATTTGTACTTGCTTTGGAGTGCACTTGAATGCATGTGTTATGTGGCAGATCCTGCCAGCCGATAGGCAGCTGACTGTAATTTTCTCCTTGTTCAGTCTGGTGAGTGTGACATCAGTGTGCCTGACTATAGATTCACCTATGACTAAGGTGTTGGGTATGCTGTCTTGCCTTAGGGGCTGTTGTTGGGTGACATACTGGTGTGAGCTGTGTGACACTTTGGTTGTGATTGGTGTTTGTTTGTGTTTCAGCTTCGGAGGTCTTTGTTGCTTGGGCAGGTTAATTTTAAGGGCCTCCACAAATGTGGGTTTAGTGTTGCTATGTATGGGTGTTGGTGGTGTGGGTTTAGAAGGGCTATGTGTTTCTTGAAGTGTAGTGCGGGTGTTAACCTTCTCCTCTTGACTGTCTAGCACAATCTTGGTTGGAGAGATCTTTGCTTCCAGTTCAAAAACATGAAACTTCACATGCCCGACAAACCACAATCCCGGCAATCAACAAAACAAATACCTTTTCCAAAAAACACACACAGCACAAGCACACCAAACACCTTACAAACCTACACTAAACCTTACATACAAAACTATCTATGCACTAACCTTAACCCAAACCCTAACCCTAAGGTCTGTCACTATCGCACACTTACCTTACCCGCACCCTAACCCTAACTCACTTAATCCTCCCCTAACCCTAAAGTCAATCACTATCGCACATTTACCTTACTCGCACCCTAACCCTAACTCATTTAACCTGCCCCTAAACTTAAAGTCCGTCACTATCGCACACTTACCTGACCAGCACCCTAACCCTAATGCCCGTCACTATCACACACTTACCTTACTCACACCCTGACCCTAACGTCTGTCCCTACCGCTTTTTACCTTAACATGGTGTTCTCAGCATCGGGATTTTCAACTGTCTGTCTTCTCTGTTGTCGATCTTCTGGTGTCGGTTATCTAGTTGTCATTCTTCTAAGCTTTCGGCACAATCAGGTAGACCTATATATATATATATATATATATATATATATATATATATATATATATATATATATATATATACAGTTGTAGTAGACAAGAGTGAATGCTTGCATGAGCAAATGATTTTTATTACTTTAAAAAAAGCAAACTCTTATGGGAGCGAATGTTCTGTTAAATGGAGTTTCTGCCTGCAGCATTTTGCATCGGATTGTATTGTGGTGGATTAAGTGAATTTGCCCTTTTGCTGCTGTTGTATGATCTCAGATTAATATATACAATTACCAGGAGGTATTGGACCACAAAGGGTGTACAGGGGGTTGTACCCCTGCAAAAAAATATATATTTTTTTAAATTTTCAGTCATTTTAAAGTGCAATGTAAAATGATCACTTTGACTGTGTTCACGCTTATGAGTGTTCTCAGTTTGCTGAAACACTTATGTATATGCGTATGTATGTACATATATATATATATATATATATATATATATATATATATATATATAGATATAGATATGTGGGCTACTTTGATTCACTAAAAACTCATCTCACTGAATGTAAGGACTAATGGGCAGATAAAATGTATATGCCCTTTTCCCTACTGTAGTGCGATCCTGGAGTTAGTATATATAGCTAGGGGGTGGGTGTGGGGTAGGCCCCCTACCTACATTTGGTTTTATATTACTATCTTTCAATGAAATGAGATTCATAAATATAAAAGCTAAGTAGGTGGGGGGCTACACCTCCTCCAACCCCCACATCCCCACTAACTATATAGGCTAACTCCAGGATCGCACTACAGTGGGGGAAAGGGCATATAAGTTGTATTTGCCGAACAGTATTTACATTCAGTGAAATGAGTTTTCAGTGATTTGTGCTTTCCGCGATTTTTTTGAGGGTGAATTGAAATTCAGTGAAACGAGTTTTCAGTGACTCAAAGTAGACCCATATATACATATATATTTTATATATATATATATATATATATATATATGTATGTGTGTGTTGTGTGTGTGTGTGTGTGTGTGTGTGTGTGTGTGTGTGTGTGTGTGTGTGTATATATATATATATATATATATATATATATATATGTGTATATATATATGTGTGTGTGTGTGTGTGTGTGTGTGTGTGTGTGTGTGTGTGTGTGTGTGTGTGTGTGTGTATAGAGAGATAGACAGACCAAAAAACAGTCCAAAAAAAAACAGTATCGGAAGATAAAAATGTATGAATAACAGAAAACACAACCAACAGTCCAGTGGGACGTGGGACTGTCCGTTAATACCGATTTCACATTCAATGCACAGCAATGCACAGAACCCAGATGATACAATTTTCCAATTTAATGAATTTTTAAAACAAAACCAAAACAACTAAATAACATTCAGGTTAAGTGCTTTCATCCTTAGTAATGGGCATCTTCAGAACCATGACCGAACTTCCCATAACACTTAAATCACAAATGAAATTGTCACACCCACATGAAAAAAAAATACAACAAACAACATTCCTATTCCGTACCAAGCCCTCACAGTCTCTTTAAAACAAATTCCAAAATTACTTTCCGTACATACCTACACAATTATTATCCTCTAAAAAATTATATTAATTAAATAAAGGTCATTTTAATAATGTAGACATGTATCATTTAAGTTTTTCTGCTAATGATATAAATCGTTACCCTGGTTGATTTGCTGCATCAAGCCTAAACTGCCAGCACATCTCTCTGTACAGAAGCCTGTTTTCCCAATCAGCATTATAGGAAATCACCTGGGTTTGTTAAAGAACTAAAAATATGTCTAGCCAGAGCACTTTTGCTGTCATTACGCTGGACACTATACAAATGTTGATAAATGGGTCTATATTATATCTTCGAAGAGTCAGTTCAGCGAACAGCATTTTATATCGAAATGCCGTTCAGCGAATTGTTCATAGTGAGATCAGGGTACAGTGAAGATCAGGAAATTTGCCCTTTCCTTACTATAGTTGGTATACATAATTAGCGGGGGTTTGGGGGGCCATTCGCTGAACTGAGTCTTCGAAAATATAATATAGACCTTGATAAACACCCTTCTTTAGTGCATTTTTAGTCTTTCCGATGCAGAATGCCGAACAGGTGGAACAAGTGGCTAAATATACCACTCGCTGTGTATTACAATGAAAAGTATGATTATAGTTTACAGCTGGTAAATCATCCAAGATGTAGAGAGAGAGAGAGAGGAAAAGAGAAAAAGAGAAAATGTATGTATATACTTCTATACATACATATATATATATATATATATATATATATATATATATATGTATATATATATATATATATATATATATATATATATATATATATATATATATTTATATACTTAAACTTGAAAATACTGAAATCATGAATTTCGGTATTTTGAGCTGAGAATGTCTAACCCTCACAAACACGAAACACCACAATTACGAACACTCACAACAATGAATCTAAGAAAACACAAATAAATACATACACCCCCCCCAAGACAACACAAACACTACAAAAGATAAACCGATAACACTACCATATGCTTCTGCAGGGGGGAAACCTCACCCCGCTACTTATATATACCAACTCTGAGGTTGCACTAACCCAAACATAAAAGGAACACACACCTTCCCTGACTTGCTCTACACTTGCACTGCAGGCACTCATATTTAAACTCAGTGATACACACACTACACATGTACAAAAATCATCACATTCAGCACTCACGCATATATACTCTCATCCAACTACCCCAACCTACTTCTACAACTTCCCACAACAACTAAACATTAATACCTTAACACTAAAGCCCTTAAAATTTGAAAACCTACCTGAATCTCTGAAGAGAAACGAACATCACCCGCCATATCACACAACCCTTAAAGTGACAGCACACACTGAATTACACACCATAGTAAATGCAACACAGATTTGTTAAACAAAGAATCGACATAGTGCAGTTTTGAAAAACTACACTTTCAACATTCTCGGCTCGAAATACTGAAAATTCGACATTTCAGTATTTTAAGTTTAAGAAATTGACATATATATATATATATATATATATATATATATATATATATATATATATATATATATATATATATATATATATATATATATATATATATATATACATGTATGTATATATATATATATATATACATACATATATATATATATATATATATATATATATATATATATATATATATTATTTTATTTTATTTTTTTTTTTTGGTTTGGTTTGATATGACTTTGCCCCTTGACCCTGCCTCTCTCAAACTTATCTCACTCTAAGAATTTTCATATTTTCATACACACACATTATCACTCATTTTTGTCATCAAAAATGTTTTATGATCGATGAGACAGATGACCGTTGCTCTGAATTGAATGATTATTGAATGAGTATGTTAGCACAGAAACCAAATTTTATTTCCACAGCTTCTCATAACATTATGCTGCATACTCACCCCATCCATCTGTAAATGGTTGCATATCTCTTTGGCTGTGTAGACTAAGTTCAGTTTCTACGGGATTTCTTTCTGTGCCTACGTATTGTAATATATATATATATATATATATATATATATATATATATATATATATATTGAAACAGTCCCAAAGCTGCAGACGGATGAGCACCAATACAAAAAGTCAAAAGGAGCACGTCTACAAACACCGTTGCTGAACGAATAATCCAAATGCGATAATCCAAATAGGAAATCAGTGGATATAAAACAGCTTTATTAAAATAGAGAACGTTCTCTATTTTAATAAAGCTGTTTTATATCCACTGATTTCCTATTTGGATTATCGCATTTGGATTATTCGTTCAGCAACGGTGTTTGTAGACGTGCTCCTTTTGACTTTTTGTATTGGTGCTCATCCGTCTGCAGCTTTGGGACTGTTTCAATTTATTCTACACTTTTGTGGGTTTGGTTTTTGGTTTTATATATATATATATATATATATATATATATATATATATATATATATATATATAGTTCCCCTTTATATAAGCTGAGGTGGTGGTGCTGCGGTAGCATTGTCGCCTCACAGTAAGACATTGTCCTGTTCGATTCTCAGGTAAAGCGTCTTCTGCGTGGAGACATGCGTGAATGGGCGTACCTTCGTTGAAGGTTATGTGTCAGGCCTGGCAAGTCGGTATGTAAAAATCTACTGCCAATCATTAGTGGACTGGAGTTCCGCTGTGGCGACCCCTAACCGGGAAAAGCCGAAAGATACAACAACATATAGTTCCCCTTTACAATCCTGAAATACTGAAAGCTTGAATTTCAGTATCTCGGGACCGTAAATACTAAAATGTAAAATCTCGAAAGTGCATAAGTGTGAATTCAAATAGCTCTAATCCGTGCTTATGCAGTTTAGCAACGGGACAGGAAGTGTTTGGCCGGGATGCTTTACAGAAGTGAAGGTAAGTGAGTATATGTGAGTTTATTGTAAGTTGTGTGTGTGTGGGTTAGGGTAGGGAGGTTGTGTTTGTGTATGTATGATGTGTGTGAGTGTGTGTGTGTGTGTGTGTGTGTGTGTGTGTGTGTGTGAGGGAGTGTGGAATGTGTGGTGTGAGTGATGAATTTCTTAAGTGTTAGTGCGATCTCGGAGTTGGTATATATAAGTAGTTGGGGGGGTGCAGCCCCACCTCATGGGGGTGCAGGGGGTCTTGCTCCCCTGTGTAGATGTAGTGTAGGATTGTGTAGTTTGTGTGTTGTGGGTTGAATGGTGTGCGTGTTGTGTGGTGTATGGTTTGTGAATGTTCAGGATTTCAGTTTTCCGTGTTTGTGTGTTTCGGGATTGTGGGCTGTTTGACTTTATAGTTACGAGATATTGAAATTCGAGCTTTTAGTATCTCGAGATTATAAAGGGGAACTCTATATCTATATATACATATATATATATATATATATATTATAAATATATATATATATATATTTTATATATATATTTTATATATATATATATATATATATATATATATATATATATATATATATATATATATATAGATATGCATATATCTGTCTATATATATATATATATATATATATATATATATATATATATATATAGCATGTACTCACCATACACATATACATGTGTGTGCGTGTATGTGTGTGTGTTTTTGCAATTATAATGTGAGGAAAAGTTAACATAGACTCCATTAGTGCATTAACTAAACATCTGTGTAGTTATTTTTACAGATCACATGCATTTTACACAAGAACTCTGTTTTTTACACATACCCCCTTTAATTATTCCTAAACCATTGTATTGCCCCTTTAATTACTGATGCAATTCAGAATGGAATGCTAAAACGACTTTAAAATCCCATCCTATCTTTTTTACATTTCTCTTCCAAAAAGCTCATGACAATTAGTAAGGCTTTTTCTGAAGAGTGTCCTTGCCTGGAGCCATATTGCTTTGAATTACAAGTGAAGTTTAGAAGATAATTAAACAGTTGTTTATGAATTAATTTTTGAGTATTCTAGGGAGAAAAGAGGATAGGGTATATGTTTTTGAATAGCAATTTCAGTAGAGGTGCAGCTTTTATGAAAGGGAATTATGTTTGATTATTTCTAGAGTTCTGGAACTGTTAACTCTGATTAAATGATTTATGCTGGTAGAGACAGTATATACTATTAAATCTGCTGCAGCATGAGCATATTTTAACGGTACATTTGCAGCTGCTAGAGAAATTATTTTTGAGTGTTATAGGTGTTCCTTTATAGTATCTGTAGGAGTCGCTAAACAGAGAAAGTACTTGTACAGGTATTTGAAGTGTTGCAAGTTGTTGAAGATGCATGGGTATTACTGAAGGAGGTGGAAGTGTTTATATAGTATGTGTTCATCTGCAAGCTGTATAGTATTTGCTTTCATTTGGGTGAAGCCAAGGGTGGGACTTACTACCAGACTTAAGAAGTTTATTAAGAGATGACCATCCCCCGGATTCATGAAGTTCGGCGCAAGGCCGGTGTAAGGCCTGCACCGGCCGTGCGGCATATAAATGGTGTAGTAGCGCCATATGCATATTAATGAAGGTGCGCCGCTACCACATCCACGTGCATAGGACACGTGCGCGAGTGCATGGGGCGTTACTAAGCTGCGCCCGGAGGCGTGTCAATGTCGGCTGGCGATGAGCAACCTAAACTGCTGAATATTATAGCCTGCCTGCAATAGTAATCGCACCTATCAGTGTCCGTGGATAATGAAACGTATGCAAAGCATGCAAAACAGTTCCCGGCCACACAAAATGGAGAACCAAACAGAAATGCACGCAACATAATATGAGTTTCCGTCCATGGAACAAATGATATATAAAATCATGTGTCTGTAATGTACTGCACTGTCAGAAGTTATAGCCAGTGGAAGCGAAGCGCATCATGTCAGCGCGCCGCCAATACACACATCTAGCCCCATGCGTATGGTCACCAGAAGTCCCACAGTGGTAGTGATAGTACACAGCAGGGTAGTTGTGGCTATATAACAACCGTAAAGAAACCTGACAGTCCAAATTGTATACCAAACACACACAAACATATGTATATTAAAATGTGCTATACACATGAACAGGAACGTAACCATCACATACACATAGGATGCTATATGCGTAACCGGGATATCCAAAAGTAGAACCCATGCATGCAAATGCAATACGCAACAACCCCTGTATAGCACATAACCCACACCCATGTCCGAATGTCCACCAAATCCAGCTACCAGCCTTGCGCATCCGTACACCTACACATAGCGAGTATTCCCCATATGTAGTAGGAAGTATCGTCCTAGGCAGTGTCAGGATTGCAAATATGTATCCCACATTCGTAAACATCCCATCACAGGTATGTAAATCCAAATGCCTGCGCGTTAATGTTACGGCAAAATGTGTGTACATCCCGCGTGGGATAAGTAACCTGTTGAAACCTCAGAGTTGTTTACATGCCACGGTGTCCATTACTGTACACATCTGGACAAAACATGTAAGTGTAGTCACGGTACTGTTCAGTTTCTACACAGACATGCAAATCATACTACGCAGGATGGAACAGCTGTCCACCATGCAGGTCACCCCACTAGGGTTGCCACCTGTTCAGATGGCCAAGGTGGGACATCCCTTGTAGAAATGTGAGAATTTGCAGGATAAAACATACCCCCAGCCAGCGCAAAGGACAGACTTACACGTGTATGCCAAGATAAAAGCTTATGCCATAGCATTTGAATAGCTTATGCTATCCCAAATAATAGTTATGTGTACCAGATACAAAATACCTGTATCATGCAACTAGTACAGAAAATAAGAAATATAGTATTGTCTTAAAATCACAGGACATTTGCCATGTCTTAGGTGTCATCGCAGGACACAACTGTCCAAAGTGGGACCTCCCCTCGCAAAGAGGAACAAGTGGTAACCCTACTCCCCACTGAATTATCGACAGTATATATTCAACTCAATCACATACCGACACCACCTCTCAACCTATTACAGCAACAAAACCTGGACAAAGCCTAAAAGGATGGGTGGACAAATAGGGACAGATGTAATTACTGCTCTCACAAGCTTCGAAAGTTCACTGAATAATAGTATGTACATAAGCAGGAAATGTTGTGAAGGATGTGGGGTAGTCCACAGTATTACAGAGGTCTGTACATATATACTGTAACAAACCGTCACATATGTTGACTGTACTACTGCATACCCATAGTTAATTCATAGTTAAGTCATGTGCAAAATAATAACCCTCGTAAGAATGAATACAGGAAATAGTCAAATGTGAATGGGAACACCACTCACCGTGGATTATGTATCGTAACCACCCCCACCCATATTATGTATTGCCAACATCATAAGCTGCTGACAGGTGCCCAAACACCTGTGTCTGTAAACACAGATTAAATGTTTAAAATGGACAAACCCTGTCCATGTGCTTTGTCTGACATTTGAACATGGTCAAGGCAGTTCCATTCACCAGGCAGACAAGCCTAAACCCAGATCACCACATGAACACCCTGACAATTAAAGACCTGTATGTGTCAGGACTATAAGCCTTTGGGTTCTGAATATCCCTGCAGTGATGAAATATGCAGCTTGGGTCCAGAGCAGTAGGGAATAGGGAATGTGTAACATGTAGTACCACATTTTTCCCAGCAGGAGAATGGATGCCTGTGACGTAAGTGAAGTGGTGAGGCATATGTTAATTTAGCTATGTACTATGGGTATGCATATAAATGAGTCAGAACACCAAACGTATAGTGGTTACAGCATCCGGCCAACGTGAATGCAGTCCCAGTTGAACAACAACTACAGCACATATAATGTGAAAGTGTACTGAATGCATCTGTGCTGTACAGACAGTTAAATATGTAAAGGTGAACGTGTGTTTCGCAAACGTCCGTTAACCGGATTACAGATAATTACTGGTACTATCACAAGTAATAAAGCCCACGTAAGCACAAAGACTTAGTAAACATATGTAACCCACAATAAGGATATGCATGCGCGCCTGCGCGTAACCCACAATAAGGAAATGCAAGTGCGCCTGTGCGTGTGTGATCCGCTCACAGCATAGTAAATGAATGCTGTTTCCCCCATGTTAGTTATACATGGCTCAAACCTGTTAACCTCGTAAAGTATGAAACCGGACAAAGCCATGCAAACTACCGGTACAAATAGGGACAAACCCCAGATATGTGCCAGAACAAACATAGAAAGTGGATAGAATAACGGGTGTGTCAGTAGCATGGATTCTCTGAAGGGTATGCAGTCGTAACCTGAACTGCTTGCCAGAATTCCCCACCGTAAGTCTCAAATGAAATGCCACTAAATTGCCAGATAGACACAGGTTTATGTAAAACACAGCGAAAATAAAGGGGCAACCAGCTGTACACTCTGTGACAATCTGTATAATGGAAAGGTATGGTATGGATATAGATATATGTGTATACACATAATCCACAGACGTAAACCAAAGCAAGTTATGAAATGAGGATTATACATGTATATATGTATACACAACAGACTTATGCCCCATAGATATGACATATGTACATAAATAGGCGACGTTATATCTAATATGGGTAGACAAACAGACATGCAGGAAAGGTGAATAAACCACAGCATTCCAAACCATTGGCCAGAAAGTGAAAGTCCAGCAAGTTCTACACTTTAAACATGCAGATAGGTGTCCATTGCAGGACTCCAAAAATTGATTCTTACGTAGTGTCAACCGACATTGACGCAAAAGAAGTGACCGCAGCAAATACGAAATAGCTGTACATGCAACAGTATCAGGTGCAAGGGTGATGACACATGTGTCGATAGAATATATGACATACGAACTGATATCCGGAGAGTGGGGAGTGCATATAAGTGTCTCCACACTTCAGTACCGCACACATTAAACATGTGTAATGGGTACTGTAGAGGGTTGTCAGGTATGGGAATCATGGGAATGCAGAAATGGGCCTAGGTGTTGTTTGGCAGAGATTTTGTAGGCCCGCCCCGTGGGAGTGATGTGGGTATAGCACACGCCTATATTCTCAATAATGGGGCAAAGCATCCACTGGATATTGCGGAAACCATTTTGGCAATATGTAAGGCCCTATATCAGTGTCATGTAGGCGATTATCATGGATGGACATGCATACGACCAAGATGGTACCCATAACTGGCAAACTGTCAGAATAACACAGCTGCACTAAGGCATAGTACACGAAATACAAATAGGGACTATATTAGATATACCCCAGACAAAGTCAGAACGTTGTGAGAATACTGGCGTACCCATGAATATGGATGTTATGAGTGTTACTAATCATGTAATGGAAATGTCAGTCACTATTATCTACCACACAGTCCGTAATGCCTTGCCATCAATTTACCAGAAAGGCACATCACTATGACAAATGTAACAAGGGCAAAGGTCAAACGTCAGGGCGTTTACCCAAAATGTGTACAGGTTAGGGGTATGAAGGTAACCTGTCCAAAATACATGTACAGATCTAGTGATACTAGGTGGACAGGTGAGAAGAAAGACATCGGGACAAATGAGAAAACATGTACAAGTCACACGCATGTACTCCGACAAATGTGAATGACAATGTATGCCCTGTGAATGTCAATGTGGAAGGTTAATAGACACAAAAGTAATGTGTCCCTCAGGGTGTCATGCAGTGTCACCGTAACAATGTCCAGTCCCCCAGACACGTACGTGAGCTCTGCCACTGACGGAAAGCGCAAATACCGGCGCACACATATGGTACATGATAGACCAATTAGTGTGGATAAGCAGCTGTTGGCCTGTGTGAGGAATACAACTGTCTGGGTGGGTGTGTCCTGCAATATAAATGTAATGGCATGTGGCCTGTGATGCCGTCATACAGTGTGTGTATTGGTGTCAGAAAGCTGATATTTTATATCAGACACATACTCCGCAACTGTACAGATTTACGCAGAATGTGCAGAGTTCTGCCTCATATGTTTGGTGTGTTCCATGTAACAACAGTAACATTCTGGCACTTTCATGATAACTGAAGACATGAAATAATGACAAACATGTGAGTAGACACCAAATCCGACAGAAAAGCCATACTAATGCAAAACCTATTATTGTGTCAACTATCTACGTTTGTAAGAGCAACATGTCAATACTGCCCTTATGTGTCCCACTATCAGATAAGGCCTTGTCCAGCAACTTGCTCTAGGAGGTGGAGTGGTATGAACAGAAACAGATACATGTGTGAGGAAACAGCAATATCGACTGCAAGATAACGCAGAAGGTATGAAATACGCTGCAGTAGGATGTGCAGTACTGTCCGCAGGTATGTGCTGACATGTCAAATGACACAGCAGTCTACATGAAGAACCTATAGGGCTGTCACCTTTACAAATGATGATAGTGGGACATACCCACAGCCATGCACACAGCACAAATAGACATACACACATCAAAACTAGGCCATGATACATGAAGCCTCCGGCGTGTACGAGTACAGTGAGAGTACAGCAAGGATAGATGTCTGCCAAGATATACAGCAAAAGCCTGTAAGGGTGTGTAACACCACCCGTAACACGGACGTTGCATGGACAATGATGGGAGTTGCAACATACCCCATTGGTATGTGAAAGCTATGCAAATATGCGATACATGAAACAGTCAGCTGTCCATGCAAGAGCAGAGTTATGGGCAGAAAATAGATTTTATATATATATATATATAGAGAGAGAGAGAGATACAGACATACACACACACACACACATGTGGCAGGGCTGGTAATTGAACCTACACATGACTACCCTATCACACTACAGCATGACGCATTTACAGAACACGCTACCGAGATTACTAAACACAGCAGACACACAGGCATTCTACTAGGTGCGTGTCAACATCTGCAAAGACAAAGACGTCAGCAGGATACATCTGTGTTGTGAAGCGTCTAAAAGCATAACCTGAGTCCCCAGGTGGACGGGAGCATGCACACACACACATCTGGCAGGCCTGGGAATCAAACTTACACCTAACTACCCTATCACACTACAGCATGACGCATTTACAGAATGCGCTACCGAGATTACTGAACACAGCACTCCCAGAGGCATACTTGTAGGTGGGTGACATCATCCGCAAAGGCAAAGACGCCGATAGGGAATGTATGTGTTGTGAGGCATCTAAAAGCATTACTGTGTCCCCAGGCAGCTGGAAACACACACACACTTGGAAGGGCCGGGAGTTGAACACACACCTACTTACTCTAACACACTACAGCATTACGCATTTACAGAATGTGCTACCGAGATTACTGAACACAACACTCCCAGAGGCATACTTCTAGGTGGGTGACATCATCCGCAAAGGCAAAGACGCCAATAGGGAATGTATGTGTTGTGAGGCATCTAAAAGCATTACTATGTCCCCAGGCAGCTGGAAACACACACACACACACTTGGAAGGGCCGGGAGTTGAACACACACCTACCTACTTTAACACACTACAGCATTACGCATTTACAGAACGCACTACCAAGATTACTGAACACAGCACTCCCAGAGGCATACTTCTAGGTGGGTGACATCATCCGCAAAGGCAAAGACACCAATAGGGAATGTATGTGTTGTGAGGCATCTAAAAGCATTACTGTGTCCCCAGGCAGCTGGAAACACCCACACACACACACACATACTTGGAAGGGTCGGGAGTTGAACACACACCTACTTACTCTAACACACTACAGCATTACGCATTTACAGAACGCGCTACTGAGATTACTGAACACAGCACTCCCAGAGGCATACTTCTAGGTGGGTGACATCATCTGCAAAGGCAAAGACGCCGATAGGGAATGTATGTGTTGTGAGGCATCTAAAAGCATTACTGTGTCCCCAGGCAGCTGGAAACACACACACACACACACACTTGGAAGGGCCGGGAGTTGAACACACACCTACCTACTCTAACACACTACAGCATTACGCATTTACAGAATGCGCTACCGAGATTACTGAACACAGCACTCCCAGAGGCATACTTCTAGGTGGGTGACATCATCCGCAAAGGCAAAGACGCCGATAGGGAATGTATGTGTTGTGAGGCATCTAAAAGCATTACTGTGTCCCCAGGCAGCTGGAAACACACACACACACTTGGAAGGGCCGGGAGTTGAACATACACCTACCTACTCTAACACACTACAACATTATGCATTTACAGAACGCGCTACCGAGATTACTGAACACAACACTCCCAGAGGCATACTTCTAGGTGGGTGACATCATCCGCAAAGGCAAAGATGCCGATAGGGAATGTTTAGAGAGTGAGCGGTCTGAAAGCATATTACCATCCCAAGGTAGACGTACACAAACACGCCAGTGCTGTCATCAGGCCAACTAAATATCTATGAAGCACAACAACACTGAATAGATATGGGATGCGCCACAGACAGTACACCCTTCGAGAGAGCAACAAGTGTGTTCAATGTAGGCATCCATCCTGACATTGAAATTGGACATCTGGTGCCTGGATGACCACTATGGCTATACAGGATGTCAATGGCCATGCCCACATGCTTAGTATCACACGTCTGTTTGGAATGTACTGTGTGTCCATCTACACAATGGCGTACTGGGCATGCTCACACACTTAGCTGTTGCAAAGGGCCATCTTGCATGCACACGGAGTCTAGTCACGGAGGGGCGCAGTGTGGAATGTACTGTGTGTCCATCTACACAACGGCGTACTGGGCATGCTCACACACTTAGCTGTTACAAAGGGCCATCTTGCATGCACACGGAGTCTAATCATGGAGGGGCACAGTGTGGAATGTACTGTGTGTCCATCTACACAACGGCGTACTGGGCATGCTCACACACTTAGCTGTTGCAAAGGGCCATCTTGCATGCACACGGAGTCTAATCACTGAGGGGCGCAGTGTGGAATGTACCGTGTGTCCATCTACACAACGGCATACTGGGCATGCTCACACATTTAGCTGTTGCAAAGGGCCATCTTGCATGCACACGAAGTCTAATCATGGAGGGGCGCAGTGTGGAATGTACTGTGTGTCCATCTACACAACGGTGTACTGGGCATGCTCACACACTTAGCAGTTGCAAAGGGCAATCTTGCATGCAGATGGAGTGTACACAGAGAAGGGCACAGTAAGGTATAACTGCCCTCACGCACAGGGCGGTCACACATGCAGTGACCTGTACACACACAGCTGCCATCACAGCTGTCACAGGTGTAGGTCACACACGTACACACTGCAGTGTACACTGTAGCTGTCAAGTCAGCACCATGTCATTGGTGCAGCACTACACAGCCTTACGGTCCCACAACACCATGTGACACATGACCACTGGGCTGTACAGCGGTGTACACCAGCTGTGCAGAGTACACGTACCAACAGGGATCCAACAGGTGTTATGCATTGCAATGATACCAGTATACATGAAAAGGTCGGCTCAAGACATACCATGGCCCTTACACAGCTGTGACACCTGACTGTTGCTGTACACCAATGAACACACGTCTGGGTATGTCATACATGTGATTGTGTGGATGTGTGCATGAACTGCACACACAACACATACATACATGGCCTTTGATGTACCTCGTGCATAACACTGGCCTAATCAATGCTACACACGCGAATTGAAGGTGGGACCATGTCTGTTGAATGCTCACACTACAGGGGGTAGCAGTGTTGACTGGGACACATACCCTTGTACTGGTCGCCTGTGACACCCGTGATATCATACCGCAGTCCATGTGTTATGTATGTCAACACACATGTCCAACAATAGCAATGCATACAAACATGGCAACAGGAGACACATGTGACATCTGTACTGTGCATGCAGCAAACATGCATGTGCAGTGGCCGATGTCCGTAACATAGTTGCACCTACCTACGACATGCAGATGCAATGCAGACCCATCATTGACATCTGTATACGGTGACATACAAACAGCACATATGGAGGGATGTATGTACATAATGTGGTGAACCACCTGTCTAGATGTATGTGTGCAGGGGGTGGCTCACAGTTGTGTCACACACCATCCTATCATGCCATGTGCTAACTGTACGCTATGTCGCTGTTACGTGACGGTGCTGACATAATGCATACACAGCGGTCAGGTGTTAACAACTATATGTCATATGGCACCTGTAACACCTACAACCTCCCATGTGTATATAGCAGCACATTTGCCAGATATAGCGTTGGTACACATAATGCAGTCAATACCGCTGCATGCCCATCAAACGTGTCATCATATGGCAGGTGTATCATTCCCAGCACTGCCATGTGTGTCCGAATGTGTGACCAGGGATGCCATATATCGCGGGGAATATGTCCCAGTTGCTACACATCCCTGTACACCATTGTAGAGAACTGTACATACATCAGTGTGGGAAGCATGACGTTCGCCGGTGAGGTGCATCACACACATCGGCTGTCCGTATACACATGTGTGGTCACCACAGTGTGTGTGTGTCTGTATGTATGTCTGATGCTTGGTGTGAGTGTGTATGTTAATATACGGTGGGAAATTATCACTGGCCCCACGTGTTGACTAACCCGTAATGGTGATGCATTGCACAACCCTGTTGATGCCATAGGTCCCAGCCATACTGGCTACCTGTGCATGTCCCTTCTCTGTGACATGTTGTGTGGGTGCATAGTACCGTGAGGGTGATGACCACACAGGCAAGGGTCCCCAGCTGCACACTATGGGGGTGCGTTATAGTGGTGCACACCCCGTGACTGCGGCCATGTTCACGTACTGTTACAGGGTCCTACTGCTGCACAGTGTAGCCTCCAGCTACCAAGTGACACCTCACATCATCATTGGCCAGGCTGCTGTGTACAACCCCTGCACCATGTCACCATACCTGTAATGTGTCCTGCTATGTATGTCACGTCTCTGTCCAGTGTAGCCTGTGGCACCGACCACATGCGTCAGGTGCAGTATATGTGCGGACATCTGTGTCATGTTTGTGTGTCCAGTCAGGATGAGGGTACATGTAGCATGGTGATATTGCCAGACGTGCCTGTGTGCACTCCACAGTTATACGTGGGGGACTGCAAACACTGCTACCTGTAGTCACATGCAAGTACACCATAGGAGGGAACCAGGGTATCACAACCAACATGGTGCTACAGATGTAACCGAGACACATACCGTGAACACATCACAATGCATGCTGCATCTGCACTACATGGTGTGACTGGTGCATGTCGACAGTACACAACCTATGTCACATACACAACTCAGTATTCACACACAACCACTGCAACATACACATCCCTCACTATGCATACACAGGTATTACATACACCTCTCACTATGCTGTTCACCCTGTGCATCAGAATATTTGTGCATAACCCTGCACCGATGGTGTGGATGACAGGGATGCGGCACAGGCTTCATCATATGCACAGGGTGATATGTTTGCCAGGGGCATAGGCTGCACCAATGGATAACATCATGTGTGTGTGTAAGGGCCGGTGAGTTGACTGGACATGTCTGTGCAGAATGCATGTGGATGTTGTGGAGCCCTACAGTTGTGTTTGCTGTGTGCGTGTATGTGTGTACACAGTTTTGCCATTTGTGATGCCTACACGGGGTATAATTGACAGCCCCAGATTGTACAGTGCAGATTGTACAGCTCACTGTGTCCGTCCACGGCCACGTGACCTGTGCCTGCCTGGGGTTGCATGGGCACTACCAGGTGGAGGTACAGAGTGGCTACCGTCTGACGACACATGTCCGCTGGAACCATGTCCCCGCTTAGACCATCCAGGGCCATGTCCACGTGGCCTGCTGTGTCCTGGTGTTGACAGCACAGCACTAGCTGCACTGCTACTGCTACCAGCACTATGGGAGCGGGCATGTGAGGTCACGTCGACCTACACTAGGTGGTGTTGGTGGCCTACGTCCACGTGGCCTACGCCTCACTCCTACCAGGTGTTCCAGCATAGACAGCTCCCGCTCACGGATTGCCATGCCTCGGTCAAGGATTCCGACCATTTCACCTAGTCACCTATCCAGAACATTAGCAATCTGCTGTTGAGCATTTGCCAATGCCTGGATGTTGTCATTTAGGGTATGGATAGCAGCCCTCTGCAGCCTCTGCCCTTCTCTGTTCTGCCGTTCAGCACGTGCCTGTGCCGCCATTACAGTCCGGAACATGCGTCTGGTGATACCAGCTGCTGCGCTCTGTCCTGCAGGTGCATGTCTGCCAGAGGTCCTCCTACGAGCAGCACCGGCCACATGCCTGTGTGGCACATCTGCAGTCATTACACTGACACCATGGTGTGTAGACACACCTTCTGTAGCCACCACACGTTCCTGTTCCATGCCAACAGACACTGACTGTCCTTCCTCTATGGCCACCGGTGATGCGGTATGTGTTGGCAGCAGAAATGTGTGCGGGAAAGAGGGGGACATAGCTTGTATGGTAACCATTGGCACAGATTCAGCCCCTGACAACCCTGCCTGTACCTCATGCATATGTTCATCACCGCTAGTATCTGTGGGGGCACTAACATCAGATGGACCGCAGGAGGGTAACGCACCTACATCACCTGTGAATGCAAAGAAATACTGTAAAGTACAATAGACACAGACACACACACAGACACACACACACAAACACAGACACAGACACACACACAGACACACACAGACACACTCAGACACACACAGACAGACACACACACACAGACACACACACACACAGACACACAGACACACACACACACACACACACACACACACACACACACACACACACAGACACACCATGCATGTGATTTGTCAGATGGCATGCAGCATGCCTGCGATAGAGCAGAGGGCATGCAGCTCAGACATTAATAGTGTTAGTAAGCATACCTCCCTGGGGTGCACACTACAGCAAGCAGGTGTCATATCAGTAGCCATGCAGTTCACACAATCATGGTAGTATGCATGCATCCCCGTGATACACCATGTGGCCCAGAACAGGATAACAGTACACATGGCTGACGTGACCTTGACATGTAATTTGCTGACATGTGCATTAACATGCATACATGTTTGACACAATGGTGTCCTGACACATGTACAGCATCATAATGGGCTTCACATTGCAGTGTTGTGTGTATGCCCTACAGATAGAATGCATGTTTAGCAAATGTGCATGAGTACGGGAGGGTAGTGTGAGCCATCTACATTGCTATACAGTGTGAAGTACAGACACTGTGCCATTCCATGGCAATATGAGGCATGTATGTTGCTGTAGAATGCATAATATGTACACATTGCATAGCCATAACTGCAACACAGTCGTGATGTTCGACAGATCGTATATGGTAGACTTCAGTGACACCTCCAGTAGCTGTGCACAGGCTTTTAGGTTGTCCACTGTACCACATCAACTGTATAATTAGTCAACTAAGGCTATAATTGGACCATGTGTGGACAATGTGCAACAGGGTGTATACACATCCCATGTACTGTGTGGCTACATGTCTCTGGCCATCCCCCATGGCCATGTGTGCACATGTGGTGGCCAATTGTGTGTGATGGGCATCTTCTCCACATGTCTGTGTGGTCCCATATGACATACTCCCATACATGTCAGATATGTCACATTCCACAGGTCTATGCAGACAATGGGTTGTATGTTTGGTATGTGGGGTATAGGTCATGTGATAGTGTGACAATATTGCAGACAGAACACTACATGTCTGGGACATGTCAGGTGGCACATCACAATGTGTGCACCCGATGCAGGGGCATATGACACAATGGTGACACTTGTGGGCTGCCCATATCACAGCTCACTGGGTGGTACTGTGTGCGTACCACACATGTTGTTCCAATGCATACTACATATGCCTCTATTGTAGAACACCTCCACCGTTGTATGCACAGCTGACCACACATGTCGCAATGACAAGTACTGTGGTTTCAAGTCTTTGTATCATTACGTTTGAATATATTGCACATGGGTGGCATGTGTGAATGCATGGTGGTGCGACCTGCATATCGTGACTGGAACAAACATCAGGTGTGCAAGTGTTAACTGGCCACATGGCAAATAGATCTACACTGTAACATGCCTGATACTGATGACAGTCTCACCTGCAACGGACCCATGTCTGTGCGGCATGCCAGAGGTACCTGTATAGGGGTGACACACCAGTATGAACATTATCCATGACTGTATGACAGCCACAGGTTGCACTGTGCATGTGCACACATTCACCTGTGTAATAGCATATAGTATGCACATGTATGCATACTCAACGTAGCATACTGTAGTATGCAGCATGTGTGTCCACATACCTGGCATATGTTGTTACTTTACATTATGTACAGTGACACATGCAACTACATGGGATATAATAGCCATATGTGCATTACTGACTTACCAGGCAACTCCAGGCTCATTGGTTGGGAGACACCCACCTCCACGATGGCAGCTAGTGTTTCTGGATACTGTTCCTTGGGTGTCCTCAGACTGGCCAGTAGCTCCTTGGTGTGTGTAAGTGGGGGCTGGGTTGGTGGCCCACCACCTGTTCCACCTTGTTCCCTGGCGATTGCAGTGGCACGCTGTTTTGCATGTCGTATCAGGTCCGTGCAGTGTCTGCGCACCTGCTGGTAGGTGCAGTTATGACCACCCACACCGTTCACCCTCCTGCGTAGATTCTGCCACAGGTCATCCCGCTGCTGGGCATGCTGTGGCACATGGCTGAACAACAAGTCATAGTTGTCATGGAGCTGTGGGATGAGGACATCATCCTCCTGGCGGGTGTATGCTGGGAGGCGTGTACGGGGCATTATCTGTAAAACATAATGATGGTGACAGGTCACAGTTTCAGAGATGTACAGAGATACTGCTGCACATACATTTCTATGACATCTACTGCATCTGCACAGTTATCTTTGCAAAGCACCATGACACTGACACGACTGATGTGTTTGTGTCACACACGTCACACCCATTATGCATTGGATATCATCACCATATATGTGTATCACCTCATTACAGTGTTCATACTCCATGTAAATGCTGTCTTGCTGTGGGCATGTCTATTTGCCTGCACTTGTGTTCTTACCTCGATGTGTCCACGGTACTACTGTTGACCTAGATGCTGTGTATATGTCACATATCAACACAGACACAGCCGGAATGGACTTGAGCAGTGACAATGCACACATATGCATGGACACCTGTACATGCATGTGTTTTTCCATATACTTCTACACAGCACTGTACAACTGTTCAATATCCTGACACGGATCGCCTGTATTACACATGTGATAGACATGGGACAATGGATAGTCAGACGACATTCGCAGGGATGGTCATCAACCATAGCATGTGCGGGCATGGTTTCCACGCTGTTACAGACGGCCATTGTGCCACCGCAAGCTGCATCAGTGCCACATTACTGATCCAGTCAGTTGATAGTACATCTACCATGCGGCCATCACACCATGTATGACTGGGATGACATCTGCAGCTTTGATGGACAGGGTTGCATGGTATGGCGGGAGTATGTCACATATATGGCACAGGGATCTGTCCAGCCTGTGGCGATCCTAGTATTAGGACGGTGGCTGTCCATGACATATGTCATATAGATCAGGATATGGACATGTAGCATGTCCATCATCATGGTGTAGCAAATGTCCTTCTGCAAGGTAGACGGCATGCTGCATAGTGGAGGTGTGGATTGTGAAGGCTGGTATCACACATCCATGATAGCCATTACCCCTTACAGGTGGTATGTGATCCAATATTGGTCACCACAGTGCTGTATATGCCTGGCCAGTGATCTCCGTGCTCATGGATGGCAGCTTGACATGACATGGGTACCTCAGATGACTACCGAAGGGGCCTGGAGACGTCACCATGTTGGGGGTGCACTGCACAGCACCATCCCTTACACAGTGTCCATAATGTTGACCACAGCCTAGGAAGCAGTTTATGGGTACAGGGATGTTCACCTAGCGGTGACACTGCTGGTATCATCCATCAGACTGTGCACATATGTCACACACCTCACATACACAGCCCATTCTGTATGTTGTTCACAACACTGACACAGCTAAACTGATAGGTCATGGCCATTCACAGCCTTACATACACAGATGCCTAACATTTGTCTGTGTGGTATGGGCTACAATGAGGGTGGGGTACAACACATTAACCCTGTTCTACTGTGTCTGGCACAGATGTGCTGTGCACATGTCACTCTTGCACCTTTTGTAGTTGTGGGTCTCTCAACAGGCCACTGGTGGAACACTCCTGTGACATGCAAAGGTATTTGTAATCAAATATCCGTGCTATCTTGTACATCTGTACTGCTAACATCTTCAGTGGTAATGGTTCATGGACATGCACACCATACTCAGCAGGGATATAGTGCGGTGCCACCCTAAATGACTGTCATCACCACTTGTGGGTTGATATTATCCAACACCCTATCTGTATTGTATGGTCATGCTAGGCACTAGTTCAGAACATGTGAGCATGTCATGAGCTACTGATTACTATAGCGCCCATTCCACACCATTTCCCACAGGTACACTGGCTGTCCTACACTTCCCAGCTTGCTTAAGGTACGACAGCTGTTGTACACACATAACGCACATATCCTGTGGGACATGGTTGTATATGCAGGCATGTCCAACTGTCACGTACCAGTGCTACTACCTGTCTATATGAGGGATATGTCGTACATGTGGCAATGGAGCAATTGTCTCATGTACACATTCAATGCTCACTTCTCAACATACGGCACTACAGCCTGTGGGGGATGCACGTCTGCAGCCGTGCTGGGCCCATAGCTCTCAGGTGTACCTCATTACGGGGAACGTACCTCATTTGGGGTTCTAAAAGGTGCATGTTCCTCAAGGTTCCACATTGGAAGGGTCTGTCACACATTCATTGTTGTACATAGTTTACCTGCTAGCCATGGCTAGATAGATGAGAATCATATTAATTCATTGGAATATCTGTTTTATACGTAAGACCAGCCTATTTTAGCCATCATATGCCCTTCCTAGTTTTTGCTGTTAGTAAGCCAGTTGTAAGTGTTCCACGTTTCGCCCATTGGTCACACTGTATGTGGGCTAATGTTCCTCATTTTGGGGACAGGAGGCTGACAGCTATGGCTGGGGGTAATGCTGTCGCCAACCCTGACTGCACCTGACAGTCATTTGGGGATGTGTAACATTCGCAACACACCCCACCCATCACATAGTCTCACATAATCTACACCAATGGCCACACCTACGAGGACAACCTGTGCAGTACGTCTCCATACTCACTGTAGGCACCAGAGGTAGCCCCCATCATGGAAGACAACATCACCAGCTTATATCCCACAGACTCATGTGTGCCCACCACATACAGCCAATAGTGCGTTATAACATTCACAACACACCAGTCATAGCTGACTCTGTAGCTGTATTTGCCCTACCTTCAGGGAGACGGTCTGTATTGTGTTTTGTTATGAGTAACTGCAACTATTATGCATGGAGACAAGTATAGTTTGGATTCATGTCCCCCGTGGATTGTGTGTGACAGGTAGAGTATTTGGTTCAACATGTGGGTGTACCTGTCATCCCGACGTCTGATAACGGAGTATTGCAATCAATACCTGTAACATGGCTGTTTGTTCCATTATACAACGCCTGCAATTTTGCATGTCGTCTTTAATTGTGTGTCTCACACGGTATGTTGAGGGTTCTGCAGATGCAACTGACTGACTGGATGTTTGTGCTGCTATTACAGTTTGTATTGCTTTAGTTTCTAGTGTGGGGGATGTCGGTGGTTGTACGTAACATATACGGTTTGTGGGCCTTGCATTTCTACATAATCCGTATATATGTGTGTGGGCTCCGTCCCTGATTAGAGAGCTAACAGTTAGTAGACTTATGTTACGGGATTGTACGTTGGGCCATTGTTAATTGGTTTCTATATCGTCTGCAGGTGAGCTTGCTACTTGTATACCTCCGTAATTGCAGCGATATATCAGGGGATATGTGTAGGTGACAGCTATCCCTTGTATTTCTGTCCCAGATATTTGCAGTCATTGTGGTTGTGTTGTTAAAAGAGCCTGTTTGCCATGGGTTGCCACCTTATCATATGGTCATTGTTGGACACTTGCGGGACACAAAGCGGTGTTTACAGGCCAACACGTAGCCACGGTCAGTACACAGGTAGCACATACTTTAATCCTCACTACATACCTATTGTTGTGTGACTTTGGATACATATCATATCGCATGTAACATTTAAGTTTCTTACATACAGGCATAACTATTAAATACGACTGTTACATTATATATGGGGCATATTTATGTCCTACCATCTCGGACATTTGCCCTTTGTACTGTTTTATGTCAGGACACACCTGCCCAGGGTGGGGATGTCCCTCCTACTGTGGTACAGGTAGTAACCGTATGCCTACGGCTAGCTATACCCACACCTACCATACTCGTCTGCCTCTGACTTGGCACCAACATACACATGTTGCGGACACACACACACATTACAGTCACACAGAAACGCACACGGCACCCTCAACGCACACTTACACAGACTACGGCACTCACAGACACAGTTGAACACAGTACCTACGTGGACCGCGACACCGTCAGCGGTGACTAACCGTCCCTTCATATCATCATACTATTACTCGCGGATGTACTGTTCGGTACTGTGTTCTATCGGTCTTTCAGCCTCGTGGTTACGCATGTCGGTATGTTACACATTCCATGGTTGGCGGTATCCTATTTATTTGTACCTCCAAGATGTTATGAATGTCGTTGAACTATCTATCATATTTGCAGATATCGCTGAATCCATCTATATCACCATATATCCCTCTATTGCCCTTTCTATCTGTATTATATATATGCATATGTGTACATATATATATATATATATATATATATATATATATATATATGTATGTGTATATATATATATATTTCTATATATATATATATATATATATATATATATATATATATATATATATATATATCTATCTATATATATATATATATATATATATATATATATATATATATATATATATATATATATATATATATATCTGGTGGGGAATGTGACAGGTACACAGCACCACCATATGCTGTAAGACTCATGTACTGTTCAGGTGTTGGCATTCCGTGTTCCACTGGCTGTTGTGTTTACAATGTTTGAGGGCTGCCTATGTAGGAGTCACACATTGGGACACCTATACGATTACAATTTACAGGTGGTCATGTTTGTGTGCCATCCATTTTACTGTGTGTGCAGGTGGAGAGGTGTCAGTCCGTAGGGGCCTACACGGTCAGAGTATGTGCTATACGTTCACTCTTTGCCAAGGCGTAGGCATATTGGGCATGCCTCCGTCTGCCTACTGTGGCTGGCACAGTGTGTTCATGGTCTGAATCCCTCTGTGCCTGTACTGGCCTTGGAAATTGCGGTGGGCTATGAGGGCCTTCACCATTTTGTCCCTGCTGCAGCTGCTTCCGCAGGATCATATTATGTAGCGTGGCACATACTATGACGATGTGAGCACATGTGCCTGGAGAGGACTGCAAGGCTCCACCAGATGTATCCAAGCACCGGAACCGTGATTTCAGCATCCCGAACACACACTCTATGATGATTCTGGTTTGTGCATGTGCCTCATTATGGTGTTCTTGCATGGGTGTGTGTGCATTTCTGATGGGAGTCATCATCCACGGCTCCAGTGCATAGCCAGCATCCCCCACGAGATGGCCATGTGGGATGTCCCCCCTGACAAATACCTGATACAGCTGTGAGGCATGCCAGATATGGGAGTCATGGTAGCTTCTAGGGCTGCCAGCACACACATCCATGATAATGCCCTGGGCATTGCACACGACCTGGCAGTTGATGGAGTGGAATCCCTTGCGGTTTATGTAGTGCATACCCTGCTCACTGGGTGGTGACTTGATTTGTATGTGCGTGCAGTCTATCGCACCCAGTACCTCTGGGTATTGTGCCACACGGTGGAAGTGATGCATATTGCTGGCCAACTCCTCCTGAGTTCTGTGGAAGTATATCTGCTCATTGGCATGTGGTAACATGGCATCCAGGAACTGGTGTAGTACCCTGGATGCTGATGCCTGTGAGATACCCATTATATCTCCAGTTGGCCTTTGAAAGGTACCTGTGGCCAGTATTCACAGGCTTACACATACCTTCGTATCCACTGGTATGGGTTCCCCTCTGTTGTTTCTGGCTCTCAGGCGTGGCCGGCACAGCTCCACTATTTGCTGTAAGATGTCCCTGTCCACCCTGTAATGCTCTACTATCTCCAGGTCATGTAGCCCCTGGTAGGTTACCCTTGGTCTGAACACTCTCCTTCTCCTCCGAGGCCTGTGGTGGTTGTCGGCATCATCCTCCACAACACCGTCAGTCTCTAACACATGCTGATGAATCACAGCTTGGCAGCTCCCAACATGTACATTTTAAAAGTTCCCCATGTGTTTACACCTATGGTGCGGTGTTTGGGAATACACAGGTGTGTGTTGGGTGCTTACACACTTTATACTATTGTGCTGTGAATACAGATGATGTCATAGGGTGTGTATGTACGTTCGTAGCTACAGGTTATGTTATGTGTTTTACTGCCGGAACTACTATTGTGGTGCCTTTGGTGCTGAATTACATTTGCCTGCCATGGATTACCTCTTGACCTTCCCTTTACATTTCTGCGCGTTGCACCTACCATTTTCTGGCGTGCATCCTGCAGCCTACTTTCATTTGTACTTTCCTGGACCTGGCGTATCTTGCGTTATGTGTGCTACTGCCGGTCTGCTGTTGGTTTGCTTTGCTCTGCTGTGTCAGGTCTCCTATCTTTGCAATCCAATTCCTCCCCTCCTTTCTTTGCAATCACATGCCTCCCTTATCCTGTTTTGCAGGTTTCTGCAAGCGGACTTGTCAGCTGCCGTCGATTGGCCTTCGTGGGTTGATTGGTGTTGATTGCTCATTAGTACTCCAATTACCCTACTTCCACATTTCCTTTTCTTCCCCTGACCTTCCTGTTTCTGCTATTGTTTGTGGCGCATGCGTCCGATTAGTGGGTTTCGGGCATGTTTTCATCCTCTTACACATGCGCTTTTGGCCACCATGTGTGCTCTCAGCTAAACGATTCCTCCCCACCCCTATCCTGCAGCTTTGCTTAGCAACGGACAGGCCAGATTTGCAATGCTCCAATGTGCTTAGTGCTACAGTGGCACACCCCTCTGCTGATGTCATGTATCTCCTCTGAGCCACTCCTCGGTGTTATACCACTGCGCCGTATGGTACAACCTTCCTCCAGCGGGACATTTGCGATTCAGTATTATCTGCCTCATTTGCATGGCATTGACTACTAATTCATAGTTACCATGCCGAACACTATCGCAAGCCCTTAGCAACCCTTGCACCTTGGTTGTGGTGTTCCATGCCTACCATTGTGTGTTATGCTGTAAACCTGATTTCTATTATGTTGCGATTTTATGACATTTTTATATTATTTCTTTATGTTACAGCTTCTGCACACATGCCCTGCGGTTCTGCTGTGCGTTACTGTGGACATGACATTAAATGTTGTTATTTACATGTTGTGCATCTTTTCTTATGCCATTGGCTGTGTATTTCGCCATTGGTATATGTTCACATTGTGATACCTGGGTCTGGCCCTCTTCCATAGCTCCGATGTTATGTTTGGGAAAATGTAAACCGTGTTTTTTGGTTTACATTTCCGTGGGCTTACGCTATGCCTGCACCACTTCATGAATCGCTATATGCCTTCATTTGCATGGTGCAACACTGCACATGGGGTGATTTGCATACCTACGCCGGGGGCTGCGCAGATCTGGCATACGCCGGTAGTGCACGTGGAATTGGATCGTACCTGAATCGCTCGACGGCCATATTTGGCATTATAACACCTACGCTATGCGTGCGCCTGGTGCAAGCTTCATGAATCCCGGGGCATAAGTTTTTGCGTTGGCTATTTCAGAATAACGTAATGATCTTTCTTTGCTCTTTGTTTAGGACTTTCCTCACTAGCAAGGGCCACATTGACAAGAATGTATACAGCTACTCCAGCTGGAGTATGATTTTTCACTTGTAGCCATTGTATCCAGGAATATCATCAAACACTTTCTAACAAAATCTGTAAGTTAATTGCTATGATATATGCATACATGAACACCACTGCTAAAAATTAAAAAAAAAAAGTTAAGTAGCTGCCAGTTAAAAACAGACAGACATTTTCTTGGCTCCCTCTTATACAAATTCCAATAACAGGACACTGTCTCACACCACTGTCTGCTAAACTCATCCCTATTTCCCCCATCTGCACCCTCAAAAAGTCAGGTCCTCCTCCACAAAACTTCACCATACCAACTACAATCTCTCTATTCCTGCACAACAACTCTGGCAATGCCTTCATCCCTACCTAAATACTTCCTATCCAACACAAATTCAGACCCCAGTTGAAAGCCTACCTGGTAAACAAGGCCAATGCAAGTATTAACTCAGACCAAGACACTTAACTCCAACCATCTATCCTAATATATTACCACTCTCTAAGTTAACCTTGTATACTACTCACAGCCGTCTCTCATATGTGCATAACTCTTTTACTCTCACTGGCAGCGCTTTTACCACACTGTTGTTATTGTTATTGCTTATGTAAATATTAACACTTTCATTGTACTTCTCAATCTTCTACATGTTATTATTCACTGCATTATGTTCTCATTGCTGTCATGCATTCAGATTCTTTGCATCAATGCAAACCATGCTGGGCCAGAAATAGATCACTGTTGATCAATAAACTGCCCTGGTAAATCAAATGCTTTCACTGAAATTTCATCATATAACATACAACTCATAACATCCACATATAAGTAGCTATTAAAAGCATAATTAAATTTGCCATAAAGCATTTAAAACACATTTAAAGAAATAACATTTAAACCATATAAAGCATAACATAAAAAGTTCATAGCAACATTTGTTTTCATGCCATTTATTCTCATTCTGTTTTTCTCATTTATAAAGACCATCCCCGGTATTTAATAAACTCAGTGCAGGAATAGTGCTATTCTTGCACAAAGTGGTTTGTGTCCATGTAGCCACAGCAGCGTGCATGAACCATGAACGAGTGCAGGGGGCGTGTTCAAGTAGTGCACGGACATTGAACACACCCCTGCACTCAGAAAGTGCCATACGGCACTCTCTAATCATGATCTGGCATAATATTAGAGAATGTTTCTAATATTATGCCAGTATTTTAGTATCTGTGGACACTGAAATACATACGGCAGCAGGAAAGCAATGCAGGGGGTGTATGACAGGTTCTGTGACACACCCCCTGCATTGTAAAAGTGCCATATGACACCTCACAACCTGCTAAAGCAGGAAATGTGTACAAAGGCACAAATAATGGGGGATAAAGCCCTGAAAAGGGACACATCTTACATATTGCCCTCAAAAACTTAGAAAGTTGATAGAAAACAGGGCATGCATTACCATGAATGTATGAAGGATAGAAGTATGAAAGCAAATGTATGCCAATATTCCCTGACAGCAGTCCATGTGGACAAAGGTAAAAATAATGGGGGGACAAAACACTAAAAATAGGGACACCACTTAAATAGTGTCCTCACACACTTAGAAAAGTGGATAGAAAACAGGATATATATTAGCATGTATTTCTGAAGGATAGAAGCCTGAAAATCAAATGTATGCCATTATTTCTTGACTGTAGTTCTCAATGACTTGTCAGAACCCCGCAATACTCACTATATAACATAATAATTTAATAATAATATTATATATATTTTTTTCTAGGCTAAGGAATGATTAAGAGTAGCTAACCGGCTGTGTGCATTATGGGCCTCCACTTACCATAGCTTAAACATCCCATAGGAAATAAAGACAAATATATAGCAGGCCTTCCCAAGCTGAAATAGTGTAGTGGTTAGAGTCCTGCCTTTACATGCAGGCATTCACGGCATGAGTACCAAAATAGACAAGTGATTTTTATATGGAAAAGCAGTGTTAAAATTATATTTTTAAACTTCAGTTATGTAGTAACTGTTTTTTGTCAACCCGGGTAGTGTAGCTGGTGTAAAATGTAAGTGTGAGTGCATATAACATGTGAAACCACCCATGTATACACAAGTGTCCTATACAGTATAGTCACACCCCTTGCCAGTGTAAGGAAAGCACATAGAGGGATGTCATGTAAAGTAAATCATATACACTGATAAATGAAGTCAGTTGTTGTTGTTGTGTCTTTTGGCTTTTCCCGGTTAGCGGTCGCCACAGCGGAACTCCGGTCCGCTAATGATTGGCAGTAGATTTTTATGTACCGAGTTGCCGGCTCTGACGCACAACCTTCAACAAAGGTACGCCCATTCACACGTCTCCACACAGAAGACGGTCTAGCTGAGGATCGAACAGGACAATATTCGGATATATTTAAAAAATTAAAAGTGAGCAATGGTTCGCAATGCTCAGTTATGCTTATCAGGTGTAACCATTGCTAAGACGTGAATGCTAAGCAGCAGGTAGCTTAGCTAAGTGGATTTGCACACTGTTAAACAGTGCTCAACAACTTCTCCCATAAGCAGTGTTAAAACTGGCTCAGCGGGTTTGTGCACTGCTTAATGGAGCTTCACCTATTCAAAATGGTCCAATGACAGCAAAGGACAGGCATATTGCACTATTTAAATGGTGCAGGTGTGAATACAGCCATAATCTGTTATAGTCCATGTGTGCAGATACAATAGCTGTCTTAGGAGAGGGAGTGCACTTTCAGGCTCAATGCTGGAGCATTCAGGAGTCCAGGGTCATGGCTGAACTTCTAGTAGAAAAAAATAAGGAGAGACTACTGCAGGGCCAGTACCAGGGCTCCCAATACAAAGCAGAGGCCTGGGACTGTCTTTCACATGACCTCACCAGTACTACTGGCATCCCCCAGACTGGTGAGCAGGTATGGCACCACTATGCTGACCTAAAGAGTAGGAAAGGGGTGCACTTGGACCAGTAGATCCAAGATGGACAGGACCAAAATGCTCTAGTACTGTGTAAGTATCACTATCAATAGTTTGTATCAAATACTAGTCTGAGAATGTGATAGATATGCATAATGTGTGTTTTTCTCCCCTACAGCTGCAGCAGAGAGGGCTGTGAACATCAAAGCCTGTGGTGACAGATTGCTGAGGCTGTGCCAAAATGTCTAGAGCTACCCAGTTATCTCGCATATATTCAACTAAATCTTGCACATAAGCTTATTTTCAACCCTTCCCTCTGTCCCTCCCTTTCATCAGCTTTTAAAATGCACCTTCCTGATAGAGTATTATGATCCAACAATCAAAATCTGTTAGAAGTATATAAACCAACTCGTCCCCCAGGAAAAAATCGTCTGTCTTATGGCCTTGCACGCCTTTGGAACTCCCTACCACCTTCCATTCGCACCACCCACAACCATTTTATTTTTAAAAGATCTCTTCATTCACATCTTGTATCCCAGTGGGAATGCTCTTGCTCCCACGCCACATAACTTACTCTTGCAAATTCCATCTTCCCTCCTTCCTCTGTTTCCTCCTGCAACTCTCCTTGTTATTCACCCCTAACTCTTACATATTAATTGCAAATTCCATCTTCCTTCCTTCCTCTGTTTCCTCCTGCAACACTCCTTGTTATTCACCCCTAACTCTTACATATTACTATCCCTATGAAAATTGGAAATAATGCTGTAAGCCACACCCCATAAGTGTCTGCTTCCGAATATGATATTATTTCTCAATATTTTCATGCTAAATTTCCTTTTAGTCTGTATTATCTATTAAGTATTTACTTGCAAATTATTTTTCTGTATCTTTAATTTTTGTATAAGAGTATAATTTGTGCAACTATTAAGAACAACCTATTGTAACCTATTTAGTTTTGGAGCTTTTCTCCCCAGGACTCCATTGAAAACGGGTTAATTTGGCCCAATGGACTATCCTGGTAAACCAACTCCAAATAAATAAAAATAAATAAATAAATATTGTTAAAATAGCTAAGAAGGAGTACATTGCTTACTGCTAGTAGGTATATTGTTACTGTGTGAACTGAATAAATAAAAACGTTTGACTGACAAATATTGAAGTACATAAAGACTTACAAAAAACTGTTGAGTTTATTCTGGTATGTTGTTGTAGACATATATAGAATGTATACGGGTTCTTCACAGAAAATATGGGTGTGACAGCATACATTAAATGAGTTTCATCTGTGAACAAGCTGTTAGGAAAAACTGTAGATGGTGTAGCTGTAAAACAAGATATAAATTAAATGTGAAATATAAACTGCACTAAGCTCTGAACCCTGAATAGTAATATGTAAAGTATCACAGTGTGTTTCATGCAGCATTACCTTGTGTTAACCTTTGCCTTCCAGATTGTAGTAATATAAAGGAGTAATGCCCAGTACAATAACTATCTATCATGCATGCGTCACAGGATTACAAGTTCAGACTGTCTTACCAAGAGACTATTAGGCAGAAAGCAGTGAGCCAACAAGCAGCAGCTCTTCAGTAGCTCAATGTGATGAGAAGCAACTTTGGTGTTAATTTTGCACACCCAAACATGGTTCGAATCCAGGGAGTGGTATTAAGATGTTTGCATATCTACACACAAGGAATCAGAATTAAATGTAAAAATAGTCAGGTAGTGTTAACAGATATTTTCCCCACAGGTTTTATAGGTAAGTAAATGTTGCCAGTAGCTGTATGAGGGGTATACTGGTAAACTATGTACAACTGTTCAATTTTCCCACCACATGCCTGTAAATGACAGCAGGGTAGGTACATACAATATGCACTCTTCCTGAATCATACCTCTCAACTGTACAGATATTCACTGAATGTCCAGATATTTGTCTCAGATTTTTGGTCCATTTTACATAAAGTAGTGGTGTCATGGCAAATCAGTGGCAAACCATTATAGACTGAAGTTAGAAAATAATAATAGACATACAAGTATCAGATGTCACATCCATCAGAAAAGCAATGCAAATGCAAAACCTGTTATTTTATTAACTTTCTAAGTTTCTAAAACAATATCTAAAAATTGTCTATATTTATGGGCCTTTGTCCCACTCTTAAATATGGCTTTGTCCAGATGTCATGCTCTAAGAGATTGAGAGGTATGTTCCCAATACATGTCTCTCAAGTGTCATCTGTCACAGCTAGTGGTCACTGCTGAAAATAATTCTTGACACAGATAGGAAACCAGTTGATGTATGCCAGTAGCACACTCACATAACAACAGTTCAGGGTACCCCTCCTGTGCCAGATATGTAACCCTGCCATGTACGAGTCCACTCTAGTCATGTGCAATGAGTTTTCACAGTTTGCCTCATACCATTCCAGTCTAACAGTTTAATAGGTATATTTGTACTACAGAAGCTATGGGCATAGGTAGATGTAAATTGAGGGCAGACCCATAGAGTATCGAGCAGTACTGTTGTGGAAAATAGAAGCATAAACAGTTGTTAATTGGCTTTTTGTCTCTTCCTGTCACCCCTCATCTGTATCAATACTTATTACTCATATACTATGGGTATGTTGTGCTACAACCCTAATACTGGGACTTGTGTTATATTATTGTTAATATATTTGACTGCTTGCATGTTAACATACCTTGTCAAATACCATTGTTGGTGGCCTGTTGCCATCAATGTTACTAGCATTCTGTTACGATGCATACCGTTGTTCCATTTATGCATGTGTTCGGTTTGATATGCAACTGTTTCATATCTGTTTTATGGGGTTAATTGGAACACCCACACATGCTGTTATAACTAATCTTAAAATGTGTTGTTCATGACTAACCAACATATTTTGTAAAACCTCAACACCATAGCACATTTGGGAAGGCAGATCCCAGCAGATACACCTGTCTCAGCTCATCTAGCCATCTGGGACCCAACCCAGATCTCCCTCATCTGCTGGTCCTGCACCACCTTCGGGTGGAACCACCTCAGGGGATGGAGCCCATCCCACCCCCTGGGACTGGGCACAGACAGGATCCTGTCACCCACAGTCAGGTCCGCGGTTTGGTGCACAGCACCCTTTGATCAGAGTTTGGAGAGCAGCTGCTCCAGATTGAGGGCCATCTGGCACACCTCGAGGGGCAGGCCATCCCTGCTGTCCAGCTCCCAGTACAGCCACCTTTAGGGTGGTGAAGGTATAGTGGTGACTGCCCACAGGTGGGGATCTCAGTCCCACTGTAACCATATGGGGCCCATGGGCTGCAGATTCCCAACCACCCTCCCTGTCAAATGTGCTTACCTCCTCATGTGTCATATACCGCCCCTGTCTGCTGTCTTGTCTGTCTTGTCTGTCTCCCTACCCAACCTATCTCCCCAGACATACCTACAATCCTTCCCCAACATCCCATTCTCACCTTAAAAAAAAAAAGAAAAGTGCATCTGTCCCAAAAAAAATCACCCCATACATAGCTGTCCATTCGCACACATGTCCACTGGATACTTGTAATCTGGTCCAATTGGCTTAACAACACATTTCTGTTGTCCTTACCCCTCTCTCTGGGGTTTGAGTGTCCAAATTTGCCTCTAAATTCTGTACAAATGCACATTTGCTGCTGTATAAGAAATGGACAGCTATGGACCTTCCCTACACACATCCTGCACATCCCTAGCTGTCTTTCATATTGTCTTTCCCTCTGAGTGCCCCATTTTCACCACTGTTCTATCACCCCTTTTTCTTTTCTTTTAAGGAAATTAGAGCGGGTATAAGTGGGAGTAAGTGGGATTAAGGGAGTTTGCCCAATGCTGAGTGAATCCAACACAGATTAAGTATCTCTACGGTTAACCCTTTGAAGGCATCGCTTAGTGTTGCACAAACCCATGCCAACCCACTTAAAGCTGCTTAAAACTGCTTTAATCATTCTGTCTCTCTCAGTCGCTGTTCTGCCTAGCAACAAAACAATCAGCATTGACAAGTCTTGAACCCAGGCCCCTGCACAGCATAGTCCAAGCAATGTACCACTACACCACTTGAGCTGTAGTTACACCTTTTGCTTTTTGAAACATATCATGCAGTAGAGTCATTCAACAGTAGGAAAAAGATTCTGTATAATCAGTAAGGTTTTGTATATATACATATACACGTATATATGTATGGAGATGCATATATATGGAAAGATATATACATAATATATATAGAGATATACATATAAAATATACACACACACACACACATATATATATATATATATATATATATATATATATATATATATATATATATATATATATATATATATATATATATATATATATATATATATATATATATATATATATATATATATATATGCTCATAACATGTAGTGGAGTCATACCTCAGAACCATACCGCTCAACCACTTAGTGCAAGAAATCTGACCAAAGGCTATCAAAATGGGGGGACAATGGGCCAAAACTAGGGACATATTTCAAATATTGCTCTTATAAATGTAGAAAGTTGAAAAGGTAACAGGGTTTGTTTCAGCATACATGTTTTGAAGGATGTGAGTTCTGAAACTGAAATGTATGTCATCATTTACTGACAGAAATCCACAGATCATCACAGTAATTTACCAGAGAAATAAAAATAATGAATCTGTGGAACAGACCAAAAATATGAGTAATAAACCTTGACATTCTGAAATAATCCAGCCAATGGAGAGGTATGCTCAGAGCCCCTTAGTGCAACGAATCTGGACCAAGCCTGACAAAGTGGGGTGAGAAAGCCATGAAAATAGGGACATTTCTGAAATACTGGAGTAGATAAACTAACACAGTTGCTGCTGTAAAACCCTCCTTTCTGTTCTAACATATATTGAATGAAATAGCACAAGTCCAACACTCAATTACTTCTCACTAGTTAGTTACTTAAATCTTCACATCATCCCACTGATGTGTCAGAAATACAGATCACTTATGGGGGCCAGGCAACAGTACATCCTACAAATATCTGGACATCACATTAGGGAAACTGCACTGAGCTGGTAAGCATGTCACCAAACACTGTTTAAACTACAGTCAGACTGACATGACACTAACCCAAATCCACTATGGGGGAATTATACATGTATTTGCAAATATATCAGGCACTACAGGGATATAACAGCACTGAACAACAGACATCAGTGTGAAAGTGCATACCCACAACCAATTTCACCACAGTCACAGTGACATACCAGTAAACCAAATGAACAGGAGAGTAAAAGGACTGTGTGAACAAAAACATCATGTTTGCCACTCATACCCTACCCCTACATATACTGGCCCAATTCACAGTGTAGTATGACTCCTGACCGTGGTATGGGACATGTATCCATCTGCCCCTACAAACATATACAGCTGATAGATCAACAGAAACTAAAGCAGCATGCACAGTCAGATAGAAAAAGAGTCATAATGCTTACATATATCCCCCTCCATACACAGGCCAAATAACATTTACACACTACACTGCTACACAGTTCCGACAGTCTGTCAACAATCACCAGAAATACACAGACCTCTAAACTGTACAGAGTCCCACAGAATGTCCAGGCTTTGTCCTCATATATAAGGCCTCTTCCCCAAAACATGTCTGGCATTCTGATACATCATTGGGATGATATCAGGAATGAAGGCATTAATAATGATATACCATACCTATCAACCTCTTACTTCATGAAATCTGGACAAAGCATGACATACTTGAGGTACTTGAGGTACAGAGGCCCAAACACAGGGGCATATTTGAAATATTGCTTATATAAACTGAGTAAGTTGCTGGTGTAACAGGGTTTGTTGTAACATATCTATTCTGAGGGATATGAAGTCTGAAACACAAATGGATGTTACCATTTACTGACTGCAATCCCCAGGGTATGCTACTGATTTTCCAAAGACAAAAAATGTCTAAGGAACACACCAGACATAGTAGTCCAAACTCTGGCCATTCTGCTGATAGCCCTATAGTTGAGAGTTATGTCAACCACATAACACTGTCAGACTTAAAATCACGAAGAAAAGCCATGTCCACACAAACCCTGTTAAACTAGCATTAATGCAGCTGTATAACAGCAATACTTACATTCTGTCCCTATGTCTGGAACATTCTCCCCGATTTTGTTGGGCTGTCTCCACAGTTTTCATTGTAAGAGGTATTTCCAACTACCCTCTGTGATGTTGTTGTTCACACACCTCCATGTAGTCCTCCTCAAAGGCAAGGCAAAGGGGCACTCCCCACATGAAGTACTCAATTATAGGAGTGCGTTGCCATGCCATTGGCTATAGGAATAGCAACACAGCTGTTCTGCATGCAATTAGCAAGTGGGGCACACCAATTGCTGCACAGGCCATCAGCTGCTCATGAGTATTACCTACAAAAGGCAAGCTGCTGCTTATGCAAAACAGATGTATACCCTACATCTTGGAGAGAGAAAGAGAAAGAGAGACAGGCAGACAAACAACCCAACACAACTCAGAATCAAACCAACTATACTTGGAAAAAATAAAGGTATGGCAAACAAGTAAGCATGTAATGGAATGCAGTAGGGGGTATGTAGTAATGGGAAATAGGACATTCAACAAATATGCCTCAACAAGACTTGCTGTACTGATATATTGCTGATCTGAACCTATGGCCATAGCATCTCTGTCTGCAGTGACATAGATCAGAGCTCAGGCCCCTTAGTCACCCCAGGAAAGGATGGCTCACATATGACTACTACTGCAGTGTGTGTTGAACAATACTGACTGTGACACTCCTAGGCCAGCTACTAGGATGTTGTAGATATCCATATGTTAATTGTGAATACAACTATGATATACATGTTTGTCTCAGAAATGTGAGAGACCTATACAGGGTATTTGGATAGTAAACTACTGTTACAGACATGTGCATTGAACTGCATGTGATATACTGAGCTCATACCATTCAACTGTCCAGTGTTATGCACACTGACCATATGTGTGCCTCATATTTGCAGTCATTTACTCATAGAGTTGTGCTATGTCTGGCAAATCATTGGCAAATCTGTGAAGACTGACATTACAACATCTCCTTCTCTTTCTTTTGGCTGTTCCCATTAGGGGTCGCCACAGCAGAGCATCTGTCTCCATTTCTTCCTGGCCTATGCATCTTGCTCTGCCACACCAAATACCTGCATGTCCTTTCTCACCACATCCAGAAACCTTATCATAAGCCTTCCTCTTTTCCTCTTACCTGGCAGCTTCATCCTTATCATCCTTTTCCCAATATACTCAGCATCCCTCCTCAGCACATGTCCAAACTAACGTAATCTCGCCTGTCTGGCTTTGACTCCAAACTGTCCAACCTGGGCTGACCATCTAATATACATATTCCTAATCCTGTCCACATTAGTAACACCCAGTGCAAATCTTAACATCTTTAACTCTGCCATGTACAGCTCTGACCCCTGCCTTTTTGTCAATGCCACTGTCTCCAACCCATATAACATAGCTGGTCTCACTACTCTCTTGTAGACCTTCCCTTTCACTCTTAATGGTACTTGTCTGTCACAAATCACTACTGACACTCTTCTCCACCCTCTGTATCCTGCCTGTACTCTCTTCTTCACCTCTTCCCCACACTTGTCATTACTCTGAACTGTTCATCCCAAGTATTTAAACTCATCCACCTTTGCAAACTCTACTCCCTGCATCCTCACCATTCCTCTATCCTCCCACCCATTCACACACATATATTTTGTCTTAGTCCTGCTGACCTTCATTCCTCCCCTCTCTGGAGCATATTTCCACCTCAGTCTCCTCAACCTGTTCCCTACTCTCACTACAGATCACAATGTCACCTGCAAACGTCACAGTCATCAGGGACTCCTGTCTGATCTTGTCTGCCAACCTGTTCATCACCACTGCAAATAAGAAAGGGCTCAGAATTGATCCCTGATGTAATCCCACTTCCACCTTAAACACATCCGTCACTCTCACTGCTGAACTCACTGCTGTCACACTACCCTTGTACATATCCTATACCACTCGTACATATTTTTCTGCCACTCCTGACTTCTTCATACAATACCACAACTCCTCTTTAGGCACCCTATCATGTGCTTTCTCTAAGTCCACAAAGACACAATGCAACTCCTTCTGACCTTCTCTGTACTTCTCCATCCGCACTCTCAGAGTAAACATCACATCTGTAGTGCTCTTTCCTGGCATGAAACCATACTGCTGATCACTAATCATCACCTCCCTTCTTAACCTAGCTTCCACTACTCTTTCCCATAACTTCATGCTGTGACTGATCAGTGTTATCCTTCTGTAGTTACTACAGCTCTGCACATCACCCTTATTTTTATAATCGGTAGCCAAACACATTTTTTCCACTCCTCAAGCATCCTCTCACTTTCCAAGATTTCATTAAACAATCTGGTTAAAAACTCCACTGACATTTCTCGTAAACACCTCCATGCTTCCACAGGTATGTCATCTGGACCAACAGCCTTTCCATTCTTTATCCTCTTCATAGCTAGCCTCACTTCCTCCTTGCTAATCTGTTGCACTTCCTGATTCACCATACCCACATCATCCAACCTTCTCTCTCTCTCTCTCTCTCTCTGTCTCTCTCTCATTCTCTTCATTCATCAGCCCCTCAAAGTACTATTTCCATCTACTCAACACACTCTCCTCACTTGTGAGTATGTTTCCCTCATTATCCTTTTATCACCCTTATTTGCTGCACATCTTTCCTAGCTCGGCCCCTCTGTCTAGCCAGCCGGTACAGGTCCTTTACTCCATCCTTAGTGTCCAACCTTTCATACAATTCTTCATATGTCTCATCCTTAGCCTTCGCCACCTCTCTCTTTGCCATGCACCTCATCTCCTTATACTCCTGTCTACTTTCTTCATATCTCTGAGAATCCCACTTCTTCTTCACCAGCCTCTTTTTCTGTATACTCTCCTGTACTTGCTCATTCCACCACCAGGTCTCCTTGTCCCCCTTCCTCTGTCCAGATGTCATGCCAAGCACCTTTCTAGTCACCTCCCTTACTAGGTCTGCTGTAGTTACACTGATATCTAGTAACTCTTCACTGCCACCCAGTGCCTGTCTTAACTCTTCCCTGAACTCCAGCTCACAATTACCCTTTTTCAGTTTCCATCATTTGATCCTTGGTGCGTCCTCACACTCCTCCTCCTCTTCTTGATCACCAATGTTATCCCACAGACCAACATTCTACGTTGCCTAACTACACTTTCCCCTGTCACCACTTTACAGTCTCTAATCTACTTCAAACTGGGCCTCCTGCATATGATATAATCGACCTGTGTGCATCTTCCTCCACTCTTGTATGTCACCCTATGCTCCTCCATCTTGTTAAAATATGTATTCACCCCAGCCATGTCCATCCTTTTTGCAAATTCCACTACCATCTCACCTTCTGCATTCCTTTGCTTAACACTATACCTACCCATCACATCCTCATCCTCCTCTGTTCCCTTCACCAACATGCCCATTGAAATCTGCTCCAATCACCACTCTTTTACCCTTGGGTACAGTCATCACCACTTCATTCAACTCACTCCAAACGTTTTTCTTTCTCATCCATCAAATACCCAACTTGCGGAGCATATGCACTAACATCATTCATCATTACACCATCAGTTTCCAGCTTCATAAACATCACTCTATCTGACACTCTCTTCACCTCAAAAAACGCTCTTGGCATACTATTCCTTCAGGGCAACCCCTAAACCATGTCTTCTCTCATCCACACCATGATAGAACAATTTGGACCTGTATCTGATACACCTAGCCTTACCCCCCTTCCATCTGGTCTCTTGCACACACAATATATCAACCTTCCTTCTGTCCATCATATCAGTTAGCTCTGTTCCCATACCAGTCATACTGCCTACATTAAAAGTTCCTACACTCACAACCACACTCCTAGCCTTTCTCCTCTCTTCCTGCCATATGAGTGTCAGTCACCCTCCAGGATATGTCTGTGAATGCAAAGGCTACTGTGCTATCAAATGACTTAAGTGTGTTACAGCAATATTAAAAAAGTGTCACTAAATCTGGCCCATCACCCCCCATGTATGTGTAGTGTCCTCCAGATGTCCTGCTTTAACAGGTTGAGAGGAACGACATTAACTGTGCACATGTATGTATGATTAGGTGTACCTGGCTGCCTCATAACAACCGACATGGGATGCAAAACTTCAGGTAAATACATTGTACATGTTGTACACGTGTGTAATCTTAGTTTCTGTGCATCCAACAAACTTAGATTTCTACAGCTACTGGCTGTTGCATTGCCCTGACACAGACATGGGTACTAGTATAAGCATAATTATCAGGTTGAAATTGGAGAGATGTCCAACTGTGTTATGACCTTGTGCCCATGCCTACTACAAACAGCTATCTGACCACCTACATAACTCTATAGACTCAGCAATACCTTACTTGTAAAACTTGCCTCCACCAAGGTAGAGTAATACCCTTTGTTGAACAGCAGCAATACACAAACCACATAATTGGCCACTATATTGGCTGTACAGGGCAAAGTAAGAGCAGGCCCCAACTTGGCAGCAAGTCAACCTTTGTCTGAATGAGCATATAAGGTCACAGATGGATTACTCTAAGGCCAAGTACAAATTGAACACATCCACCAAGGGCAAGGCCATCTTCACATATGTCTGCAGTCTCAGTGGCAATAACCCAACCCACCCTGTAATGGTGGTCAATCACACCACATATACACACACCATAGCTATAGCCAACCTGCTGCAGACAGGTTTAGGGAAATTGTCAACCCCATGGCTCATCCTCAATATAGGTGGATATGCACAGCACCCGTACCCCTCCCCTCATCAACAGGGAGCAGATGCATACTGCCTAATCAAAGTCAACAAAAGCAAATCTCCATGAGACTTGATAACATTCCAGTTTGTTACCTACATGAACTCATGCATATCCTTCCAGCTTCATTACACACTGTATGCAAGCAAAGCCTGAGCAGCATTATCATCCCATCTGCAAGGAAGGCGGCCACTGTCATCCTCTTTACAGAAATGTAAATGATGAATGGTGGTTTCTGCAATGTACTGGCCCACATTGGGGGAACATGACACATCAGGACCAGGAGTGCAATGCAGGTTCATACTGTGCTGATAGATGACAGGGGGTATGATGTGGTTGTAAGTGGTGGCTAATGATAGGCAACATTGATGTGCTGGCTCTGTAAATAACTCTGGGCAATGTCCAAGGTCCTTTGATGTGTTTCCCTGTTTATGTCTTCCAGGTGGCATGCAGCGTCATCCAGCATATACTGCAGATGAAAATGCAACCATCACCAATGCCATACTCCATTACCATGGGGTGATGTTCAGGCATAGCCGACAAAATCTGCAAGAGCAGACTGCCCTGTGGGATAACCTTGTCCACAGAGTTAACACTTTGGGACACCATGGCTGCACATATGATCAGGTCAGGCATCAAGCAACTGACTAGATACATCGTGCTCAGCAAAGGGTTGTTGCTGTGGCCAATGACCATACTGCTACAGGTGGGTGTCCAGCCACACAGGTCCCACTTATGGCAACAGAGGATCTGCTTGCCAACCTTGGGGCAGCCCCCAAACAGCAGCCAACACAAGAAGCATAAGTCGTGGAGGTGGGTGGCACCCAGGCAACAGGCAAGGAGCGTCCAGGTAAGGCCACAGTGCACATCAATTTAATCATGTACTGCCTTCTATAGAGTATCTAGATGCATATGTCAATTCAAACTGCATTTGCGGGTGGGGTTTAGTAATGCACACACGTTCAAATCTATGGTGAAAGACAGCAAATTGTGTACTATCAGAGCTTGTACTGTACATGTGCAGAAAAGTAGCATTCATCTTGTACCAATGCCAAATGTGAGTCTGCTGATATTACCTCTCCCCCACAACTACATAGGTACCTTTGGTCTGAATGTAGACAGCAGCCTGAAGCTGGTGAGTATGGGATTTTCCTGTTGTGGCTCACCAGTAGCCCAGCCATGCTAAGGTCATGCATGTGACCATGCACACAATTGTTACTCTCAGCAATTTTGCAATATCCGCATGTTCAGTAGTGGTGGGGGTAACTGCATTGCATCACAGTGGTCATCACAGGGGCCTATTTGCAGGAGATGTCACATATCTGTAGCATACCTCACAACCTGTCATTGCAAGAAATATGGACAAAGACTAACAAAATGGAGGGAGAAAGGCCCAACACTAGGAACATATTTTATAAATTAGTGTTATACAGTGCATGTAAATGGTGTACACACACCTGTTAGAATGACAGGTATTTGTGATATACAAAAATGAGAGCACAATAAAACATTTCCGAACACTTCTAACCTTTCATGTGACCAATAACCTGTACAATTCAATTGTAAAACAAACAAAATATGTTAGGAGAACAATTATGATACATAAAAAAACGTACAAAAAGCTAGATGCATAAGTGTGCATAGGCTGAAGCTAATACTGTGTTGAAGCAGCTTTCGATATAATTACAACATTACATCTTCTTGGGTACACACCTGCCAGCAATTACAGAGACAATTTGATTAACAGCAAATAATGGTCAGCTATCCTACCAGGATCATCCTAACATTTACTCAGTTGCCTGCTACAGCAGCAGCCATAGTTCACATACTGCTTATGAAGTGGCGAAGGGATCTCATTCGTGAAAGGTATCAGCCCAGAGAAGGGTACACACACATTTCCACAGCATTGTATATACCATGGAACACAGTGAAGACAGTCATCAAATGGTGGTGAAAATATGGGGCAAGAGTGACATTGCAAAGAACTGGACATCCCTCTAAATGTGTGGAAAAGACAAGACCCAAACTGACCCAAACTGGTCAGGGAGGCTACCATGAGACCTACAGCAACACTACAGGAGTTGCAGGAATCTCTGGCAAGTACCAGTTGTGTACTACATGTGACAACAATCATCTGTATTCTCCACGTCTGACCAATGGGGTAGGGTTGGAAGATTTTGGCCTTTTCTCAATTAGAACAACATCTAAGTCTGGCAAATTTCTCAACAAAAATACATCAGGTCTCCCAAAAGCACATGGGGAAATCTGTTATGGTGTAATGAGACCAAGGTTGCACTTTTTGGCCACAATACCATAAGGTTTGTTTGGCACAATAACAACACTGTGCATCACCAAAAGAACACAATCCCCATGGTGAAGCATGGTGATGGCAGTGTCCTGCTTTGGGGCTGCTGTTCATAAGCTGGAAGTGGGCCTTTAGCCAAGGTGGAGGGGATTAGGAACAGTTCCAAATACCAGTCCCTTTTAGCCCAAAATATTCATGTGTCTGCTAGAAAGCTGTGGATGGAGAGGAATTACATCTTTCAACACGGCAATGACCCAAACCATACATCACAATCCAAAAAAGAATGACAATCAACATTTTGGAATGGCCCAGCCACAGTCCACACCTACATACAACAGAAAATGTGTGGGGTGCCCTTAAGAGGACTGTGCAGAAGAGATACCCTTGCAATCTGACAGAATTTGAGGGGACAGTGTACAAATATTTGTAAGTCGAGATGTGCCATGTTGTTGCACAACTTTCCAAGAAGACTGACTGCTGTTATGAAATAAAAAGATGCTTTAACAAAGTATTAGTTTAAGGGTGTGCACAGTCATGCAACCTGTCTATTGCATGTATTTCAACTTCTACATGTTACCCCTAACCGATGTGTTTGTTCATCAATTGGATTGCACAGATTATAGGTCACATTAAAGGTGGGAAATGTTATCACATGATTTCTACGGTCTCATGTTATATATCAGGCAAACTTGGCATGTTAACAGAGATGTCTACACTTATAATATCCAATGTAAGTTTAGAAGGTTGTTAGTGTAACCAGTTCTGTTATAACATACACGTACTGCAGGTTTTGAAGTGTGAAACTCAAAATATGTCATTAATTAGTGACACCAGTCCTCATATCATCCCAGTAATGTGTCAGACAAACATAGGATTTATGACGAGCAGACCAGAAATATGACCCACACATGAAGACACTCAGCGACACTCTGCACAGTTGAGAAGTATGTTCTGTAGGAGTTGCCACTGTGCTATACAGGTGAACAGCAATTATGTGTACATGGGTACAGTGTACTAACACTACTCACTTATCATAGAGGTGTATAAAAGTAGTAACATTAAGTGGAAAGGGCTGCACTGCATGATGTTGAGAGCCTGTCCAGAGTGTGTATGTAGTAGTCTGACTGTGTTGTGAATGTCACCAGTTGGCTATTGTGAGGTCTGTGTAATACCTGTCTGCCACCTCACGTGTGTGTGTGTGTGTGTGTGTGTGTGTGTGTGTGTGTGTGTGTGTGTGTGTGTGTGTGTGTGTGTGTGTGTGTGTGTGTGTGTGTGTGTGTGTGTGTGTGTGTGTGTGTGTGTGTGTGTGTGTGTGTGTGTAGACTCTGATAATGATGATGGTCATAGTCAGGCACAGGTGGGATTGGCAGGGGCTGAATCTGTGCCATCGGTTGTCATCCCACAGTCATCCACAATGTCCCCACACACAGTCACAATGCCAACACATGCTCCATCCCCAGCAGCCACAGATGATGGACAGTTGGTAGCTGGTGGTATGCAATAGGCTAGTGTGGTGACTATGGCAGGTGTGAATGTAGACACTGGCCATATCCAGAGTGCAGGCGAGGTCCCACACAGGCGGATGGACAGGGGTGCTTGCAGGAAGACTGCTGCTCATTAAGCCGCTGTCGCAAGTGCCACAGCAGGTGTCACCAGATGCATGTTTCAGGCTGTCATGGATGCACAGACATGTAGTGAATGAAACACTAGACAAATACTCAGGATGTTGCATGCAACACTTCCTGATTTACGTGACAACATACATAACCTTGTTGAGGCCACATGCCAAAATACTGAGGTCATAAATAGATGGTGGGTGAGATCTTGGCAGTCCTCGACCGTGGCCTGTCTATGCTAGAGCGTGTGGTGGGAGATGGGCATCAGACACATGGATGTAGGTCAGCACCAACATCAGTTGAGAGTCTACAGGGCCATGCATCTTCAGACTCCCATAATGGCAGTGACATCAGCACTACCAAAGGGGGATTGCTTTCCACATCACAATGGAGCAGGCCATAGGCACATGGTCCTGGCCAGTCCTGTCAGGGACATGGATCCAGCAGACAACAGTCACCATCAGGAAGCAGTACTGTATCTGACCTTGGGGCTGGTGGTTCCAGTGAGACCCCTGACAGGACCAGTTCTCATGTCCATGGCCAGAGACAGTGAACTGGACACCCTGCCATGTACAGTCCACAGCTGTTCAACATAGCCCCATGTAGGGCAGCCATGTGGCATGACCGTGTGCATACATACACACACACACACACACACACACACACACACACACACACACACACACACACACACACACACACACACATCTGTATCACAGGCAGGTCACCTCCAGACACACACAGCACCTCTGCACAGTCCATCTATAGGATACCCTTCCAAACACACACACATGATGTCAACCGTATGACCCAGCCTATGCCTCTGGCAAGACCACACCACACCCTGTGTATAAGATGATACCTGTGCCACATCCCTGTCATCCATAACATCGATGCAGAGACATGCTAATATTGGTCTGATGCACAGGGTGAATATAGTACAGTGTAGCTATGTAATTCTGCGTAAGGTGCTGTCTCCTTGCATTTGTTATGAGTATACATAAAGGTGTATGTACTTTATTAGCCATGATGCATTATTGCTGTTAAGACCACTGACTGAATGTAGTCTGACATGATGTATTCTGTTTGTGTTCCAGGTGTCTATGTGTCTGCAGGCTGTGGCTCTGCAGACATTACCAACATGGAGTATGGCAGAGTGGAAATACATTGACTGTTTCATAGCCAAGGTACAGTTTTATATATACATTTATCAGGTGTGTATGCATGCAACAGTGTGTGAGGGACACTGTTGTCAGACAGTGTGACCTTGCATATATACCCCTTGTCACAGACAGGTAGCCTTCAGACATGTCACCTCAGTGTTGTGTAGTACCACAGGGTCATACATACAGAACAGGTTACTGGAGTGCTGTCAGTAGGTCCCTCACAAGCTTAGTGATTAGATTGACTGCAACAGATTCACCTGTCAGCACCTGTTCATCTGTCATTTCTTTCCCATACACACAGTCCTGATGTAGTTGGTGAGAGCATACATGGTACTGTGTATGGCAGGTTTGTAGTATGTATTCCTGAGTTCACAGGGTGGAACAGGGAAACAAAATGGTATATCCTTCACATACACACAGTAAAGACTGACACAGGGGGGTGTGCATACAATAACCCAAACACAGTTGGCAATAGACAGATTAGTAAACCTACATATCCACTTTAATGTACTATTGTGCTACATACACATGACATGCCCCACATAGATTATATGCATGGGACATAACCCAGTACCTCTTACAACACATAATGCTCTGAATGCCATCATGGATGGTGAGATAACACACAAGAAATTGCAACTGGAGTCATCTATTGCTCCTACAAGCGTGGACAAGTGATAGGGCAACAGACATTGTATCAGCATGATGTTTCAGTCAGGTATGATATCTGATGCTGGCATGTGTGTCACTACACTAACTGTGACCTATTTGGCAACAATATCACACACATGACCATTGTTAGGGGACACAGACCACATATAGGTTCCAAACATCTGGATATTTCTAGACATCTGTACAGATGATTGGTATGGCCTGTACAATGGTTTAACATGCTGCGTGTGAGGCAGATCAATTAACACGCTATATAAAGTAATGCCATCAGGAGGTGGTAAACAGGTGTGGATAGTACATACATGAAAATGGTATAACCCACAAAGGATATGATTCTCACCTAAACACACACACACACACACACACACACACACACACACACACACACACACACACACACACACACACACACAGACACACAGTTGCCAGTATTGAGATTAGAACCCCTACTTATCTAGTTATTTTTACTATAGTGTTACACAGTTATAAGATGTACAATGAAGCTTATATGATTTCATCTTGTCCCAAGGTACTTCTAAGGTGAATGACATCAGCAGGCCTTGTAAAGTAGGGTGATGGGAAGTGTACTAGGTGGTACACAACTCAAAATAATATAACCCACACAGGATATGGTTCTCACCCAAACACACACACACACACACATACATACATGCACACTTACTTGCCAATATTGAGATTAGAATCCCTGCCTATATAGTTATTTGTATTATAGTGTTATGCAGTTATTGCACATGCTACAGGCCTGACAACTGGCCAAAGGTGCTAATAAGGGGAATGATATCAGTAGGACTGATAAAGTAGCTTACTGGGTGGGAAACTTATCAAAATGCTTCTTCCTACAAGGATACATACGTACACACCCACACACACATTTGCCAGATCTGAGAATAGAACTCCTGCCTATCTAGTTATTTGTACTATAGTATTATGCAGTTATAGCATGCACTACAGAGCTTACTGGGCTGACAACTGGCCAAAGGTGCTGATAAGGGAATGACATCAGCAGGACTGATAAAGTGGGGTACTTGGATGTGTTGTGCTTGGAAATGGCCTAAAACTGTTTCAACTACAAACAAACACACACTCTCTCACTCTCACACACACGACTGTCACACACACAGTTGCCAGTATTGAGATTAGAACCCCTAGCAATCTAGTTATTTGTACTATAGCATTACACAGTTATCACATGTGCTACAGAGCTCATAGGGGTGATAGGTGTCCAATGGTACTTCTAAGGTGAATGACAGCAGCAAATCTTGTGAAATAGAGCAATGTGAAGTGTACTGAGTGGGAACAGTCTCCTAATACTTAGACCTATGGACACACACAAACAGGCAGGTGATATGATATTATAAAGCTAACCTCAGTACTATTACACAATGGAGCTCACCTTTTATGCTGGCATGTGCAACTGTTTACAACTGGTATGTCACTGTCCACAGCAGGACATCACTGTATGCCATTCAGGGTACCCATGTGTGTGACTCACTCTGTCTGTGTCCCCCTGCGTCTCTCTCTATCACTGTCTGTCTCTCACTTTCCCACATCTGTGTGTGTATGCTTGGCATGCGTTATCTGTTGCCCATATATATGTCTATGTATCACACAAAAGATGTAGATATGTCACATATGGGCCACCTACAGCTAGCTGAGGGTAATCCTGTCTGATGTGTGTGTGTGTGTGTAGGGACAGTTAAGCTGTACATATCTGTCTGTATGCACAAACATATATACACAATACAGTCATATAGTCCAATGTGGGTTCCAACACATCGTATGATTCTCTAAGTGTAGGAGCATGCCCAGTGTGACCTTTTATATTTAGAGTGGGACTCCATTCCAGAGATAAGTGTGCTCCAGTCTGTGATTTTGTGTGCTACAGCCATATCTCTCAGGAGTATACAGGATGTTCCTTGAGGTACTGGGTTTGTTTAGTAGACGTTTCCTGACATATCTGTAGTCTGACACTGCAATGTATTGTGTCATTACCTAGTGGCAAACATCCTGAGATCATCACAGTGCTTTACAAGAGGAATACTAGTTGTATGATGCATAGACCAATATTATGAGGCCAGCTAGCTACATTCTTGCCCAACAAGGCCAGTTGTGAGGTGTAGCTACTGCCAGTTGAGTGATGATGCGCTGTGTAAACAGTCCAGCAACTTGATGATATACTGGCTGGGGATCTTCCTGCCTGTGTGGTATCTTTCTAACCAAAGATGTCATATCCTTGTAAGGTCATACCTCTCACCTGTATGTTTTCTGGGAGATTGTGCAGGTGTTTGGGTAGAGGTTTCATCTAGTCTACATAAACTTGTGTTTTTATGGCAAGTTAGTTACATATAATTGAAGAGTGATATTACAAAATAAAGACAGACATTACTTTTTCAGACTACATAACCTTCAGGCAATTCCTGCTACTGCAAAGCCCTCACCCTACCAACTTTCTCAGTATGTATGGGTGATATTTACAACATGTGCTTATCATTATGCCTTTGTTTCACTTTTATTTCTGCCCTTGTCCAGGCGTCTTGCTGTTAGAGGTTGGCAGTTATGGGTGAGGGTACAGAGTGCATTCTACTGTGCAGGAATGTCCATTATATGTAAAAGCAAACAAAAAAAAGAATTATTGAAAATAACCACTGGCAACAGTACGAAAAAGCACTATATTCACAAAAGCCTTAGCACCTCAGCTACACAGCCTTCAAGAAATCCATTATATGTGTAGTATATTCAACATAGCACTGTGACTTCCAGATATGTCAGTGGCAGAGCAGTAGGTGTCACTGACATGCATAATAGTTGGCACTGCAGCTATTTGCACATGGCCCTGTCAAAGACAGCACTGTACCTAGGGCACTACAAGACGACTGCCAGGAGAATGTGCTGGCCAGATCCTGACAGTATTAACCACACATACACACAGCTCATTGATCCTTGCATATTGTGGACATGCAACATGTTTTCATGTGCATTGGGACAGCCCTGCCAGAATGTGCTATGCTGCTATTTCCCAGCAAACATACATGTTACTGCCTTTCTGAGGGTATATGGGGGCATACCTGTCAACTGTACACATTTGCATAGATTGTGCTGATATTTGCTTTACATTTTGGTTCCAGTTACTATACTATTGTGCCCTATCTTGGGGACAAGAGGCATATCAGTAAAGACCACAGGTCATATTCTAATGGCAAACATTTGAGTTTCGGACTTCTTACCCTTCATAGCCTTTCTGCAACTGTGAGACCTGCTGTGCTATCACTGTGTGAGTCTCTGGGGGAGTGGTAATTCACCATTGCTGCTATTTGTGAGCTTTTGCCAGACATTTCTCTCTGGTTTTCTACAGCTGTCTTGCTGTGTGGGTCTGAGGGGTGGGTATGGGACCCCCCACACACTGACATCCATGCATGTGACCTATGAACCCCCAGTTAGTGGGCCACACACATATACTGCAGTGGGATTTGTCATTTTGGGTACTACTGCATAGTGTGAGGAGGCCAATATTGGGCAGATATTTCCTGGTGTCCCACATACCTGTCAGTTGTCTGCTGCTATCCCATTAGGCCACCCCATTCCCTTGCATGCATGCAGCATTACCATAGATATACTACCAAAACATACTAATTCATTCATTTATTGTTAAGAAGACTGACTTACCTTGTGCCTGCGGCAGTTGTGAGGACAGTGCTTGAGGGTCACCTATGTTGGATGCACAGAGTACACTGCCTATACATGGTAAGTTGCAGGTAATGTGATGTGTGTGTGTCATCCATTTTACTGTGTGTGTGAATCAGAGACAGTGTCAGTGTGTGTGCTATGCATTGCCTCTTTGACAAGGTCTGAGAATACTGGGCATGCCTCCATCTGCCTACAGGAGCAGGCTCAGGGGCCTCCTCCTCTGAGTCCCTCTGTGCCTGTGGGGACCTTGGCAATGGTGGTGGGCTGTGTGGCCCTTCCCTGTGCTGTTCCTGCTGCAGCTGTTACCACAGGATCATATTGTGTAGCATGGCACATACTATGAACATGTGTGCACATGTGGCTAGAGAGTATTGCAAAGCTCCAGCAGATATGTCAAGGCAGCAGAACTGTGACTTGAGCATCCCAAATACATGCTCTATAATGATCCTGGTTTGTGCATGTGCCTCATTATGGCATTCTTGTGTGGGTGTGTGTGCATTTCTGATGGGTGTCATCATCCACGGCTCCAGTGCATAGCCAGCATCCCCCACCAGATGGCCATATGGGATGACCCCACTGGCAATTACCTGGTACAGCTGTGACGAATGCCAGATGTGGGTGTTGTGATAGCTTCCATGGCTGCCAGCACACACATTCATGATAATGCCCTGGGCACTGCACATGACCTGGCAGTTGATGGAGGAGAAGTCCTTGCAGTTTATGTAGACCCTACCCTGTTTAACAGGTGGTGCTTTGATGTGGAAGTGCATGCAGTCTATTGCACCCAGTACCTCCAGGTATTCTGCAGCACTGTGGAAGAGATGCATATTGCTGGTCCTCTCCTCATGGGTGTTGGAGAAGTAAATGTGCTCACCAGTATGTGGTAGCATGGCATCCAGGAACTGGTGGAGTACCCTGGATGCAGATGCCTGTGAAACCCCCATGATGTCCCCAGTAGGTCTTTGGAAAGTACCTGTAGCTAGTATTCTTAAGGCTACACATACCTTGGTATCCACTGGGATGAGTTCCCCTCTGTTGGCTCTGGGTCTGAGGTGAGGCCGGCACAGCTCGATGATTTGCTGCAGTATGTCTCTATCCACCCTGTAGTGCTTTACTATCTTCAGATCATATAGCCCCTGTAAGTTACCCTGGGTCTGAACAGTCTTCTCCACCTCCTCGGTCTGTGGCAGTTGTCAGCATTATCCTCTTCACTGCCCTCAGCCTCTAGCACATACTGATGGATCAAAGTAATGGCAGCTCCTAACATTTTTCCAGTTAAAATTCCCCCTGCATGTGTACACCAGTGGTGCAGAGTTTGTGTGAAAAACAAACTGTAAGGTGTTTCCATAGTTTATACTGTTGGGCTGCAGATGCTGCCTGTATGATTGGCTGACTATGATGCATTCCACCTGTGGGTCATGGAACTCCAATGTGCTTATGCCATGCATGACACACACCCCTTCCCATGTCTGCTGCTCCTCCTGCTTACACAATCATGTTATAGCACCTACACGGTTAGGTGCAGTTTGGCACTTAGAATATTTTTATGATTCAGTAAATTTCCCCTCATTTGCATACCCCAGTGCCTTAGTCCCTAGTTACTGCACTACACCAGAGCCTTTCCCCTTAGCAACCACTATTACCTAGTATTGTTTTGATTCTGCATGGCATAGACTATAATGGAAAAATGCAGATTTCCCTTAAAATTGTGTTTTCACATTTTTTTTTTTTAATTTTTGGCATGATCCCATTTGCACACCACTGCTCTATGCTTAAACGGCCGAGATCCCCCCCCAAAAAAGTTTTATTTTTAGAACACTGAAACACTTTTCCATGCCAATGACCATATATTTGGCCATTCCCATGCCTAAAGATTACAATACATGCTTTTATTTGAGCTGTCATGCCACTGTTTTAATTTTTGCAGAAATGTATTCGCCTAGTAGCCGAATACATTTCTGCAACTAATACTATTCTTGCACGGATGCCTGCCTCCTTGCTGAATCACTAATTCACCTCATTCGCATGGTTTTCAGCAGCAAATGAGGTAATTAGCATTATGCAGTGGTGTCCGTGCAGGAATAGTGTAGGCAGGCTCATGCACATCAGAACAGTAGTTTACTGGATTGCTCGGTGGCCATATTCCATGCAGGAGCGGCTACACTGTTCCTGCACAGAGATTTCACTTTATTGAATCCCAGGGCATTTCTTAGGAATAGGTTTTATTGAATAACTGTCATTTAAACCTCAATAAGCAATGGAATTTAATACTGTAATCCAGTTATATTCACATTGTTATTTTCAGCCTAACATAACATTAATATTTTTATGTGTAAGTTATTTCACATCTTAAAGTATTTCTAACAGATTAATACTATACATGAAAATAATGTTCCTCATTTGTATTAATTATATGTTTCGCAAGGGCATTATTTTTATTTAATTTTTTGATGTTGTAAATATGTCGAATGATGTATTCTCTTAACTTTTTGTTGTTCTTGTCAACATAAAATGAGTGCATAAATTGCAGATAGATAAAACATAAATAAATAAATTACAGATAGATAAAATTAACATGCTTTAGATGTGCAATCTACTTAGCATATAATATTGTATATTGTGTTCAACCAAAATACCGTCATCTATATGTGAAGACTGGTAGAGAAGGGTGAAGGCTGTTAGCCTAGCCAGATATAATTTTGCAGATAATTCTGTCACTTGTAAATATGACTGTAAACTACAGGCTTGTTGTCTTAAATGTCAAGAAATACTGTTACATGTGGAACTGGAAATAAATGTTTCAACAGTGCACTCTACTGACCAAAGTAAAGCATGTGGTGACCCTTTGAAGTAGACAGTGGTGCCGAAAAGTCTAGATGAAGAAATTCTTTCTATTGTTTTAACCAAGAGTTAAATGACTAGATTTAAACATGCAAATGTATTTTTATTGCTCTGTTCATGACCATCTGCAAGATAGCAAAAGGGAGATGTTAAGAATGTAAATGCAGTTAATGTGTAGCCTGGGAGCTCCAGGAAAGTGAAAAAGAATGATGTAATATTTATCAGAACTGCAATAGCAATTTAAACAGCGAGAATCAGAAAGCATTAAGCATTTTTGTCTGAGCATCCAACTCAGCACTCTGCCTGTTGCCTTATGTAAGTTATTTTAGAAGTGTGTTTTCTTGTAGATAGCTAGAAGCTATAAATATTAGACTAAGTGTTTTCTGTGATGTCAGAAATGTACTACTGATTTATTTTAAGTATTTCTGTGTGAACTCCTGACTATCACTGACTGTGTAGTAAAAAGTATTGTCTTGTGGTTTTAATTATTTATTATAAATATTTTAAAACCTTTTAACTGTGGCTGGTTTGTGTAGAGATAATTTAAGCTCTAGAGTACATTGCATATTTATAGAGTTTACTGTCCAAGTCACTCCAAATAAGTTTAACTGTTTAGTCACATCTACCAATTGGATAATAATATTGCACAGTAATAATTGGACACCCTTTTAAGGGCCTTTGAGCAGCTGATAATTATTAGCTGAGTGGTGGCAAGTGGCACTACTGTATAGTCTGGGTAAAAAGGGCACAGGTGGAAAACCTGTGCCAGCCTTCCCCAGAAGTGTCTGTGGTTGTATAAACTCTTATCTCAAAGTGTGTGTGTGTCAGCTACGTGGGAAGGTACATGAAGCACTGGTTGGACAGAGAGGCTGCTGGACATTTTAGCTTGACCAGCTAGGCTGAGATCTGGACCCTATAGCTGTGCCAGTGGGTAGTCTTATTGGGAACCTGGGGAGCAAGAGAGCAACCAGCCCTGGACTGACTGTGATCCCTGTGTGCTCTTAAGGGAAATTGCACTTTACTGTGTGCATTTGTTATCCTTTCCTCATATATGAGATGCCCTCTCTGGTGTTAGTGATGAGGATTGAGGCTCCTTGATTGCTGGGCCAAAGCACGGGTGGCAATTATTAATTGGTGGCAGTGGTGGGATCTCCACATCACATATTAATTGGTGGCAGTGGTTGGGATAAGATATCCTCATATTAATTGGTGGCAGTGGTTGGGATATCCACGTCACATACTAATTGGTGGCAGCAGTTGGGATATCCACCTCACATTTGTGTTTAGCAGTGGTTGGGATATCCTCACATAATTGTTTGGCAGCGGTGGGATATCCACATCACATATTAATTAGTTGGCAGATACTAATTGGCTTGTAGTGGTGTGGGTAGAGTGAATCCTGTAGCTTGTGTACAGTGAGCTTTGAAGATGTTTTGTACTCTGAAACAGCCACGCAGTGACTACTCAGAGTTCAGATTACAATTGTTTTATTTCTTTTGTTAGCTTAGTTAGTCAGAGTGAGCAGGCAGCATGTCAGCAGAAGAGTATGGAAAGCTGACAAGGAGCCAGCTGGCAGAGATATGCCATGCTAGGGGACTGGTGCATGGAAACCTGACTAAGGCAGACCTGATTGCAGCCTTGTTTACAGTTGCATCAGAAAACAGCAACCAGGAGGATAATCAGTCTGGCAGTAGAGATATAATTCCCTCAGAGAATGGACAGCACAACCTTTCTACAATGGACTTAAAAATCCAGCTGGAGCTAAAGAGACTTGAGTTGGAGGCCAGGCGTCTGGAATTAGAAGGAAATGAGAGACTGCGACGGTTGCAGACTGAGGAGAATGAAAAACTGTTATGTCTGCAAGCTGAGGAACAAGAGAGGCAGAGGCAGCATGAGAAGGAGATGCTGACTCTTCACCAGAGTCATGGAGGTAATGGGGAAGGCAGAGGCAGCATGAGAAGGAGATGCTGACTCTTCACCAGAGTCATGAAGGTAATGGGGAAGGGAGTTACTGGACCCCAGAAGCACAAACAGTCAGTAAATTTCTTCCGCATTTTAAAGAGGGGGATAATTTTGATAGTTTCATTCATATGTTTGAGAGGGTATGTAAACAGTATGAAGTTGACCAAAAGCTCTGGGTATGGTTCCTGACCCCCTTACTCCATGGTAAAGCTGAAACTGTTCTGTCCAAAATGTCTGACGTTGTATGTTTTGATTATACTGTTGTTAAGAAATGTCTTTTAGAACTGTTTAAGCTAACACCTGAAATGTATAGGAAAAAGTTTTGTGAGCATAAATGCAAGGCAAATGAAAGTAAGTGTGAATATGTTGCTGAGTTGAGCACTTATTTCCATAGGTGGGTGAGTGGATGTCAGGTTGTCACTTTTGAAGGGCTGACAGACCTTTTGGTGAGGGACAAGCCCTTAGCACTTTGCCTGAGGACATGAGGATCTGGTTAGCCGATAGACAATGTGCTACTTCAGATGAGTTGGGGAAGGAGGGAGGCAAATACCTGGCAAGCAGGTCAGTCCTGCACAGGAAGGGGACCCCCAGTACTGCTCATGGGTCTAAAGGAACCCATGGTGAGCAGCATAGACTGCCCCAACAGAATCTGCCAGTAGCAGGGGATGCCACTAGTCCAGGTACATGCCCAGGAGCTGGGGTTAAATGTTTTGAATGCAACCAGTGGGGCCATGTGGCATACAGATGTCCACAGAGGCAAGGTGGGGAACCAAAGGTGAGGGAGCCAGTAAGTGGGAATGATAAAATGCCAATAGTCAATTGTCATGAGACAACAGGGGTATTAAACTACCATCTTGCAGATGTCCTGAGAGGGAACGATTTGAATGAGGTAGTACCATGTACTTATGCAGTTACATGCAGTCAAGCTAGGAGATAAGCATGTGGGTCTGGTAGACTTGGGGAGACCCAGACAGACTGCATACTTGCAGCCAGGACTGGTGAGGTGGTTACTTCAGGGAGGGAGCTACTCTGTAGCAATGAAACTGAAGGTGAGCCACAGCTGCTTGTGGGTACTGATGGTCCCTTGGACAGAGTGACTGCAAAGGTAGAGGTGAGTAGTAATACCCAGGCTGACAGTGAGGCACCACTGTTAAAGGATGCCAGACTTCCTGTGGAAGGAGAGCTGGGAAGCGTTACAAGGGGAGAGCTGAGACAGGTTCAGCTCTCAGACACTACATTGCAAGGCCTGAGGCAGGTAGCTAGGGAGGCACCTGATTTTCAAGGAAAGGGGGAATCTGTACATTGGGACAGAGGGTTACTATACAGATAGTGGACCCCTGAGGGAAGGCTAGAAGGTGAGAGAGTACAGCAGTTGGTAGTGCCTAGAGCCTACCATCCGGCGCTTTTAGCCATAGCCCACGATATTCCCTTTGCAGGTCATATGGGCATAAAACATACAAAGAGGCATATTATGCAGAACTTCTATTGGCCTGGAATTTCCAGAGATGTAACTGGGTACTGCAAGAACTGTGAGCAGTGCCAAAAGTTAGGCAAGGCAGGAGACAATGTGAGAGCTCCTTTGATGCCTTTGCCAGTGATTGAGGAACCATTTCAGAGGGTAGCTATGCATATTGTGGGTCCTCTGAGTACCCCAAGTTCCACAGGGAAAAAGTATATCCTAGTGATAGTGGATTATGCTGCACAATACTCTGAGGCAGTGGCTTTGTCCTCCATTGAGGCAGAGAAGGTGGCAAATGCTTTGTTAGAGATTTTCAGCAGGGTAGGTTTCCCAAAAGAAATACTGACTGACAGAATTGCCAATTTCATGTCAGACCTGCTGGCTTGTCTGTGGAAGTCCTGTGGGGTGAAGCACATGAAGACCACCCCGTACCATCCCCAGACTAATGGTCTTGTTGAGAGGTTAAACTCTACAATCAAGTTCATACTACAGATGTTTGCAGATCAGTTTAAGAGGGAATGGGACAAATAGTTGCCCCATCTGTTGTTTGCTTACAGAGAGGTTCCCCAGGAATCCACAGGCTTTTCACCCTTTGAGTTGCTGTATGGGCATAGGGTGAAAGGACCTCTAGATTTAATTCGAGATGAGTGGGAAGGTGAGTGCAAGTCTCACAAGGAGTCTTTTGTGGCATACGTCCTAAACTTCAGGACAAGGCTCAGGAAACTCATGGGCTTGGCCCAGGAGAACCTGGCAGAAGCCCAAGAATGGAAAAAGGTGTGGTATGACAGGAATGCTTGAGCTAGAGAGCATGCTGTGGGGCAGCAGGTAATGGTTCTCATTCCTGTCAGACACAGCAAGCTGCAAGCAGCTTGGGAGGGACCCTACAAGGTGGTAAGAAAGGTAAGTGATGTTAACTACATGGTGGAACTGCTAGGCAGAAGGCAGGGGTACAAAGTGTACCATGTTAACATGATGAAACCTCGCCATAATAGGGAGGTCCTTGTGCTGAGCATTTGCAGTGGATGCAGGAGGAGTCTGAGGGAGATCTGGGGATTGATCTCCTCAGTGAGGCACGGGCTGACAACTCAGTGGAAGGGGTAGCAATGTCCTAGCAGCTATCATCTACCCAGCTTCGAAGAATCTGAGCAGTGTTGCAGGAATTTGGGGACATGTTCGCTGGGAAACCAGGGTGCACTCACCTGGTGCAGCACCAGGTGGATACAGGACCCCAAAGGCCTATTAGGCAGGCTCCTTATATGGTGCCTGAGAGAGTCAGACAGACCCTGAGGGAAGAGGTACAGGAGATGTTGGAACTAGGGGTGATTCAAGAGTCCAACAGTACCTGGGCCTCCCCAGTAGTGCTGGTGCCAATGAAGGATGGCAGCACCAGGTTCTGTGTGAACTACAGGAAATTAAGTAGTCACACCGAGTCAGATGCTTACACCATGTCTGGGACAGATGAGGCCCTAGAGCAGCTGGCTGGGGCTAAGTATCTTACAACCATTGATCTTACCAAGGGTTACTGGCAGGTGCCCTTGACTCCCAGTGCTAGAGAGAAGTCAGCCTCTGTGACTCCTTTTGGCTTGTATGAGTTCACAAAGATCCCCGTTGGGATGAAGAATGCCCCAGCGACTTTCCAGAGGCTGGTAGATTATATCCTTGCCGGAGCAGGAGGGTTTGCCCTTGCTTACCTAGATGATATTACCATCTACAGCCATTCCTGGCCAGAGCACCTTCAGCATGTCAGGGAGATGATTGGCAGACTACAGAGGGCAGGGTTGACCATTAAGCCGAGCAAATGTCAGGTGGGTATGGCAGAGGTCTCCTACCTAGGACATAGAGTGGGGAGTGGTAAAATAAGGCCAGAACCTGCAAAAGTGGAAGCCATTCAGGCATGGCCTGCACTTGTTACCAACATGCAGGTGAGGGCATTTTTAGGGACAGCAGGGTACTACAGAAAGTTTGTCCCCAGTTATAGTACCATAGCTGCTCCCCTCACAGACCTGACAAGGAAGAACAGGCCAGATAAGGTAATGTGGACCCCAGCATGTGAGCAGGCATTCCAGAAGCTTAAAGAAGCTTTGGGAGCCTCCCCCCATGTTACCCAGTCCAGATTACAGCAAAGAATTTGTTGTGCAGGTGGATGCTTCAAACCATGAGGTGGGGGCTGTACTTAGCCAGATTACTTCAGAGGGGGAAGATCACCCAGTGCTTTATCTCAGTTGTAGGCTCCAACCCAGGGAGGAATACTATGCAGCTGTAGAAAAGGAATGTCTAGCAATAGTGTAGGCATTGCGGAAATTTCAGCCTTATCTATATGGAAGGAAATTCACTGTTATGACAGATCATAACCCCCTAACATGGTTAAACAGTGCCAGCCAGCAAAATGCCATGTTGCTAAGATGGAGCCTAGGGTTGCAAGCATATGATATGTCAGTGCAGCACCACAGTGGGAGTAGCAGCGCTAATGCAGATGGGCTCTCAAGACGGGGAATGGGGTGAGGTACACCCAGGTAGACCTAACCCTCTCAAGTGGTGTTTCTCAAGGGTCACTTGAAAAACTAGCTTGAGATCTCCGGGGGGGGGGGGGCTGGGGGTGTGAAAACAGGTAGAGAAGGGTGAAGGCTGCCAGCCTAGCCAGATAGAATTTTGCAGATAATTCTGTCACTTGTAAATATGAATGTAAACTACAGGCTTGTTGTCTTAAATGTAAAGAAATACTGTTATATGTGGAACTGGAAATAAATGTGACAACAATGCACTCTACTGACCAAAGTAAAGTATGTGGTGACCCTTTAAAGTAGACAGTGGTGCAGAAAAGTCTAGATGAAGAAATTCTTTCTATTGGTTTACCCAAGAGTTAAATGGCTAGACTTAAGCATGCAAATGTATTTGTATTGCTCTGTTCCTAACCAGCTGCAAGATAACAAGAGGGAGATATTAAGAATGTAAATGCAGTTAATGTGTAGCCTGGGAACTCCAGGAAAGTGAAAAAGAATGCTGTAATGTTTATCAGAACTGCAATAGCAATTTAAACAGAGAGAATCAGAAGGCATTAAACATTTTTGTCTGAACATCCAACTCAGCACTCTGCTGTTGTCTTATGTAAGTTATTTTAGAAGTGTGTTTTCTTGTAGATAGCTAGAAGCTATAAATAGTATACTAAGTGTTTTTCTGTGATGTCAGAACTGTACTACTGATTTATTTTACGTATTTCTGCATGATCTCTGAATTCTTGACTAGCACTGACTGTGTAGTAGAAAGTATTGTCTTGTGGTTTTAATTATTTATTATTAAATATTTTAAAACCTTTTAACTGTAGCTGGTTTGTGTAGAGATAATTTAAGCTCTAGAGTACATTGCATATTTATAGAGTTTACTGTCCAAGTCACTCCAAATAAGCTTAACTGTTTAGTCACATCTACCAATTGGATAATAATATTGCTCAGTATTAATTGGACATCCTTTTAAGGGCTTTTGAGTAGCTAATAAGTATTAGTTGGGTGGTGGCAAGTGGCACTACTGTATAGTCTGGGTAAAAGGGGCACAGCTGGAGAACCTGGGCCAGCCTTCCCCAAAAGTGTCTGTGTGGTTGTATAAACTCTTATCTCAAAGTGTGTGTGTCAGCTACTTGGGCAGGGACACAAAGCACTGGTTGGACAAAGAGGGTGTTGGAGATTTTAGCTTGCCCAGCTAGGCTGAGATTTGGACCCTATAGCTGTGCCAGTGGGGAGTATTATTGGGGACCTGGGGAGCAAGGGAGCGACCAGCCCTGGACTGACTGTGATCTCTGTGTGCTCTTAAGAGAAATTGCACATTACTGTGTGTATTTATTTATTTATTTATTTCAGTTTGATTACCGGGGAGGTCCACTGGGCTTGAGGGCCCGTTTTCAGTGGAGGCCCGGGAAGAAAATACTCCAACAGGAAACAAAAGTTTAATTACATAAAATTCAAGATAGTTTGCATTATAGATAGTAGGTTTCTACAAAAGAATAAACGCTAACAATTTATATTTTGTTTAGGAAGGAAAAAACAGGCTTATTGTCATCCTTTCCTCATATATGAGACACACTCTCTGGTGCTAGTTTTGAGGATTGAGGCTCCTTGATTGCTGGGCCAGGGCATGGGAGTCACACTATACATCTACAATAACTGTTCAGTTGTTCATTAATTCCTGCATAAAGGTCAAAGGCCATTCAGAACACGGAGTCCTCAATGAATGTATATACCCTCAGACCCAACCAGGTATCAAGTTGTTTTTCAAATATCTGTAAAGAAGAAGATGGCTGTCAGATATGTAAAGGTGACTGCATTAAATAGTTTACTCTTAAAACTGTCATAGACTCCCCAATCCTGCAAGTAAAATATTCACTTCTGGTTAGTAGAGATCAAATTTCTTCACCCCAGAGTCCCCTATAGGCTAATTACGCCTCAGGTATGTATAACTGATTGAAAAGAGGCCAAGGCATTCCAGTTGAGATGAATATGATTTATCTCTGCAGTTAATGATACACCTTGTAAATTTTCATTGAATACCTTCTAAAACCAGGAGATTACCTTTCTTGTAGGAGCAAAACAACATGTACTCATTATGTTATGAACAACCTCAAAAGACAGTTATTATTTCTTGTTGTAAAAATCTTGAAAATGAAGCCAACAACTTTTAATGCCTTAGCTTTAACTTTTTAGGCATAAGTCCTATACTTAAAATTACTACATATAATCATACCTGAATCGTTATATTTGGTCGGCTTCTGTAACCAGTGAGGATCTAAGTTTATTTGGTATTCAACTCTTGGCTTGCCAAAATGCAATGTAGTGCATTTACTCATATTAACATTTAGTCCAGCTAAGTCTAACCATTCAGCCACCAAATATACATAAGTGTTGACGTGGTCAATATCCTCAGTTGTTGCAATAACACAACCTAGTTTAATGTCATCTGCATATCTGGCCATCTAAACATTAGATATCTTAGCATTAAATGAAAATACCAAGTTGAACAATACTGGATGTAGAACTGAGCCCTACGGGACCCATTTATTCACTTCAAGCCAGCTAGATATTTATTTATTTATTTCAGTTTGATTACCGGGGAAGTCCACTGGGCCAAGAAGTGCCCATTTTCAGTGGAGGCCCGGGGAGAAAAGCTCCACAAGCAATACAATGAAACATGGTTACATAAAGTTAATGGTATAATACAAGAGTAAGATTCAAGCAGTCAGGAAATACATTTACATAAAATGTGCAAAAAGAGCAAGCATAATGAAGCAATACAGTGCAGAGTAAAATAACAAAAATACATAGATGTGCAAAAAAATTTTTTTTTTTTTTTTTTTTTTTTACAGACTGAAAAAAAAGTTGGAGTCAGGAGAAAGTTAGAAATGTCAGGAAAATCATGGAGGTAGAGAGGGCCAGGAAGTGCAGAGTTCAGGGAAAGAGATCCCTGGAAATTATATCTGGTGAGAGCAGGAACATTTCCATTTGCATGAAAGGTATTTGAGAAGTAGAGTCTTGAAGGATTCGGAGTTAGGTATAGTCCTAAGAGAAGGAGGGAGAGAGTTCCATTTTTTACCTAGAGAGAAGGAGAGTAGAAGTTGGCCGGCAGGACGTTTAGGTTTGTGGATGGAGATAAGGTTTTGGTGTTCAGATCTCAGAGATCTGTTTGGAGTGTATGGTGGAAGGATGTTTATTAAGGCAGGGCATGAGTGTGGGTAAAATATTAGTTTGTGAGCTGTGGTTAGTTGGAGATAGTCCAGGTGGTTGGGAAGTTCAAGACAATTTAGAGATCTAAGGGTAAGGCAGTGGTGAGTTGAGGTTTTGGATTTGGTTGCAAATTTGGAGATCTTATTATAGCAAATTTCAAGTTTTGAGATGTTGGAAATAGACAGATTGGTTAAAAGGGGGGCTCCATAAAGAAGAGAGGGTAGAAGATATGTAATTGCCAGGGTGTGCCTAGAGGAGTTGGAAAGAAATTGGTTGTTTCTGTAGAGCATACCTAACTTTTGGTGGGTTTTCTTTATGTTTTGTTGAATGTGGAGATCGAATTTTAGGTGTTCATCTATGGTAATGCCGAGTAGTTTAGCGGAAGGCACTACTTCTATAGCAGTGTTGGTTTGGCTGAGGACTTTGAAGGAATCTTTGTCAAAGGATGAGGAAGCTCTGGAAGGGGTAAAAATAAGAATTTTGGATTTATTAGAGTTGAGGGAGAGGTGGTTTTGGGGCATCCAGTTCTCTGTGGTGGAAAAGGCTATTTGTGTTTTAGTCTGGAGTTCAGAAAAGTTAGAGGCAGCACAAACTAAGGTGGAGTCATCAGCATATTGGATGACTGTGGTGTCAGGTATGACAGAGTGTAGATTATTTATAAAGATGTTGAAGAGCATGGGTCCGAGGATGGACCCCTGGGGAACACTGGTCGGTGTGGGCAAGAAGGAAGAGGTAGAGTTCATCCATCTGACAGCTTGAGATCTTTCAGATAGGTAGCTGGAGAACCAGGAAAGAGTATGTGGGGAGAGATTAAGGTTGGCGAGATGAAAGAGTAGGTGTGTATGGGAGATGGTGTCAAAGGCTTTGGATAGATCTAGTAGTACTGTGGATACAAGGAGTCCAGAGTCTTGGGCTCGGTTGACTGTTTCAAGGAAGGATAGTAAGGAAGTAATGGTGCTATGGCCGGGGTAGAAGCCATGTTGGGTGGAATTAAGAAGGTGATTTTGTGTTAGGAAAGGTAAAAGCTGGTGGTGGACACATTTTTCTAAAACTTTAGATATTGGAGAGAGTAGGGCTATGGGGCGGAAATTAGAGATAGTGGTGTTTTTACCTCCTTTGTGGAGAGGTAGGATGTAGGCTGAATGCCAGAGTTTGGGTACGTATGACTCATTTAAGGATCTGTTTATCAGGATACTAATAGGGAGAGCAATACTTTCAGCTGCGCATTTGAGGAAGGAGGAGGGTATGTTGTCAGGGGCATTAGAGCATGGTTTAAGATTAGATAAGAGCCTTTTTATGAAGCTGGTTGAAACTGGTTTGAACTGGAAGTTCAAGAGACATTTATTAAGGTTATTGGGTGTTGAGGAGAGGATGTTAGGTGGATTATTGTTTGGGAATGTTTTGGTTAGATTAGCTAGGGATTCTGTGAAGAAGGTGTTGAAGTGAGAACTCAATAACTTGTCAGTTAAACTAGGGTCTGGGCAGGGATTATTTTTGGACCCTGGGTGTAGAAGGGAGTTAACTGATTTCCAAAGTTGTTTTGGGTTCTTATTTTTGTTAGACTGCAGTTTACTATAGTAATTTTTTTTGTCTAAAGTGATTAGTTTTTTTATTTGGTTGCGAAGTTGGGTATATTGGAGGAAGGAAGAAGGCAGTTTGGTTTTTTGATAATGCTTCCAGGCTTTGTCTCTGTGATGCATGATTTGTTTAGTCTCTTTTGTCAGCCAAGGAGCAGAGTTAGTTTTGATTCGTTTGTTTCTTAGAGGGGCTAAGCAATTCAGAGTGTCTAGGAAAATAGAGTTGAAATGTTCTACAGCATTGTCTAAGGGGAGAGTATTAAGGATTTGCCAGTTGATTAGTTTGAAGGTGTTTGAGAAAATTGTAGGGTTAAAGTTGCTGAGATTTCGAGTTTGAATGTACTGGTGATGAAATTGGGTGGAATTAGCTGACCGGTGAGTGAAGGCAGGGAGATGGTCACTGAAAGTATCGGGGATGGTGCCTGAGAGAATTATTTTGTTGGGATGAGAAACTAGAATCCAGTCCAGGATGGATTCAGGAGGATGGATTTTGTTAGGACGAGTTGTTGAATGGATTACTTGAGTGAAGTTGTATAGGTTAATGGATAAAGAAGGGGAAGGTGAGTTGATTTTATTCCAGTCTATATTAACGTCGCCAAGAATGTAAGTTTCATATTTTATTTCAGTTGAGGCCCAGTGAAGAATATTTTCAAGGGTAGAGATGTTGTCACCTGGGGAGATATATAGGTAGATAAAGCAGATATTCTTACATTTATTCAATCTGAGGAGACCAGCAGTTAATTCAGTATTTTTGAATTGTGGGGTTGGGATTTGCAGAGGGATTAGAGAGAGATGGTTAGAGTAGATTAGAGCAGAGCCTCCACCTTTTTTATTTAAACGATCATTTCTAAGGATGTGGAAGCCTGGAGGTAAGATTTCAGGGTCAGTAATATAAGGTTTTAGCCAGGTTTCAGAGATGGCTAAGATGTCTGGTTGATTATGGTTTATCCAAGCTTGTAATTGGTGGGTTTTATTGTTGAGGCTCTGAGCATTGATGGTGAAGAACTTAAGTGTATTAGGAGAGAAAGTAGAGGAGGTAGCGGAAGGGGGGAAAGGGGTGTTAGTAGAAGAGGAGGAAGAGGGAGGATGGAAGGGGTTGTTTGTCTGGAGGCAGGGGCCTGGGTTAGGGTGGATATCTCCAGATAAGGCTATAGCATTTCTGGGACCAGCTTTTGGCCTTTTGGGTTGGTACAATAGGGTGTTGTTTGGGATTGGCTGTGGTTTAGGTTTAAAAATGTCTGTGGAGGTGGGAAAGACTTTGGGCTGGAAAAGGTATAGAAGTTTAGGTGGAATGAGGAAGGAGGATATGTAGTGGAAATGACTGAGTAGTGGAGGGTGAAGATGAGTGTAAGTGATGGTGTAAGCAAAAAGGCAGGATGGGGGAGATTTGAAAGAGAAGGAAGTAGCATGATAAAGAGGAATTAGTAAGATGAGATGATATGACATTTCCTACCATTATTCTCTGAGATCTACTATGAAGCCAGTTACTCACCCTGCAAACAATGTATATATTAACAGGTCTATATTATAAGAATGAACATTCACAATCACGAATACCTAAATAGCGACACATAAATGCTGAACTCCAAAAATAGCGAAGGATGTAAACATTGAAATCCCGAACGCCGAAAGCATTTCCAACAACAACAGCGCCATACAGGTAAGCAAAAACTACATAAACAAACTTCATTAAATACACTTTTGCAGGGGGGCAAGCCCACCTGCACCCCCATGTGGGGTGCTGCAGCCCCCACACCCCCCTACTTAAATATATCAACTCCAAGATCACACTACAGTGGGGAAAATTATATATTTCCTCTTCCCCATGATCACCCTGCTGGCCACGGAAATACGTTTGGCATTCTGGATTTCGATGTTGACATCCTTCACTATTTTCGAAGTTCGGCGTTTATGTGTCACTGTTTAGGTGTTCACGGTTGTGAACGTTTGGTCTTATAGTATAGACCCTGGATTAACTTTGTGTTTGAGCAGGTCAACAATGATAACAGAATGAGGGACACTGTCAAAAACTTTAGATAAATCCAAATAGATCACCACTACATACATGCCCATATCTAAGGTAGTTGTCACTGGGTCATAAAATTCAACAACACCTGCAAGTAAGAGTCTTTTGTCTATCAGATAGCAGAACAGACTATCTAGTTTAAAACTACTTTATAACTGTAATATTTCTTATTTTTACATGAGAATCTAGGCATAGAGTCAACTGTACCTACAATTTTCATATTGACTTGTAAAATATCACAGTATCTCCTAACTATATCACAATAGCATTAATATTATTAGAATATGTAAGGAGCAGCCTTGTTATGTTATTCCTATCTGTCTTAGAAGCATCAACAAAATAACCAAAAACAGTTCTTTATCTTTAGATGTAGATTTTTAAATATTCTCAGATATACTTACTAATTATTATGTTCATAGCCTCGTATTTCAAAATCAGCCATAAGATGACTAAAGCTAACATCTTGTTCAACTGTAGTCAGCCTACTGGCACTAAGCATTAACCTTTAACTATATTTTTACAGAGATGTTTACGATGCATGCTCTGTCAATGTAAATACATATTTGTGCATTATTTTTGATGTAAGGAAGTGTGAAGTCCATCTAATACATCTTACTTGATATTAACATCTTGGAAACAAATCTCTATATCTGAATAATGTAATTCAAATTTCAAAAATGATGTTGAAGTATCCAGCATATTAAAAAACTCAGGTAGTCTGTACGTGTCACCATGCCATATCAAGAAGACATCATCAACAGATCAACAGATCAACAGTAAAATAACACATTAAAAGTAATCTCATGTATCAGTACCAGATTAGCATGGCTATTGGCACATGGTATGCCTATAGCTATGCCCATCTTCTGTTAACATAACTGGCCATTACATAAAAATATATTGTTTTCGAAAATTAGTTCAACTAATAGACATATCAAGTGAATACCAACATATGCAACAGTATTAATATAGGAGAGAAGTTCTAATTTTCTCTATCCTATAATATTAGGAAAAGCATAACTAAGATAAAATTGCTTTGATTGCTGTTAATGGACCATTCAAACAAACTACCCAAACAGTGTTGGTGTATTAATAACTACATATCTAACATTATTTACGAACATTTTCAACTTAATTTCTATAAGATTATAGGGTCTCAGTAACCCATCTCCTTCCAGAGACAATGGATCTAGAAGGTGGATTATATCTGTTTTAGGGTATCTTGGGTATGCATATAATTCAGGCACTACAGAGCCATCAAAATAAAAAATACTTGAATAAATTGAAGTCCAGCTGACCAGTCATATGTGAATCATACACTTGTGCTTTAATTTTAGAAATATGATTATTCAACATATTTTAATGGGCATATAAATATCTGCATTATCAAACATACTGAATATAGATGTAACATAAAAATTATTATCAAAGATAGCAGTATCTCTACCCTTTTCTTCTTGTTTAATAACAGTCTCAGAATTTGTTTTTAGTTTTTCAAAGGTTAAATGCTCAGATTCTATGAAATTATAAAATGTGCCTCACACTTATTTGATAAGGAATTAATGTCCTTGTTACATGTCCAAAAAAATGCTTCTGTTACAGGATGACTAGTAGGACTGAAGATAGTATTTTTGAAAATATTAATAGCATTTTCACCTGGAAGAATGAGGTTCAAGTTCACTTGTTTAATAACGAGATGTATGTCTGGTAGAACATCAGCTTTGTTTAAACCAGAATGAGGGACCTGATGATGTTAATATCCAGTCAAGAATGATTTCTTTACCTGTAGCTTTTTCCTTCTAGTTGCTGTGTGGATAAGCCGAAGTAATCACTTTTAACTGATATTTGTGTTTGAGTGTTTAATAGTAGGTCTGTGCCAATTAACATTAAGGTCATCTAAGATTACTACTAATAATGCTGTCTGTTAAAGCCATGCTTTCACCAGGTGGTATGCATAGTGTACCTGTACATAAAGGATTTTGTTTGTTGACCTGAGTGATGCTAGCAAGATTTCAGCTTTTTTTGAGAATGTCATATTTGTAGATGAATTAAGACAAGGTTGAACTTTTACGAGTATATTATAGCCACACCACCAGACAATTTTTGACTTGCAGTTATCGTGGATTATGTCACAAGAAAAGAGTAGGATTTCAGATTTTGTCATCTTTTATGAACATTTTAGACATATTTCAGTAATTGCTAGATTTGATAAATTACATCTTGACCTAGCTTCACTGAAATATTATCATGCGTATTCAGTAACATAATATCTTGTAACCATAAATGTCAATATTTAAAGACAGCATGCCAATATTTAGGCATTGTATATTTTGATCAAAATCTATCTGAACATAAACAGAGACATCTGATTTCAAACACCTAGCCAGAACATGCACAAAACACATTCATAGCTTATTTCTCACTGTTGTACAATTGTTGGAAGAGTGACTAAATCAGTTATTAAATTGTCATTGTACTAATTCCCACATTGAAACTACTGTCTGTGACAATGTCATAGACTGCTACTTCTTAATAAATGACACAGCTTTAAGACTTAAAAATACTACAATGCAGTTTTTAAATAAGGTAGAGTCCATACTGATTTCACATCTTACTGCAAGTATTCTTTTATCTAAGTTTTTCCTTGAGCACTGTACAGTTTTCGAAAATAATATTCTGTTAACAACTTTGTCTAGCCATATGTCACAAATATAAGGATATGACAGGCTTTCTGTTACTAATGTAGGGTGTCATCAAAAGCTTTTGCACTGGAAAATGTAGCACACATTATCCCTTGGACCAAGGAAATGAAACAGGCAAATCGAATGGTAGCTTAGTTCCCAAAGTCATATTCTCAGATCAGGCAGCCTACTCCTTTCCATCTGACAACCAGGTAGCTGGAGGGTTAGTGTAATAAATGGCTCCCACAGCATGCAAAAGCCAGAAAGCTACACATTTCTTCCTTGGAAGGAATCCCAAATGACAGGCAGCTTGTGCATGAAATCACTGGCCAGAACATACACCTGTCTCTTCTGATTGATTAAAGTAGGTTACCAAACAAATGAAACAAGCTGAGAGCATAACCAGAAGCTTCTTCTCAAAATCTGCCAGTTAGTGAAGCAAATGCTTTAGTTGCATTTTTGCTATCAAAACAGTTGATGTGAAGTACACAAAATAAGGCTCTGTCTGTAGGGTGGCCATTTTTAAACAATATTAGGAGATTAAATAAAACATATTCCCACTATTTACTAGATATGCATGTTTTTTCTGATTTGCGCCATATACTGATGACAGTATTATTTTGCTTGATTCAGAGTAATTGAGTGCATATTAATCACCAGTCATTACATATACTGTTCGTGTCTGTTCTAAACTTAGACCACAGTTCTTTTATTCACAGCAAATGCAAAATCATGATATTTGTCATTTATTAAAAATGTAGATTGTCGCACACAGGGATTAAGGAAGTTTCTCCTTTTTCCCCATTGCTGTGCAGTCTCTGAGTTAGTGCAAGTTAAGGTGTGGTATGGTCAGTGGTACAGAACAAAGCATATGTTTTAATTGTTTTCTGTTGATTACTGACATGATGTTTATTTGTTTAGTTTCAATGGAAAGTGTTTTTGAATCATATATACATATACACATATATATATATATATATATATATATATACGTGTGTGTGTGTGTGTGTGTTTGTGTGTGTGTGTGCATGTCTGTGTGCATTTATTTATTGTAGTACATATATCCTTTTTCTTTCTCCATAAATGTTTTTGCTTTACTGAGTGTCTGAGAGAGAGTGTCTGTGTGTTTGTATATGTGCATGTGCAATACTTTCATGCATGGTGCTGGATGGCTTCAAGTTAGTAGTTGTCTGTGACAGATGAAATACTGGCACAATAAAGCACAGCATGTCTGTCATCAGGAAGTTGCTGTCTGCCAGCCAATTATACAAGCCTTAATCCAAGTATTCATGAAAGTGGGGGATGAATAGCATGGGAATGAAACTGTTCAGGAGCTACGTATACCAAGTTCTGACCCAATGACATGTTCAGTCTTCTTTTTTGGAAAACACTGCCTTCAACTGCCATGCTGTGTGGCAGATATCCAGATTATATATGAATGTAGAAAAAGTTTCTGTAAGCATCCAGAAACAATGCCACCAAGCAAAGAAAAAAAAGAATGTAGTAACTTTAATAACACAAACCAGCATACCTTTCAACCTACATAAAATAAAAATGGATAAAAAAGGCACTTGAAAAATAGGAACATCCAGCTAAAAATCTGAAAATCTAATTAGTATAAAATCTGAATATCAAATAACATATAACCACTTTCAGTAGGAATGCTGTATACAAATTCAGACACGTTTAAAAAAACAGATAAAAAATGATGGAAAATATAAGCACATTATCAGAGATAATATATAGATTTTAATGAGCTGAATCACAAAATTCTACTACACAAGGTTATTTAATTTTGCTTCACAAACAGGGAGTTGTAATATATGAGTCTTCATTGTTTAAATTATTGTTGCCTCTAGCATATTAATCATGTAGTGTGTTTTTCTGTGTATCAGACAGCTTCAAAAAATCATATGAGGGGGTTCAGAAAATTGTGTGAAGTGGTAAATCAAGCCTGAAAATAGGGAAGTACCATCAAAACCTGGAACGTGCAAAATAAGGCCTGAAAATAAGAACATTCCTCCAAAAAATGAACAGTTGAGAGTTGTGCTGACCAGCTTTTATAGATGTTGTGACTTACTGCAAAAGAAAACAGAGTAATCATAAAAACACAACCAAATACTTACTAAAAGGATTTTCTATTCTTGTTAGCTTGCTCTCTGCATCTATGCATAGACAATCATAAATCAAGGTATTATATTTGTAATAAAGATTGTTGACCCAATGCTCTCTAGAATCATCTATGAGAAACAAAAAGCACAAAACAACCCATAACTAATTAATTGTAAATAATAGCTCACATTATCTGTGGATACCTCTGCCCAATCTTCTGGACCATGCTTACTTTGTGTATAATATTCCACACAGACATGTATTATTGCATTGGTGCTCCAGCCATTGTAAAAGTGCTGCATCACTTTAGGATAAAACAGCACCAGTTTTCCTTCTTTTGGTATCTGGCTTAAAAACATAACCACCTATTGCAATGTGTATATATATATATATATATATATATATATATATATATATATATATATATATATGTGTGTGTGTGTGTGTGTGTGTGTGTGTGTGCATATGTATGTGTGTGTGTGTATGTTTTCCCCAGTATCTAAATGTACAATGCAATATACACTAAGGAAAACCAGACTAGTTAGTGTTTGCCTCTAAGTAATTTTTTGAATAAAGCTATATATAACTGCATTAGATAGTAATTAACTAATGACTCATTCTTAGAAATGAAAAACTGTCACAAACTTTCCTAAATTTCAGAAAAAAAATTTCCAAATCAGGGACAGACTTCAAACAAATATAAATGCAGATGTAATCCTTTAATAAGGATTTGCTGGAACAGTATATAATTTTTTGTGGATTGCAAACAGAGTATAAATATTTTTTCATAATGCTCAATGGGAGACAAACTGTATTGTGAAAAACTTGGGACACTTTAAATATTCATATTATGTCAGCACCATTTATGGAAACAATCTGAGAAATGCAGATCAGGTAAGTGAATATTAACTTAAAGTGAAATAAATTGCCCAAGCATAAAGGTGCCATTTTTTAAACTAAATAATTTGTCATTTGCCATTTGTAGATGTTTCTGATAACAGCAAACATATGAAAAATTGGTTTACTATCAAAATCCCAAATGCAGATGCTCTGCAGATGGGATATCAGACGGCAGAAGGTTAATTGCCCTTTTGCAGACTGTCGGTAGTTCATATCAGCGAATGCCACTGTGCATTCACTGATATGAAGCCAATCTAAGGACAGGATATAGCGGTACAGTGTGGATTGGGATATTCATCCCTTTCCTCACTGTAGTGCAATCTCGGAGTTGGAATATATAGTCAGCAGGGGGTGTGGGAGTGTAGGGAGGCTTGCACCCTTCAAAGACATGATGTGAAGTGTAGGAGTTATACTTACTTGAGCTCCTATGCAGACATCACGTTTTATGTTTGGCGATGCAGATTCAACGTTTCACCTAAGTGAAATTTGTAATTTGGCCTTTCCATTCGAGGTTCCAAATAGATTTTTATAATGACATTTGTCATTTTGATAGTAAACATGAAAAATATATGGCATTCTTATAAACTAAGCATGCAAAGTGTACATTCTGACTCAGTGTTCATGCACAAAACCACAAAACCATGACGCAAATCCCAGTTATGATTCTACAACAAAAAGCAAAAATGTAGCTCTTGAGTTAAATTAAGCCTTTAAAATTGTAAAATAATATGAATACCACTAAAAGGCACAACAAAACAAGAGCCATGAAAGTTACTGCACCTCAGTGTTGCATTACAATTTATGACATTTGCTAATTGACTGCATACCATCAAATAATATACTGAAGAAAATCTAAAGAAAAATAACACTACATTAAAGAAGCAGAGCCTTGACAAAATTAGGAAGGTATTGAGTGTCAGCAGCATGTCAATGAATAAATTATTGCACTTGCCTGTTCTTGAATATTTAGATGAAAAAAATTGAAGGAACAGTTAGAAAATACAAACTCTTGGGGCAGCAATAACATATCATTAAAGTAACCAAACAAAATGAGGATGTTATACTATAATTGGTTAGAAAGGTTTGGAATCATGAAAACTAGGAATGACATCATAAACTAGGGACAAGAAATACTATAGCAGAATACCCAATTCAATATGCAAGGTACTGAACATCTAGGAATCCTGCTATGCTAGCGGTGGGTAATGAGACTCAAAGAAATTCTATTGTAATGAATCCTATTATCCAGTCCTAGTATCAGGCAAACCTACCTAATGACCTAACAGGTCTGCCTAGACAAGCTGATGTAGTAAGGTGCCACAACTGCACCTGCATGGTAGCTCTGTCATACCAGAGCTGCAGTACATATAGGACTGCACAGCCAAGACACCACCTTGCAAAACAGTTTCACCTATATGTGGAACTGGCTATTGCAGGCACTCTGGTCTCCAATAAGGTACTAACTGTAGTACAATATCCCTCATACAATATCCCTCATACAGGAGAAGTTGTTGTTTTGTCAGAAGAGTCCTTTGGCTTCATTGGGATAGCCTATTGCTTCAGGGCTGTACACTGGTGACTTGTACTATTGTCAACTTTCAAAGTATTTTGGCATAGCAATCCCAATTCCCCATTTGGAAGTGGGGGTAAAATACATGTAGCTTCAATTTACATATGGCGACTAATTTGGTCACATTCATGGGATAACAGCTCAGTATACTGTATTTCACCATGATCAAGTCCTTTTGGAGTCCATATCATTAAATAAGAGGCCTTCTGACAACTGAATTCTAGGTAAAGATAATTGGCAGTACAAAAAGGTCAAACTCAAAGAAGATCTTAGAAAAAGACGAAAGATATTAAGAACAAAAAGAAAATTAACTATTTGAGCTTACGTCCTTGAGCTAGAGAGGCAAGTATTTAGTATACAGAATCAATCTGGTTTAAAATAAAAATATTTTCAAAGATAACATGAGTTTCTTTATGGTCATACAGTAAATATTTGCAACCAAACCTCTCAACATCTTAACACAAGAAATATGAACAAAGCATAAAATAATGGGGGGGACAATGGCCCAAAAATGGGACAGATTTTAAATATTGCTCTTATAAACTTAGAAAGCTGCTAGAATAACATGACTTATGTTAGCGTGCATTTTCTTAAGGATATGAAGCTGAAACGCCAATATGTGTCATTATTTGGTCATTATTTAGTGACTTCAATCATAGGTTCATAGGTTCATAGGTTGGTACTAGGCTATCATCCCTAGGGCCTATTCAAGCCTAGCCATAACAATTCCCTGGCTATTTCTTACCACACTATTTACTTCCCTGGACCCCTGTCTATCAGGGTGACTGATGTGATCCCCAGGGTGAATTTCCTTTCTCCCATCCAATCGTCAAGGTTCCTTTTGAAGAGGGACAAATAGGCACTCTGCTTGACATGTATGGGCAATCTATTCCAGAATCTGGGGAGTCTCTGGGTCAGGAACCTATCCCTACAGCATGTTTTGTTTATTGTGATGACAAGGTTTAGATCCCTGGAGCATGTGGCTCTGAGGGATTGGGATTTCTTTAAGTGTAGCATGTCCAACAGCTCTGGGTTTGACATGGCCTTGTATGTTAAGCAGAGATTGCCTCTGAGTAGACGATATGCGACAGAGTATAGCTGGAGATTTTTAAGGCGGTCAGCGTAGGGCATCTGCTTTAGGCCTGTGATTCTTTTAGTGAGGTATTTCTGCGGCCTTTCCAGTTGTTGCAGATGTCTTGAGAGGTACATACCAAACAGGGCGTTGTATTCTATAATGGGTCTAATGAGGGATGAGTACAGTGGGATAATGACCTCCTTTTTTCTGGATGAAAAGCCCTTAGTGATGAGGTGTGCCACATAGAAGGATTTCCTGACTGTTGTGGCGATGTGGTTATTGAAGGTGAGACCACTATCCACCTGTGTCCCTAAGTCTCTTATCACACTTTCGGTGTTTAGTGTACTGCCATCTATATGGTAATTCACCGGTACATGTTTTTTCTCAAAGGGGATAACTATACAATTCTTGGCATTGAGCTAGAGCCCATGGCTCTGGCACCAAGCATCTGTTTCTGTAAGGCCCTTTTGTAGAGTATCCACATCATTTGGGGATTCAATAATGGCTCCCAGTTTGCAGTTATCTGCAAACTTTGTTATCCAGAGTCCCTTAGTGTTGGCCTGTACTTCAGAGAAGTAGATGCCAAACAAGAGTGGTCCCAGGACTGAACCCTGAGGTACTCCACTTGCACTTGTCTGGATCTGGATTTGGAGTCGACTACTTTTACAGTGTGGGTTCTGTCAGTAAGCCAGTTAGCAACCCATTGGGTGACGTAGGGATTAATGCCCAGTTTAGTAAGTTTATCTATGATTCCAGAGTGGGGGATGGTGTCAAAGGCCTTGGCAAGGTCTAGATAGGCTGTGTGGACCACCTTACCCTTGTCCATGGCTCTGGAGACTGATTCAAAGAAGTCAATCAGGTTCAGGAGACAAGATCAGCCTTTCACAAACCCAAACTGGGTTGGGTCCTGTGTTTGAAGGTTGCCAATGTCTTTGTTTATAAGTTCCATGATAATACGCTCCATGCCCTTGCAGATAAGGCTTGTCAGACTGATGGGACGGTAGTTTCTGGGATCCAAGGTGGATCCCCCATTGTGGAGTGGGATATCTGTAGCTCTGCGCCACTCAGTGGGCATGAAACCTGAGATGAGGCTATGATTAAACATGACACTTAGGTGAGGTGTCAGTTCATATTGTAGTTCATGTATTACACAGCCCTGGATGTCATCTGGTCCCATGGATGCTGTATTCTTAGCTTTGGAGAGTGCGTTTTTTACATTTGTGGCCATTATTACCAGAATTTGGCAATCTTCCGGTATTGAAATGGGCCATTTAGGGGGTGAGAGGGGGGTGAAGTTGGCACTGAATTGATCTGCCAGGATATTGGCAATATCCTTGGGATCAGTATATTTAATGCCATTCTGTTTTAGCTCAGAGCAGATCTGAGCATTGCCATTTAGATTCTTGACATAGTTATAGAATGCCTTGTGGTTGTCTTTGGAATCTTTGGCAATTTTATTTTCGTAACTAGCTTTGGAGGATTTTATGAAGGATCTCAGTTTCTTACTGAGGCTGGTATGGAAGTTGTTTGCATCCTGGGATTTTCCTCTTTTCTGCAACAGTTTATTCCTTTTGTTGTAAAGTTTGTTTATGGCAGGGGACCACCAGATTGGCTTCCTTTTTTTGGATGAGAGCATCTTGGTTCTATTTGGGATGGCATGATTCATGCATGAGTGGATGTGCTCGTACAGTGCCTTAGTGTAGGATTCAGCAGTTGAACATTCAGTTCTCGTCTGCATGGGTGTCATGACATTTGTCACTTCTGACTTGAGTAGCATGAAGTTGGCTTTGGAAAAGTTTTTTATGGAGGTTTCCTTACTGGGGCATGGGGGTGGGATGTGGATGTTAAGGGTGATTAGCTTATGGTCAGACCTGACTAACGAGGGGGTGACCATAGGTATGGAGCATCGATTTCCCATGTTGGTAATGACCAGGTCTAGGATATTGGAGCCCCTGGTGGGACTATGGATTAGTTGATCCAGGGCGTTGGAATTTATGAATTCCAAGAACTGTTAGGCAAAGGTGTTGGTACAGGAGTAGTTTTCCCAGATAATGGCAGGGTAGTTAAAATCACCCAGTATTAGGGTATTTGGTTCTATCTTAATATTTTCCAATATGTTTAGAAAGGTGTAGTGAGAATCTTGGGGTATGGTGGGGGATCTGTAGCAAGCTACAATTTGGATTGCAGTCTTACCTAGTGTTAGTTGCACCTGGAGAATTTCAGATGCATTGAGTTGGGCAACTAGCCTGGTGGTGTGAATATCCTTGGTGAATATTGACACTCCTCCACCTTTAGTGTTTCAGTCCTGCTTTGGTGGCCAAAAAGTGTGGTAAGAGTTGTAGCCTGGTTTTGCAGGGGTGTTCTCTGGAGCCTTGAACCAGGTCTCAGTTACTGCACAGATATCGATGTTCTCCATTTTTAGGAGTGCCTCGAGAGAGTGCATTTTGAGGTTTAGACTTCTAGCATTGAGTAGCATTACCTTCAGATTTCGCATGCCTGTACCTGTTACGGTGGTGGTTTTGTCTTTTGAACTTTGCCTAAAAAAGGCACTATAGGGGTGGCAAGAGCCTTAGCCAGTAACCTGAATCCCAGGGGCGACAGGTGCAGACCATCTGTAGCAAAGCATTGTGGTCTGTCAATCATGTCGTCCCAGGCAGACAGATACTGGATCCCCTTTGAATGACACCAGAAGCTTAGCCAATTGTTGAAGTCAATCATTTTGTCCTTATATTGTGGTAGCATTCTGGGCGAAGGCAGGATGCTACTCAGGGCTAGGGTCATACCTGCTTGGGCCACATGATCTGAGAGCTCTTCAATGTCTCTTTTCATGTAGTCCAGGGAGGTACATCTCAAGTCATTCACTCCAACATGGACAATGACAAAGTCATATTTGTACTTGTTGTGGAGTGACTTGAGTGCATACGTTATGTGGCGGATCCTGGCACCCGACAGGCAGCTGACTGTAATTTTCTCCTTGTTCAATCTGGTGAGAGGGACATCAGTGTGCCAGACTGTAGAGTCACATATGACTAAAGTGTTAGGTACATTGTCTTGCCTTAGGGGCTGTTGCTGGGTGGCACATTGGTGTTGTGAACTATGTGACACTTTGGTTGTGATTGGTGTTTGTTTGCGTTTCAGCTTCAGAGGCCCTTGATTGGGCAGGTTACAGTTAAGGGCCTCTGCATATGTGGATTTACTGTTGCTATATGTGGGTGTTGGTGGTGTGGGTTTAGAAGGGCTATGTGTTGCTTGAGGTGTAGTGTGGGTGTTACCCTTCTCCTCTTGACTGTCTAGCACAATCTTGGGTGGAGAGAGCTTTGCTTCCATTTTGGCTATGTAAGTGCATCTCTCACAGGTTGTAGTGTTGGGTAGTAGGAGGAGAGGGTTGTCTGTGTACATGAGGCAATTGCTGCATTGCCCCAGTATGCCCAGATTCACCAGGTGGACAGGAGAAATCACCAGAAGCTGCCCCTTGGACATGCCTGGTTTGGTGCTATTTTATTTTTGTTTTTTTTTTGTAAAGTACAGGAGCTGTTTTCCCTTACCTTAGCAAGGTACTTTGCAATTATAGGCTGTTTAGTGTCTACTATTATTTTCTCCTTATTAACAAGACGAGTTGAGTGCTTGCATCAGTTTAAGGCTTCCTAGTGCTTTCCAGCAGGTATTAGAGAAAGTGCTAGTCACAGGGATGCTTAAAGGTAAGATGAAAAAAAATGCACACTGCAGTGGCACTAGAGAAGTTAGATGTGAAAGTAGGTAACTTAAGTTTTACCTGTTTAAAAAGTTAAGGTTTAGTGGAGAGTTACTATTTTTAAAACAGCAAGGTGAGTTGAAAGGGGTGGTCACTTTTGTATTTTGGTACTATGGAATACAGTAGGATGGCCAATAAATTTAAATAGTTGAAGGGGAGGGGGGTTTTGATTTTGTGATTACTCACACAAGCCAGTGAAAGTAGAGAGGAAATGAGATATATGTTCAGATTAACATAAGAGGCAGGCAACTAGAAAGACAGTGGTATTTAACAAGACAACTGTAACTGGGTGGGAGGGTAAAAATTCTGCCTGACTCAGAAGAGAGAGAGAGCTGTGGTCCCTTTTGAAGTTTTAATATGCTGTTAAAGCAGAATGCAAGTAAAACACAAGGTAAAGAAAATAAACTACAGTATTTAAAATATACAAAATACAAAAAAAAATAAAAGGAAACCAACATTTCCTTCACAGCAAAGTGTAGCAGAGTCTGGATGAGCCTTTCTGGTAAAGCACTCTCATAAATCCTCTGTGATTTTGCCAGAAAACCACAGATTTTATAAGGAACAGACCAAATACTTGAGGCAAAAATTTGAACATTGTGGGAAAATCTGTACAGTCGAGAGGTGTGTTTGCAACCATTCCAGGAGAAACTCACTTTAGCAGGAAATAGCATTTCATATTGAATTCCTTTAAAAATGGCAAAAGACTGAAATTTTTCATGGAGATAGTTTATATTGTAGTTGACTGTCTGATGCAAACTTTACTTTAATACAGTTTCTGGAAAACTCAGGCGGTTTCTTTTGAGCAGATCATACCTTTATAGTAGTTTGGTAACATACAGTTTTAATATAAATCAGCCAGGGGGGGGGTATGTAGACAAACTTATATAAGGAGCTTGGTGTGCTTTCTCTATAGTCATAGAGTCCTATGAGCTTGCTTTATCTATTAAATGAAATACAAATGCCCTGAATTGCTTTTAGTACAATATTTGGATTAGATTTCTCAACTAAATAATGTAACAAAATATTATTTCTGTGGATCTCAGCTACTAAGTTCCCTTTTGCTTCAGTTGTAAGATATCCTAGGAATGTAATACAGGTTCAGTCATGTTAAATACAAAATTGGCTTCATGTGTTGAAATTCTTAGTTTAGTCTCTCTTCAGTTCTTTTGACTAAATCTGATAAAGTAATACTGATATTAATAAGTAGTATAGACATTTTTCCATTACTAGCTGAGCTGGAAAACTGCTTCTGTCAGTTCTGCCAGTGAAAGATTTATTTCAGATTTTGATTTAGATAAGCCAACGCTTTATCTTTTGTCAGCAGGTTCATATCTTTTATGTCTTTCTACTTTTGAAATACTTTTTTTTTTAGTGTTGAAATCCATTTAAGCATTTCACTTAGATTCTAGGAAGAAGGGTGTACAAGTTTAGCTGAAATGGTCAGAACAATTATACAGAGAGACAACTACTTCCCAGATAAACAAGGGCTGATTCAGTGAAAATATCAGGTAACTGCAAAAAAGAAATAACCCCATGTAAGGCAAACAGAAAAAAGTGATTGTATGAAATATTCGTGACTCACAGCAAGCAGAAATAGCTTCCCAACAAACCAGTGGGCATCTCAGAAGTAATAATTCTACTAACTCTTGTTTTTATTCGAATGTCACTCACTAGGTAAACATATTAAATAATTATTAGTTAGGAATACTAAGGACCAGACAACAAAAGGACAGAACAAGAAGTAACATGCCTGAATTTGTGTGTTAATAATGCTTAAGTCCAAACAACATGGTTACACATTTCCCCCTCAGCTTAGGCTAAGGGAACTGACAGAGCCCTGCTTATAATTAAAACATCTCGCCTTGTAAAAATAATCTGGCATTGTTCATTGGTTGCGGGCTTGCCGATATAAAAGGACAAATCAGTGTCCATTGAAATGAAGGTATCTCAGTGAGATGGAAGCTAAATCTGTATGAGGAACTAAGTGCTGCAGGCAGCACCAAGTATGAAGCCAGACTGCTTGCAATAGCTAGTTCCAAGTACTGTAGGTGCAAGGACTTGGGGGCGTCTACTTGAGACCACATGTGTGTGTGCGCTAGTAGGCCATGTGAAGGATTCTCCAAAATACTTTTGCTATGGTTTATTTTATTATGTTTTTAACAACAAAATGTTGAACTCCTTGGTGTGCTAGTAGCCCATATCCATGTCCCTCTTCCTAGACTTGTTGAATGCCGACTTGATGGTTATGCAGGCTGTCATGCTTGCATTGACCAGTCTGCCTTGCGGATGCAGCTGTGGCATTGAACATCCTCATGGCAATTCAGCCCCACCTGTATGTCAGAGGTGTATCCTTGCCTGCAATATCAGGACCCTCCTACAGATGGAGCTGTCTCACTGAACAACCTCATGGCAGTGCAGCCCCTCCTGTATGTCAGACATGGGTCCTTTCCTACCATATCAGGACTGTCCTACAGACTGAGCTTCTCTGCCCAAGAATGTTGGCCAGAATCTACAAGCTTGTTGTCCTCGGGCAGCATCAACACTATGGGCTGTCTAGGTAATGAGTTTCATTAACATTGGATAGTACTGAATCATATTTATTTATTTAGGTATTTAAATTTGTTTACCAGGTAGAACAATGAACAATTACAGGATCAGCCCATGTTACATCATACTGTAACAAAACAATGCACTGTAATACAAATAACAGTGATTTACATTTGTTAGTAACCACAGAAAATCTGACAAGATCTAACAAACTAATATATGTACAGTTACATAAATGGAATAAAAAAGGATAATAGAGTTAAAGCAGTTGGAGTAGAAATGTCAGAGACAGGCATAGTAGTAGCTAGGTTAGGAAAGCTAACAGAGACAAGCAAGATGAAAGAGGGAACTAGATTTATCATAATAGCTTTAGAGAAGTAATGATGTGGTAAGCTTAATCACAATTTAGGATGAGTGGCTTTACATTGGTCTGTTTATAGTGAGTCCCATTCAATTAAATACTTATATAGATGCAAGGTAATTGAAAGGACTAATACTCTCCCTCCAGGATGATGTCATTTCACTGGCAAGTGGCATTTTATATTGTTCAGAGTAGCAAGACCAGGATGTCTGAGGCTGTGTGCTCTTGTTTTGCAATATGGTCCTAATGTTTATTCTGCTGTTCAGGACTTTTCATTAGTTTTTGTTAAAGGAAATAATGAAAATGTGCTGGATTCAATGATTGAAGGTTGCTTTATGTTTAAGTATTGGGTTTCAAGTTTATGTTTTCCAAATAAAACAGGTGACAGGTCCCCTTAAGCTAATTCACAGTGTAAAAACCAATATTGTATGCCATCTTCTGTAATTTATTTGTTTATCTTGTTACATTACTAAAAGTGCTTTTAAAATATTGATCTAAAACTACCCTGCAAGTTAAACAGGAATCACAGCAAAATATTCAGCCTCAGAAGTATTAAATAGAAGCATGAAAGGCAGATAAAATAATTAAAGCAGTGTTTCTGCTTCTGATCTAACTTCAAACATAACATTTCTGCTAACAGTGCAAAGCCGTTTTGGTAATGAGGTGAAACTGTATCCATTTTAACAAGAACTATCCTCAAAATAAAACATGTTGTCAGGGATTTTAATTCCAGCATTGTCCTCAGGTCATTTTTTGAATTAATGTAATAGCAAGTAATGTGATTTTCTTAGTATAAAATGTATTAGTAATTTTTAAGAAACCATTAAATGCAGCCTGTATTTGATTCTGAATTCTGGTGAACAACATACAATAAACATCAATAATGATAGATAATTATTTAAGCAACATTGAAATAATAATAATTCCACTGTAGGTATCAAGCAAGTCTATGGCAAGCTCCCATTCAGTACAACTTGCTACTCTACATTTTCCCTTTACTATCTATGCATTTTATGTTTATATTTCCTATTCCAGTTCTGATTAGGTATTTCATATTCTTTTTTAAGAGCAGCAAAACGAAAGTTAAATGTGCAGATTATCTCAGAAATGCATCATCTGAATAATTAATGTAAAGCTTATGATAAATAGCTAGCATAAAACAATAGAATGTGCAACACATTTGTTTAATTTTAGCCAAAAAGTCAACAAGTCATATACTAATAAAACAATTGTTTTAGTTGCATGCATTAAATATTTTATAGTTGTCAAAATATTTATCGATCTTCTGTGAATAACAGCCTTCATAAATAAAAATGGCAGAATCATTTACAAAGTAGAAATTAGTCGACAGAATTTAAAATGCACGATAGTCAGTTTTGCAAAATTTGAGCACCCTGCATTGGATTTGTTATTGTTTAACAGACACAAACACGTACATGCATGCACATACACACGTACAAATATACACATGCATGCGTGCACACGCACGCACACGCGTGCGCACACACACACACACACACACACACACACACACACACACACACACACACACACACACAATGTAACATACACTTTTTCTACAAGGAGGACCAATGTAATTTTCTGTAATCTAAACAGAACTCAGAGTTGACTGAGATATCTGAAGTTTACAGGGTGCTTAATGAGCTTTTTTTAGGTTTGAGACAGGTTCATTGTCACTGATACCAACAGCCTGCATCTTACAGAAACTAACTTCAGAAAACATTTTATTTGTTAGGGGAAAGTAGGCCTAGATTAGAAGAAAGAAGTACAAAACAACATTTTCGAATGAAAATAAATAAATAAATCAATAAATAATAAAAGTTGTAAATAGTAAAAAATATTTAGTGAAATGAAATATTTTCTCTATAGTTATATCTCAGATACTAGTCAATTATCTTTGTACTTTGCGGAAGAAATTCCAAAGGGACTTGGATATAGAGTCACACATCAAATAGAGCAGTTAATCTACAACTCTGTCCAAATTATAGGGTTCCACTAGTCCCCTTTCAACATATGCTGATGAGAACTGGTGGATCTCTACCTCTGATTCCAAAATGAGAGATGGGCTCACCTGACTGAAGTCATTTAGCTTAGTGCACCTATTATGCTAATATACAAAGATAAACCTGTGGAGAAGTCCAATTGAAATGAATGGGCTTCTCGGTGAGGTAGGAGCTCTACTGGTATGTGGATCTTGGAATTCTTCTTGATAATTCTTTATTGTTTGACTGACACATTTCCTCAATAGTACAGAAAGCTTTCTATCTGGCTTGTCTAATTTACAAAAGTGTCTCCACTAGATCTAAATGAGTCTTAAGTCTCCTTTACTCACATTTCATCAGAATCATTTTTTAATATAATATACCTTTTGGCATGTATTTTTCTAAACATATCTCTCAGTCAAACCCCTCAGAGATTCATAACTCAAAAGATCAGTGGCCTCATAAATTGTAGTTACCAGGACAGACTGGCAGCTCTCTCTGCCTATACTAAATCTTTTAAAAACCCTACACAGAAAAATGGATCTCTCATTTCAAGCCATCTAACCACTTCTGAACTTGTGTTCTTTTGCAGAATGAATGGTATTTCAAATAATTGGTTAAAGGAACAAAATTGTCTTAAAAATGTAAATAATGCATATTGGTGTAATAGAGTCATATCTTAGCATATCCCTTACCTCTGGAACAAACTTCAGCAATAGTAGAGTCAATCCCTCGCCACTTTAAAAATAAGCCTAGATAATTGGATGGGCAGCTTCAACTTCTCCCCTGGTTTGCATTGTTTAGTCCTAAGTGAGGCAGATAAGTCCTGATACAGATTTGCTGTATCCAGGACTAATGTAAGCTTCTGAGTCCCCCAAGCCTTTCTGTGTTGGAGGGAAGCCTTCTAGCTTATCAGTGGGAGTGGTAAGAACTAGGTAGCCTATCAGCAACAACAGGAGTGGTTTCTGCCACAGAAATTGTAGTTTATTGAATGTTTGGGCAGTTTTTCGATCCCTTTCAACTTACTGGGTCAAAAGCCTGTGTTTGCATGTGTTTGCACTTGTTTACGCTCTGCTCAGCGGCGCCAAGTTGAGGTAAACTATTACTGGTGCCAGAAAGTCTGCTCTTCAGTTTTTTCCCATAGATCTTGCTAGTTCTTTCTCTCTTGCACTTCAAATAGCCTAATCACTTTGCACTTCAACAGGTTTTTGTAGAAATTATTACAGCACAACTAAGAGCCATCAGCACTAGTCCTTCTTCACAGAAATAGCTCCGGTACTTAGTAATTATGATCACCCCTTCTTGCATGGTTAATGGGCAGATCCCTGTGCTTTCTCGTATCAACTCGGTCCACTTGGGCATTCTGAGGCAGTGTAGCAACTGCTTCATGTACACAGACAACAATCTCCTCTTACCTCCCAACACTGAGACTTGTGAGAGATGCACTTATATCACCAAATTGAAAGTCATGCACTCTCCAGCCAAGACCGGACTAGCTAGTCAAGAGGAGAAGGTCAACACCTGCACCACACCACATGGAACACATATCCCTCCAGAACACCCACTATCACAGCTCTCACATAAAAACACAAACCACACACCAACCTTCGCTGAGGCACTCAATAGAAATGTACTCAAACAGCAGAGACCTCCAAGACAGAAATGCACTCAACCACCACAGCACAGCACAAACCACAGGACACATAACTTACCTCCACTGTTTGCCCCTCAACCTACACCCCTAAGGCTAAACACCTTGCCAAATGCATTAATCATAGGTGACTCAATAGTGAGGCACACAGATGTCCCACTCACTAGGTTGAATAAGGAGAAGGTAACAGTCAGCTGTCTATCAGGTGCCAGAATCCGACACATAACACACACACTCAGGTCACTCCACAAGTACAAGTATGACTCTGTCATTGTCCATGTGGGTGTGAATGACCTGAGACACACCTCCCTGGACTGCATGAAAAGAGACATGGTGGAGCTCTCGGGTTATGTGGCCCTGGCAGGTATGACACTAGCCCTGAGCAGTATCCTACCATCACCCAGAATGATTCCGCAGTACAAACAAAAAATTATTGACTTCAACAATTGGCTAAGTTTCTGGTATCATTCTAAGGGGATCCAGCATCTGTCTACTTGGGATGACATGATTAACAGATCTCAATGCTTTACCAGAGATGGCTTGCATCTGTCACCCCTGGGTTTCCGGGTACTGGCTAATGCTCTTGTCATCTCTATAGTGCCTTTTTAGGCGGTGTTCCAAAGACCAAATTACCAGTGTAACAGCTATAAATAAATGCAATCTGAGGGTCATGCTGCTCAATGCTAGAAGTCTAAATCGCAAGATGCACTTGCTTGAAGCATTCCTCAAAATGGAGATCATCGAAATTTGTGCTGTAACGGAGACCTGGTTTAAAGCACCAGAAAGCACCCCTGCACTACTAGGCTAGAATTCATTCCACACCTTTCCGACCCAAAACATGGACTGAAACTCCAAAGGCAGTGGTGTCTACATATTCATAAAGGATATGCACACCTCCAGACTAGTAGCCCAGCATAATGCATCAGAGATACTTCAGGTGCAACTAACATTGGGTAAGATGGTAATTCAGGTCATAGCCTGCTATAGGTCCCAAACCATGTCCCTAGACTCTCACTCCATGTTCCTAAGCACCCTGGAATCTATCAAGGTCCAAACCAACACTCTCATACTAGGAGACTTCAACTACCCCTCCATCAACTGTGAAAACTACTCAAGCACCAATGCACTGGCCCAACTCTTCCTGGAATTCATCATTTCCAATGCCCTGGACCAGCTCATTCTTACCCCCACTAGAGGAAGCAATATCCTTGACCTGGTTATTACTAATATGGGCAACCATTGCTCTACACCAATAGTCAATTCCTCCCTGGTTAGTTCAGACCACAAACTAATCTCCATGGAAATCCACATCTCACCCACACCCACCGCAAAGGTATCTACCATGAAAAACGTATCCAAAGCTACTTTGGACTCCTAAAAACAGAGGTGGCTAACTTCACTCACCCATGCCAATGGAAAATACATGCATGACTGCTGAATCATACACCAATGCACTGTATGAACACATACATAAATTAATGGAACTAGCCATAACCAAAAGAACCAAGATGCTCTCCTCCAAAAAAGGAAGCCAGTCTGGTTGTCCCCTGCCATTAATAAACTCTACAACAGAAGGACGAAACTGTTGCAGAAAAAGGTGAAGTCCCAAGATTGGAAAAATTCCCTTATTAGCCTCAACAAAAAGGTGAGATCCCTCTTCAAAACCTCCAAAGCCAGCTATGAAGACAGAATTGCAGCAGACACTGAAAACAACCACAAAGCCTTCTTTAATTATATCAAGAATCTCCATGGCAATACCCAGATTTGCTCTGAGTTACTGCACAATGGTACCTCCTATAATGCACCAACAGATATTGCCAACATACTGACTGACAGATTCAGTGCCAACTTTACCCCTCTCTCACCCCCTAGAGGACCAGTCTCAATACTGGAAGAATGCCAGGCACCCTGCATTATTGCAGCACAGGTTAAAGCTGCATTTGCCTAAGGCAAAGAATACAGCTGTCATGGGACCAACAATATCCCTGGCTGTGTTCTACATGAATTACAAAGTGAACTGCCACCACATCTGTGTGCTCTGTTCACTCACAGCCTCACCACAGGCTTTGTCCCTACCGAATGGCGCACTGCTGCAGTCATCCCTCTCCATAAAGTAGAAGTGACTACAGACCCTGGAAACTATCATCCCATTAACCTGATGAGTCTGATATGTAAGGCTATGAAGCACATCATCATGGACCTAATTAACAAGGATATAGGGAATCTCCAAACTCTAGATCCCACGCAATTTGGTTTTGTGAAAGGTAGATCATGCCAGCTCAACCTGGTTGACTTCTTTGAGTCAGTCGCCAGATGGTAGATGAAGGTAAGGAAGTTCAGGCAGCTTACCTCAATCTGGCCAAAGCTTTTGATACCATTCCTCACTCAGGAATTATTGATAAACTCATCAAACTAGGCATCAACCCCTATATCATTAGGTGGGTTGTAAATTGGTTCACAAATAAAACACACAGTGTGAAAGTAGTGGACTCCAAGTCAGACTGCTGACCAGTCACAAGTGGAGTCCCACAGGGATCAGTCCTGGGTCCTCTCCTGTTTGGCATCTACTTCTCAGAATCCAGGCCAACATGGAGGGAATCTGGCTGACCAAAGTCGTAGACGACTGCATGCTGAGAGCCATTATTAACTCCTCAAGTGATGCAGACATCCTACAGAAAGACCTCACTGACACCCATGACTGGTGTCGAAACCATGGCTTTAAGCTTACTGCCAAAAAATGCGTCATGATCCCCTTTGGGAAAAACTCAGTTCCTGCTAATTACCACATCGATGAGAGCCCACTGAACACTGACAGCGTTATAAGAGATCTGGGGACACAGGTTGACAGCAACCTCTCATTCGACCACCACATTGCCAGTGTGTTCAGAAAGTCCTTCTGTGTGGCACATCTCATTACCAAGGGTTTTGCATCCAGGAAGAAAGAGGTCATCGTTTTTCTCTACTCTTCCCTCATTAGAACAATCATAGAGTATAATGCCCCATTTGGCATGTACCTCACTAGACACCTGCAACAGCTAGAGAGGACACAAAAGTATCTCACAAGGAGGATCCTAGGCATTAAACACATGTCCTGCATGGACAGACTCAAAAAACTCCAGCTATTCTTTGTCTCATATCGCCCACTTAGAGACAATCTCTGCTTGACTTAGAAAGCCATGTCTGACCCAGCTCTGTTAGAAATGCTACAGCTAAAGAAATCCCAATCCCTCTCCACCACACACTCCAGAGACCTCAACCTCATTACCACAATCAACAGAACATGCTGGAGGGACAGGTTCATAATCCAGAGACTGCCCATGCTATGGAAAAGACTTCCCATACATGTTAAATAGAGCACCTCACTGGCCCTCTTCAAGAGAAATCTTAATGAGTGGATGGGAAATAGAAAGTGCTCCCCGGGAGTCAATCCAGTGGATCTACTTGATAGAGGCACTGGGAACTAACGACAGGCAACACAATGCAAGAGCACTTCTATGGGCTAGGCTTGTAAAGGCCCCAGGGCCATTAGCCTAGTACACACCTATGAGCCTGTGTATATATGTGTTTATTTATTTTTGCTGCATTCTCACTTTTGCAAATTAAATTCCAGTCCCCACCTGTAAATAATACCACCTCTGAAAGCTGATTATTGCCCCCCCAAATTTTCTTAAGCTCCATAATAGGAGGTGTAATCTAAACACATGACAGTTTAATCTTCCTCCCTTGGCAATACCACCAATCTACCATTATCTTTTCCCCCCCTCTTGTATCACTATTGGAATTCCTCTAGCAGGTAGTATAATTTGCCTTTTCTTTTGTCCCTGATACTCTGCTGAATATCCCTCCTGAAATCCCTTTTTTATCAAATTTGCATGCTCAGTTTCTAAATGCATCTCCTGTAGCATTATTATTTGCACTGTACATTATTTAGTATAATTCAATGCTCTTTCCTTTTTGTCCATACCTGTGAGGCCAGTCATGTTCCAAACTTATGGCTAGAGTAGACGTTGTAAGAAGTTATTCCCACCTATTGTATATGATAGCTTTTTTAAACATCTCTTTCCAGCTTTTGTCTTGCATACAGCCACCAATGTTTGGCAGGTGATACATTATACAGTTGTTTCTTGTCATCTCCATCGGAATCTGTCACATTTTACAAAACTTTAATGTAACTCTCAAACAATAGTAATTATCTCAGGCCTGTCCTTAGAAATGTCATTGCTCACACTTAATCCACTTACAAATGTTTCTAAAAGTATATTTGTATTCATTTATCCATTGATCAGGTTAGTCCAACTAGGGTAGTAACCACTTTTATGGTAGACTTATGGTTGTATTTCTGTTGATTAGGTGAAATTTGAGGGCGGCATGAAGGAACTTTCCCTACTCTTCGGTAGTCGCCGTGGGATCTGTTATATCACCTGAAGTAGCACCAACTCAGGTAGGTAAGACCAGGCTTTAATGTCTCATCTTCCAACTGGAACACTCAAGAGTGTAGCAGGCCCTCCTTATACTGCATTGTTAGTAATGGAAAATTAATTTAATCATCTTATGTGGGAATAGATCTCACAACCTTTTGCTATTCCAGCACTAAAGGCAAGTTTGCTTCCTGTTGAACCTCAGACACTACAAAAAGCTGGTTCAGTGGACTAATGCATGAAGGTCTTTTCCAGTCATATAACAGGTGACAAGGACAGCAGTAAGGATCAAGGTGCTGGGTTAATTTAGAGTAGTCACTTAGCATCATGTTTTTGGTAGGTGACAAAACCAGGATGCCTATAAGGAAACCCACGTGTATATGGAGAAAATACAAAACACTATGGTTTGTTCAGCTTGCAACATACATCATATCAAACTCTGCCCTGCCCTGCACTGTCCAGTCCAACTGTTTATTAGCTTTGTTTTTGTTTCCCTCCTTACTTGCTATGTGACTCTGAAATTGATACCTTTGCAGTACATTTAAGAGTCAAACTCTTGAGTTATTTTTTTCTACTTTTTAAGTGAATGTTTTTTTTTCTTTCCACCCCTGCCTCCCACCACACACATACACACGTACTCAATGTTTCACTTATCTGGGATTATTTTGTTCCCAGCTATGACTGCAGCAGGGATTTATCTAATATTCTGTCACAAGTCTAAGTGATCAGAATTTTGCTTACATAACAGTATTTTGTAATACTTTACTAATTTGTATTCATACTCTTGAAATTGACTATGCCACAGTTATTTCTTGTAATTGTATTTGATGGCAGCCAATTATAAACTTAATATCAGTAAGAGAGCCAAAAGAAAATGCAATATTTCTGTCTTCAGATTAATCTGGTTATTATCTTCCAAGATAGTAATTGAAGTGGCACAGAAAAAGAGATGGTTAATCCTACCAGCTTGGGGTTGAGAACATTGCTGAGCATTCAATAGTAGTAACAGACTACTATGGAAGAGTGAATAGCTAACACTGTGAGCCATACAAGAGGCATGAAGCTGAAGTTATACTGAACTAACCACTGGAGCAGTTCATGACTGTAAATGTTGACTGTTTTACTAATAAGACTTTTAACTACTGTAGGAGAAAAACTACCACTAGGAAAATGCCTTGCATTTTGCTGTAGGTTCTCTTAGGTAAATGTCTGGGTCACATAAGCCATAATGATCCTGTCTTTGCCTAGTACAAGGCCCCCTTGTGGGAGTGAGGTCCTATCTGGCCACATATGCCCAATTGGTCTTGGATCAGCCCTGGCTGAATCTGCCAGGGCTACAGTCACAAGAGCAGTAGTCTTCATGCATGCCTTGGGCTTAAACATTTCAAAAGTTACCTGTTGACAAAGGTGTCCAGAGAAGTTCAAAGACAGGATGAATATGTAGTCCAGAAGCAGTGCAGAATTTGCACTGCTGTTCAGCATGATATGCTTTAATGGGCTCCTAACTGCTTTGAGTGTCACCACAATGTACAGAGAGTGACAGTCATAAAATACCAGGATTTGCAGGCAGAATCAAGGGCAATGTGGAAGGATACCCAGACACTTCCAGTAGTTGTAGGAACAATGGGTCTCATAAATACAAGAATTTATAATCTTATTTAGATATGCTACTGATACATGTAACTCAATATAAATTACAGGATGAGTCAGTTCTGGGCACATTGAGTGTGCTTTGAAGAGTGCTCTTGACTAACATCAAAGATAGAAACAATGCTAATTTCATAAACTTTAATCATACTTTGACTTACAAATGGTGTCCGTTCCTGTCATGGTACTTGAAACACAAAAGACTTGGAGCAATAACTGCTTGAAAACATAACGCAGCTGTATGAGCAGTTCACCATAACAGTAACTAGAGAATAGGTGACCTGTACATTGGCACCATGATTGGACAACGAACATTCAACAGCAGGGTGATAATCTACAGGTAATGCCCACTGAAAAATGAGTCCACTGCTTTAAAGCAGCACTTTAAACTGCTGTGGAGCTTGGACTGAAAGAAAATGAATGGCCTCCATTATTTTTACACTTGTTAAGCAGTGTTTTTGCTGTTTAGTGACTGTAAAATAAAAAAATAAAAAAATTACAAAAAAATTACAAAAGTGTTTGTCTGAGTATGCATGTCTGAAAGTAAATGAGATCCATTGAGCCATTATTTTACACTCGTTAAGCAATTTTGCGTTCACTAACAAGTATAAAAAGGAAAGAAAGATAAGCGCATTTGTTTGTTTCAATGTACAGGAAGAGTGAGGGCAATGAAGCAGTGGCAGCAGCAGCAGTTGAAGAGGGTTGCATACCTTTCAACCTCTTAGCTCAAGAGATCTGGATATAGCCTAAAATTAAGGGGAACAAATACTTAAAAATAGGAACAGATTTTAAATATTGCTCTTACAAAATTAGAAAGTTGCTTAAATAACAGGATTTATGTTAGCATGCATTTTCCTGAAAGAAATAGTCTGAAACAGAAATATATGTGATTATTTAGTGACTTCAATCCCCAACGACTGGCAAAAAAACACACACATTGTAGGAGTAAGGGACCTAAAACATGAAGTAAATATCTGGATATTTTTTTGAAAATGTTATATTTTGGATGCAACATACTTTCACCAACACCGTTTACATATTTAAAACATTAGGCAGAGGAATTATTTTACATCAAAAATATATATAAAAATACTGTAAAAAAAATAAGTAAAACACAACAATTTTACAGAATGCCCATTCCCCAAACACAATAATGCCCTCCAGGGTGTGTGGCTCTGTAAATAATGTTCTTCCAGGGGTGCAGAGGCCCTCTGCTTGCAGTGGCAGGCATCATAACACCCCTGGGTGGGCATTTACATAGTAGCACACTGTGTTGAGCATTATTGTTTGTGTGTTTGAGTAGGGGGATCACTCCTTTAAATTCCTAAGGATAATTATTCAAACTGCAGCTTTGATGCAAGAATTTGAACATCTGCTGTCTTGAGTGATAAGACTGAGCTGCTTACAGAAATGTGCATTTATATGATGACATTTCCTTTCATTGCTATTGTAAGTAGCACCAATCCCTTTGAAATGCAGTGACATACATTGGTTAAAAGTGCATACACCTGCATTCTTAATCTCAAGTGCATTCTGTAGTTGAATAACGTGACACCTTTCTGAGAATTATGTTAAAAAATAGATTTCTACATCTCAAACTAAGGTCAACAGATGTGTATAGCTGCTGGGCCACTCTTTTGCCATTTAGTTTGCAGCAGACAGTGACATTTGCTGTGGTGGCCCAACTCAGTAAATGTATGACTTGGAGCATTAGTATTTTTGTATGACAAATAAAAATACTTGATGATTTTTTTTTTATTTCTTTTTACTATAAATGTTACAGCAAAAAAAAGTGCATATCTTGGAGCATTTTCTTTGAAATTTTGTAGAGGCCAATTCTCTAAGATGTGTGAATGACAAACAAATATTTATTCAGAATGTTCATAGGTGTGTACTAGGCTAATGGCCCTGGAGCCTTTACAAGCCTAGCCCATAGAAATGCCCCGGCACACTCCCGGTCAACAAATATAAATAAAATAAATAAATAAATTGTGCCGCCCGACGTTAGTTCCCAGTGCCTCTATCAAGTAGAGCCACTGGAGTGATCCCTGGGGTGAACTTTCTATACCCCATCCACTCATCAAAATTTCTCTTGAAGAGGGCCAGTGAGGTGCTCTGCCTGACATGTATGGGAAGGCTATTCCATAGCATGGGCAATCTCTGGGTTATGAACCTGTCCCTCCAGCATGTTCTGTTGATTGTGGTAATGAGGTTGAGGTCTCTGGAGTGTGTGGTGCAGAGAGATTGGGATTTCTTTAATTGTAGCATTTATAACAGAGGTGGGTTGGACATGGCTTTGTAAGTCAAGCAGAGATCGCCTCTTAGTAGACGATATGAGACAGAGAATAGCTGGAATTTTTTTAGTCTGTCCATGTAGGACATGTGTTTAAGGCCTAGGATCCTCTTTGTGAGGTACTTTTGCGGCCTCACCAGCTGTTGCAGGTGTCTACATGCAAGTGAAGTACATGCCAAATGGGGGATTATACTCAATGACTGGTCCAATGAGGGAAGAGCAGAGAGAGAAATGATGACCTCTTTCTTCCTGGATGCAAAACCCTTGGTAATGAGATGTGCCACATGGAAGTACTTTCTGACCACGGTGACAATGTGGTAGTTGAAGCAGAGATTGCTGTCACCCTGTGTCCCCAAATCTCTTATGATGCCTTCAGTGTTCAGTGGGTTCCCATTGATGTGGTAATTAGTGAGAAGCATTTTGAATAAAAATATGCAAATGAGCTATATGTCTGTGCTGTGGAAGTGAAAGGACACAGTGAAATCTAAAACTGCTTCAGAAATTGAGATGAGTGCAGGGCAGTCTGCTGAAATGAGATGCTGATCTGCTGGTACACAGTCGTGTGATTCTCGCAGGGTGAACAGCAGTTGCCTGCAAGTATGTCACAATAAAGTTAAATGTGAGAAAAAAAAACATTTAAGCAAGTAAAGCAACATTCAATTTAAGGCTCTTTCTCACTGAACACTCATGTTCACTATGATAATTAAAACTACATTGTAACAGTAGGGGTCTGTGTGTCTGACTTTGCATGGTATATGTGATTGAAGACAAGGCAGTCAACACAAGTAGCACTGCAGTTGTGGAGTAGAATGTAGTGTAATTAACACTATAGGCATGGATGTATTAATGGGCAGACTGTGAAATTTGACTAGACATGGATGCAGAATGTGTACTGCTTTTTTTTTCCTTTGAAGCTTTGGGAACAGAAAACACTTTGGGAATTCTACATGTATTTACATTTACCTGTTATGGCCACTATTAGATTAGAAGCTGCTGAATCACGAATAGAATACTAACATTCATTTATTTTTCAGATAGGGGAATTAGACTCTTTTAATATTCCTAATATTCTGGATCATTTTGGCATGTGAAGAAACTAAGAATGGTATAAGAAATTCACTGTGTAAATGCTAAGCCTGCTTGTTTTCAGAATTAATATGTCACTGAGACCTGAGATATTGTGCAGTTGTTGAACATTGTTGTCTTGTATGGGTTTAGGCCCAATGAGTCGAGGATTTTCATTGTGGGACAATGTGTACATATTGTTTCCTTCAAAGTGGTATAACTCAGGGTTTTGTAAAGGCTAGGCTCCTTGGTCCCTCCTCTCATGTGGGGAGCTCTGTCTCCCAACCCGTCTTTTTTAAGTATACTAAGTTCAGAATTGCACCACTCTGAAGAAGGGGGTACAGTTTTGACAAGCTGATTTGACAAAATTTCTCCTGAACGTGTAGCCTGATTCCCCTTGCTTGACTGTGCAGTAATAAGTGGAATCAATAGCATTTCCTGTAGCATTGTTTGATTTTGTGGTGACTGGAAGTTTTTCACTGGAGTGTAACAGTTTGCATAGTGAGTACTGTTGAAGGATATTTTTGTAGTGTGCTGTAATCATTGAGGTTATAGAAAAATTGTGGGCTGTAACTTGTTGGGTGTAGGTAGGTGTTATGGTAATTCTAACCATTGCAGTTGGATTAAGGTGAGAGTGATGAGTCCTTTTAGAGGTTTGTAGTAAGATTTACTTTATTGTAACATGCTTTTAACTGTTTGCTGTGATGTTTGAAAGTTTGTAAGTATGGCAGATGCATGCAGGAATGTGGGAGGGAGGTGGGTCTAGACAATACTTTGACTTGTGTTACACATGGGTTTCACTGGAAAATAAGTCCCACTTCTTGATGTTTTTTTTTGTGTGACTTTCTGTGTGTGACAGATTTTCATCTACAAAAACACCTAGTAGTTTTTTATGTTACCTTTTCAATGGTAGCAGCATCAGAATGGAAAGGAAGTTCATTTTTCTTTCAAATAAAGATTGAATTGTATCCAAGGTTTAATGTTCATAGCTGTCAGAATTAGTTTTTAGTTGGGAAATCAGACTCTTGAGATGATACATGAATCACATACCTCACAAACTCTTAGCACAAGAAGTCTGAAAAAAGCAAAAAAAAAACCAAGTGGCAAAGACCTAAAATAGGGAGAGATTTAAATATTGCTCTTATGAATTTAGAAAATTGGTGGGATAAAAGGTTTTGTGCTGGCGTGTTATTTTTTCGTGAAGGCTGTGAAGTGTGAAACTCAAAATGTCTATCATTTAGTGACATCAGTTCTCAATCTGCCAAAAAAAAAAACACCAAGTTTAAGATGAACAGACCATAATTCAAGACCTACTTTGAAAATGTGGACAGTTGAGAGGTATTGTAGCAAGGCACAAAAAACAAGAGCAAGAGGCAGAACGTTTTTGTCCAGAATGTCATGTCAAGTGTAACAGTTAGCATAGGGTTGTGCCAAGACTGCATGCCACGATGGTCCAAAAGGAGCTGCTAGCACTTAATCCAATGCCAAATGATCCAAGCACTGAAGTAGGCACTGATATGTTTCAGGTTACAAAGTCCTGTGCTTTGTTTTTCCCTGAAATAATCAGACTGACATGAGTGCAATCCTGATTTTTATTCTGGAAGCAGGGGAGAACTGATACTAATGACAAAATAGAGGAAACAGATGTCAGAGGACTTAAGTCTAAATTTCAGAAGATTTGTGTAGGACTGGGAATTCATAGATGGGATGTCTAATCCACGCAGTTCATAACCTAACTAGTAGTTGGAATATAATATTCAGGCAGTGAATCTTGTGAAATATTTGCAGCAAAGGTTGAGGATTGTATAGCAGTTTGCTAATGTAGGCATACTCCATTGTAGAAACTGAGACTTTCACCAGCTCAGCTGTTGATGGGGTGTAAGATTGAAAATCAGATTACCTATTTCATTAATGCCTGAAAATCAACATGTTGGAAAGATTTTAGCAGAGTCAAACATACTACCATGGTTATAACTAGAAAAACTTAAGATGTGTGGTTTGGAGATGCATAAGTTCAAAAGCCATTTGAAGGTCCATATCTAGAAGCTGAAATTGTTGGTAAAGATGCTGAACTATGATGTTATAGCTTTTGGGGAAGATGGAAAGCTATATTAAAATGATGCAGGTATTTGTACAAGATGTACACTTTGAAATTGAAGACCCAGAAAGATGAACAACCACAATTGTCAAACCACTCATGTTGCAAGAAAATAGAAACTGGGGACTATAATAGTCCTAAACTGTAGAACAAGATTAAGGAGTTACCTTCAAATTAAGTGGTAACATAGCGAGAATTGTCTGAAGAAGCTGTAAACTGTCAATTTAAATTCTTTAGTTATGGACAACCTTTGGAAAAAAAAACAATGGATAACTTTAGTGTCCTAAGTCAAAAATGATGAACTGAAAAAAAAAAACAACACAAAGAACACCGAAGATTCTTCCATAGAAAAACAACTCCAAATGAGAAAAAAACAGCAACAGTGGGGTCACCATGGCAGAAAGTTTTTAGTTTAACCAATAGGTGTTTCTGCCATCTGGCTTACTGATTGGTTTATGACTATGCTTTAGAGCTGCTGATTGGCTGCTTAGTATTTTCAAGGTTTTAATGCTTTTATATATTATTGAATGGATCTGAAGAAGGAATACTTGCGAAAGCGCTAATCCTGTGTTTTAATAGATTTATGCCTTCTGCTGTGGTGACCCCACTGTTACTGTTTTTTTTTTCTCATTTGGAGTTAATAGTGATGTAGACAAAAGTTCATTTTTTAAAACCTGCTTTAAATATGTAAGTTAATTATTAGTAAGAATATCACATGAAATACTAAACTTAGTGCCAAGGTTAATTTGCTTGTTGTATGCTTGTTGGTTGCATTTCATCAAAGGTAGATTGGTTGTGGAGATTTGTCCTACTTGGCCCATTTAAATCAAGATCTTACAAAATACATTTTTCTGGGTCAGATATGGCTGTTTTAAAGCCAGTGTTCAGTAAGATCAGAGGTAGGGGAAGTATTATATAACTATAACGGTTCTGTTTGGGAGCTTACGAGTAGTTTGGAATAATGGCTGTTTGAGTACTTATTTGCTGACAAGTTGAGGAATTGTTGATGAGGAGCACAATTCCTCCTACAGCTTGTATCCTTGGCTAGTGGTCATAGTGACTAAGTTACTTGCTAGTAACCTTGTGAGGAATGAGTTGTCCTTTAGACATAAAGTGCTTGGGAGATGTCTATACTCCTCAGTGTGATCAAATCTGCTGTGTAAGAATTTTCACCAAACTTCTGGGTTTGCTTATATGCTTGGGTAGCTGGGTGATGTGTGCAGTTGAATAACAAAGATGCAAGTAGTACTTATTTTGGGAAAAGAAAGATGTCCTTCCTTATCACTGTTGCAATATTTATAATTGGGATATCCTGCTGAAGATAATCTAACATCTGGCCAGTATACCAAAGCCTTTACACTTTTCCAGTGTCTTGTATCAGATGCATGCCCTAATTTCAGTGAGTAAAGTGTATATGTAATGTACAGACACCTAATCCTAAGAACATCTTTGCTGCCAGTCTAAAGACTAACTCAGAATTTGGTCTGTATGCCCTTCACAGAGCTGGTTCATCTACCAGGCCTTCTAAGGACAAGTACCATGGGGAGATTCCTTCCTTTTCCATCCTCTCCTTGAAGTTTTTCATGTCATCCTTGAAGGGAAAATGTGTGTGTATGTGTGTGTGTCGGGGGGCATATTCCCAATTAAGACAGCCACAAGTGCCTATTTTGCTTGGTTGCTATGCATACCTTGTTCAGTGTAATATCTATCTGATGTTTGTCCCTAAGACACTCATTGGCAGTTGAAGGCACACACAGAGCTGCCTATTCACATGTCAACTGAGACTATGCATATGTCTGGAACAAATGTAGAAGAGAAACCATGGCTGATTTACATCTGAAGTGCCTAGGGGGATTCCCCAAATTTTTGTTATGGAAGCGGTGACTGTTACCCTCATTGAATCTCCTACATTTGTCAAGGTTGGTGTTCCTTTTAAACATAAATCAGAAAACCAGACATGTGGCTACTGTAGTTAAGGATCCTCATAAAGAATGTAAAGACTATACTGAAGGGCTGTTTGAATACCCTCACTGCTCTGAAACCCCCCACAGGGGTTGTCTGTCCTTGTTGCTCCTCCTTTGTTTTCCACCCCTTCCAAGAGACCTAGGGATTTTGATTTTTCAGATGAGGACTTGTACTCTGAAGAATCCTTAGCATATTCCTCATAAACACTCTACTTTGGCCTTTGGGTCTGACAAAGATTTTGCCCCCTGTTTCTTTGAGTAATTATCCTTTGGTGATACAGTGGCCCATTTGGTGGAACACTTTAAGTGGGGATTGTTCCCAAGACTCAAAGGTTCAGAAGAGGTATTAGGAATTCTTGGAGATGGCCTCATTCAGACATTCTGCATTTACTCCTGTTTTATCTGCCCTTTTGGACAAATTTATAGCAGCTTTTCAGTTTCTTGACTCTCAACCTCTGGCCTCCGAGAAGCCAGACAGATTTTATAAAGTACCTGAGGTTCTACAATTTGATTCAGTCCTCAGTGAAACAATATTAGAGAAGACTGAAACCTTTGGGAAGCACTGTCCATGTTTTCCCAATAACTATTTAGGTTCATAGGTTCATAGGTTCGTACTAGGCTATCTGCCCTAGGGCATTTATAAGCCTAGCCAGAGTGTATGTGGCTTACACCACCCCTTAGGATGAGAATGCTATGCCCTTTTAGGGTTTAGTTTACTATGCCTCTGTCTAGTAGTGACAAAGAGATGACCCCCGGGGTAAACCTACGATCTCCCATCCACTCGTCGAGATTTCTCTTGACTAGAGTCATTGAGGGGCTCTGCCTAACATGGACTGGGATTCTGTTCCAGAGTGTAGGGAGCCTCTGGGTTATGAATCTGTCCCTCCAGCACAATCTATTTATTTCTGTGTTGAGGTTTAAGTCACTTGTTCTCGTGGCTCTGATGGATTTGGATTTTCTGAGGTGGAGCATGTCCATTAATTCAGGATTGGACATGGCCTTGTACGTCAGGCACAGATCACCTCTGAGTAGGCGGTATGCGACTGAATAGAGCTGGAGTTTTTTCAGTCGGGCAGCATATGACATATGTTTAAGACCCTTTATCCTCTTGGTGAGGAACTTTTGGGGTCTTTCCAACTGCTGCAGGTGTCGGGTGAGATACATCCCAAATGGGGCATTGTACTCAATCATTGGCCTGATAAGAGAAGAGTACAGGAGCACAATGACCTCTCTTGATCTAGATGTGAAACCCTTCATGATAAGGTGGGCAATATAGAAGGTCTTCCTAACCACTTTGGCAATGTGAGTGTCAAATGAGAGGTTACTGTCAACCTGGGTCCCTAGGTCCCTGATTACCTCTTCCGTACTTAATGGATTACCGCCTATGTGGTAATTTGTCGGTACCTTGTTTTTCCCAAAGGGTATGACTATACATTTTTTGGCGTTTAGCTTAAGGCCATGGCTCTGGCACCAATTATCCGTTTCTATGAGGCCTCTCTGAAGGATGTTTGTGTCCGCTGGAGTATCAATTATGGCGCCCAGTTTGCAGTCATCTGCGAACTTTGTCAGCCACAATCCTCCTATGTTTGCCTGTACCTCAGAAAAATAAATGCCGAACAAGAGGGGTCCCAGGACTGAGCCCTGTGGGACACCGCTTGTGACTGGCTTAGAGTCTGACATAGCTCCAGCAACTCTGACCCTGTGGGTTCTGTCCTTGAGCCAGTTTGCAACCCATCTTGTGACATATGGGTTTACATTTAAGCTGGTGAGTTTGTCTATGATGCCTGAGTGGGGTATTGTGTCAAAGGCTTTTGTAAGGTCAAGGTAGGCTGTGTGAACTGCCTTACCCTCATCAATGGCCTTAGTGACTGTTTCAAAAAAGTCGACCAAGTTCAGAAGGCAGGATCTGCCCTTGACAAAGCCAAATTGGGTAGGATCCAATGTCTGTAGGTCCCCAATGTCTTTGTTTATGAGTTCCATAATGATCCTCTCCATAGCTTTGCAGACCAGGCTTGTCAGGCTTATGGGGCCTTTGAAATGTAAAGACCTGCTAGAGAGAGTCCAAAAACACAAAGACTGAATAGCCTAAAGAATGGACTTGCATATACTTATTCCAAGATGCCATTTCCCAGAATATTCATTTTTCTCTTTGGTATGGCAGTCTTGTTGGTATAAACAAACTGCCATAAACAAACTCTACAACAGAAGGAGGAAACTGATGAGGAATAAGGTGAAGTCCGAAGACTGGTAAAACTCCCTTATCAGCATCAAAAAAAGTTGAAATCCCTCATTAAATCCTCTAAAGCTAGCTATGAAAACAGAATTGCAGCAGATAGTAAAGACAACCACAAGTCCTTCTATAGTTATGTAAAGAATCTCCATGGCAATACCCTGATTTGCTCTGAGCTACTGCACAATGGTACCTCCTATACTGAGCCAACAGATACTGCCAGTATACTGGCCGACAGATTCAGTGCCAACTTTACCCCCATCCCCCACAAAGGACCAATCACAATACCAGCAGATTGCCAGGCACCCAGTATTACTGCTGCACAGGTTAAAACAGCACTGTCCAAGGCCAAGAATACAGCTTCTATGGGACCTGACAATATCCCTGCTTGTGTTCTACATGAACTACAGAGTGAATTGGCACCTCACCTCTGTGCTCTGTTCAATCACAGCCTCAGCTCAGGCTTTGGCCCTGTTAAACGGCACACTGCTAGTTATTCTTCTCCACAAAGGAGGAGTGACTACAGACCCTGGGTACTATCACCCCATTAGCCTGACAAGTCTGATATGCAAAGCTATGGAACACATCATCATGGACCTAATAAACAAGGATATAGAGACTCTCCAAACTCTGGATCCCACACAGTTTGGTTTTGTGAAGGGTAGATCATACCTGCTCAACTTGGTCGACTTCTTTGAGTCAGTCACCAGCGCTGTGGATAAAGGCAAGGTGGTTCATACAGCCTACCTTGATCTGGCCAAAGCTTTTGATACCATTCCCCACTCAGGAATCATAGAAAAGCTCACTAAGCTTGGCATCAACCCCTATATCACTAGGTGGGTTGCAAACTGGCTCACAGATAGAACCCACAGTGTGAAAGTAGCTGACTCCAAGTCAGACTGCTGATTAGTCATGAGTGGAGTCCCACAGGGTTCAGTCCTGAGTCCTCTCCTATTTGGTATCTACTTCTCTGAAGTCCAAGCCAACACGAAGGGACTCTGGCTGACAAAGTTTGCAGATGATTGCAAGTTGGGAGCTATTATTAACTTCCCAAGTGATGTTGATATCCTACAGAATGGCCTCATTGTGACCAACGACTGGTGTCAGAACCATGGCCTTAAGCTCAATGTCAAAAATCATACCCTTTGGCAAAAACCCAGTTCCCATGAATAACCACTTTGATGGTAGTCCACTGAACACAGAAGGCGTTATAAGAGATCTGGGAACACAGGTTGACAGCAACTTCTCTTTTGATCACCACATTGCCACTGTGGTCAGAAAGTCCTTCTAAGTGGCACATCTCATTACTAAGGGTTTTGCATCCAGTAAGAAAGAGGTCATTGTCTCCCTCTACTCTTCCCTCATTAGGCCAGTCATCAGGTACAATGCCCCATTTGGCATGTATCTCACTAGACACCTACAACAACTGGAGAGGACACAAAAGTACCTCACAAAGAGGATCCTAGGCCTTAAACACTTGTCCTATATGGACAGACTCAAAAAACTCCAACTATTCTCTGTCTCATATTGCCTACTTAAAGGCGATCTCTGCTTGACTTACAAAGCCTTGTATGACACAGCTCTGTTAGAAATGCTACATCTAAAGAAATCCTAATCCCTCTGCACCACATGCTCCAGAGACCTGAAACTCATTACCACAATTAACAGAACATGCTGGAGCGGCAGGTTCATAACCCAGAGTGTGCCCATGGTATGGAACAGACTTCCCATACTTGTCAAGCAGAGCACCTCGCTGACCCTCTTCAAGAGAAATCTTGATGAGTGGATGGGAAACAGAAAATTCACCCCAGGGATAACACCAGTGGCTCTACTCGACAGAAGCACTGGGAACTAAGGTCGGGTGGCACTATACCAGGGTAAACCTATGGCTAGGGTTGTAAAGGCCCCAAGGCCATTAGCCTAGTACACACCTATGAACCTATATATAAGTTCATAGGGTATGGGAGGAATGTCTCCCTGCAAAAAAAAGAAGTTTAAAGAAGATCAATTTTTGAGATTCGCTCTTCTCCTGCAGTTTCAGTCTTTTTTTTACAGCTTGTCAGCACTCAGCATTGCTAGCACCAACATTTTAAGAGAGACCCACTTTCCCTCAAATGGAAATGAAAATGTATGCAATGAATCATTATACAGAGAAACAGTACAGAGCACATTCTAAGTAGAATCCATGTTCAAACCAAAAAACAAACATCATGTCACATTGTCATGATGTATCATTAAAAATATTGACATATCAAAATGTAGACACTCAAAATATCAAAGCCTAAATACCAATAGTTCATATTAGCAATACATCAAAACACCTAACTCAAAATTTCTACATTAACTTAATGGGCAAAGAAAAACACTCTACTTTGGTAAACAGATTACATTAAAAACAATAATAAAAAAAAAATCTTAAGAAAACCATAAGTCATGGTTTGCCAGAATAGTGGTATCATTACAGAAAGGGGGGTTACTATGGTAAGGTACACTGTTAGGGTTAGGATTAGAACTAGCACACACTGATAAGGTGGGAAGGGAAGCTTTGTCCCTATCCTTAGCTGTGTACCTTACTTTAGAAAAACCCTTTCCATACCAGTAGCACTACACAAGATAGGCTCAAACATACAGACAACAACAAACACACATGCACAATACTAAAGCTATTCCTTCACCTAGCCCTTATCTTAACCCTAACCTTAACCCACAAACACTCACACATACTCTCACCCTATTACTAACCCACTTACTATATGTTGAAATTCTGAACAGCTGACATTAAACTGTCAAAATTCTGATAATGCCTTCCTAGTGACATTATTATGAACTGTCGAAATTATAAACCATTACGAATGAAAACTATTCAATTGCAATCAAAGCTTACTTTTTAAGTACAAAAATAAATAAGTGTTTCTTGAAAGAAGGAATCCCATCACCATCCCTCAGGCATCCTCCACAGCAGTCATAGATCTAAATTCACTACACCCAAGGTCAGCTGTCTAACTTGCAGGAAAATTAATACTTTTTACATTGAAGCTTCAACGACTTTGGAAACAGTATAGCTTCAGAGTTTGACAACAGTGGTCAATGGAAAATCTAAGATAAAACAGCACCCATCCAAAGTGCACTTGATGAAATTATGAGCTCCTTTAAAATATCCAGATGAAAAACAAATCTTGAAGCAATTGTTGCTAACATTTGATTCTAAAGTATGTTCTCAAAAGTTAGTTTTCAAGCCCTATTTGGTGATTTAAGTTTTCTCACAACAGAATTCATCTAAAGACATGTTCTATGTAGCACCTTTGAATTTTTAAGTCACGTGTTACTGATAGTATCACTTCTTATTTTCTACGGAGCAAGTTAACTGCATTTTTTTTCTGGGGATCAAGATTATCAGTCATTATTTCTACCCCAGCTGCACTCCTGCACTAAGTACTTTTAAATGACTGTGCACAAAAATCCTGCACTACTTCATGAATGCTTGGGTATTCCGTTTTTGTTTCACTCAAACTGTATGCTTTCTATGCCTTTCTGGAAAAAAGTTACTAAAGTGTTTAGACTAACATTTTCTTTCTTCTTTTTTCCTTTTTATTCTCTGTAAGAATATATCATTACTTTGGTTTATAATCCACCTTTGTCAGGAAAGGTTTCATTTCCCAGCAAAGTTCCTTAATGTACATTGCCTTTCCACAAACATTCCATTATCTTGCATGAACCTTTAACAGCAGTCAAACTTGTGCTTTATCTTGATGTAATGTTATTGGTCACAGATTCCTTGAATTTTTGCAAACTATCCTCTACTTTCTAAATTGCATCTGTTTGATGTGTATGAGAAATATTAGTCCCCGACATCCGTACGTGCTTGCACCAACTGATTCTGTAGTTTAATGAAAACTTTTGGCCTGCTCTGCCTGTCATAAAATATTGCAGTTTGAGGAGTTAACTGTCCTGCCATGATGATCCTTGACCTTTACACTTAGTGCAGTACCTTAAACTGTCATACCTTTTTCAGAGCTTTTCTGGCCAAACTGGTAGCACAGTTTCACTTGTGCCTTGTTGTTTGACAGTCCCCGGGATTCATGAAGCTCGGCGCAAGGACGGCATTAGCCTTGCACCGACCGTGTGGCATAGAGATGGCGCAGCAGCACCACATGCATATTAATGAAGGTGCGCTTTCGCAGCGTCCACGTGCATAGGAAATGCGCAAATGCAGGGGGCATGTCTGAGTGCTGCACGGAGGAGTGAACATGTTGGCTGCAGACGTGCAACCTAAAATGCTGGCTAGTACAGCCTGCCTCTAATAATAATCACTCCTATCAGTGTCCGTGGATACTGAAATGTATGCAAATAATACAAGACAGTTTTGCGAACACCAAAATAAAAAGTAAACACAAAGGCACATAGCTGAATGAGTCCGCATCCCTCGAACAAATAACATTTAAAACCCCGTGCCCGTATTCCATTGTAGTGTTGATTGTTATACCAAGTGGAAGTGAAACGCAGAGTGTTAGCATGCCGCTGCACTTTGCTAAGCCTAGCCCAATGGTTAGGGTTACCACCTGTCCCACTTTGTGAGGGACAGTCCCTCTCTGGGCAGTTGTGTCCTTACCAAAAATATTAAAAATGTTAAATGTCCTGTGATTGTAGGACATAATTATGTCCCATATTTTATGTAATAGTTCCATAAAATACTTAATTCTGTATGTTGTTGTTGTTGTTGTTGTTGTGTCTTTCGGCTTTTCCCAGTTAGGGGTCCCCACAGCGGAACTCCTGTCCACTAATGATTGGTAGTTGATTTTTACGTGCCGAGTTACCAGCCCTGACACACAACCTTCAATGAAGGTACACCCATTCATGCATGTCTCCATGCAGAAGATGCTCTAGCTGAGATTTGAACCGGACAGCATCTTACTGTGAGGCGACAACGCTATTGCAGCACCACTTCTTTATGTAAAATAACTAAATGTTACAAGAAACAGAATAACAACTAAACTGCTACAACAATAAGCTTTCATTTAGGCATAAACCTAAAGTACTATCCTTTGTACTGACCGTGGGTATGTGTTGGCCTGAAAAATCTGATGTGTGTCCCGAAAATGTCCCACTTTGGTCATTTGAAAAAGTGGCAACCCTACCAATGGTCACAGCATTCGCTCAGTATCTGCCCAGTCACAGTCCAAGTCGTCCTTGTCTTGACAGCCTAAAGATGAACGGGTATTACCTGGGTCTACCTACCATGTCATGAAAAATAAGTATTTGCGTGTATCTATGTGCGTGAAGTACAGCATGTGGAAGATCAAAAATGCTAGGGCCGTCCTCACAACCATATTGGTACCAGAGATATGTAGTGTACACAATGTGTTCTGTTGTCTGTGCCATGGGCCAACAACCAGAGAAGGGATGGCTGGTGTGTGTGGAATATGGGGGTGAGGGGTGAAGGGTAATGTAATAATTCGCCAAGGGGAGACTGGGTCGGATGCGCAATAGGTGAACTGGAGGTGTACGAGGGAGCAGTGGGTGAATCAGAAAGAAAACCAAAGAACAAACATTCACATCCACATTACAACCTGACAGGCCATACTGTAGAACACAATCCCACAAACATATGAACATTAAAATATGCGATACACATGCACAGAAACGTTACCGACTAACACCTACATAATGGTCTGGCCTGAACTGAGCCATCCAACCCCAACACACTTGGATACATAATTGAATACCCATCATCCCCCTCCACAGCACACCACCCCCCCTTCCTGAACGTCCACCAAAACTACCCATACTCAGGCTGCTAGCTTGGCGCAGCCATATCTGCACATAGTGACCCCTATTCATATCTAGTAGGTAGTCTCACCCTAAGTAGTCTCAGGATTGCAAACTATGTATCCCTTACATGTATAACTCTACCTCATTTTTGTAAATCCAAAAGAATTGAGGTCATTGGTCCCCAAAATTTTTGGATATCCCTCATGGGATAAGTATCTGTTCTAAAGATTAGACTTGGTTGCACGACATGATGCCCAGTCCCGTAGACATCTGGACACAAGTTGTATGAGCAGTAGTTGTCTACAACCCTGCTCAGCCTCCAGCCAGTCCTGCAGAACCTACGACCCGGGATTAAAAACCTGACCGTGATGCACATCTCCCCATGTGCATTATCGGGAATATATACCTTTCACATTCGCATAGCTACACATCACACATACATGCATATAAGTAGTTGTCAAGTATGTGTCCAATTGATAAATATGTATACTTGCAAATGTATACATATGCATCTCAGAAACATATGAATAGTAACATGTACTATACATATGTACACTACCCGACAGTCACATTTGTTGCCAGTACTGTGGAATGGCTGTAGTAAAGTCATATATCCTAATTACCATCCATAGAGAATGTATCACGGATGGTTTAGTGGTAAAACCAGTGACTATGGTGTTCCTGTTCCTGGATCCAAGCCATGCAAGGGCGAATTTAATATGATGGCCACAATAATGGCAGTCGGATATAGGGTGATTAAGGCACTTTAAAGAAGACATCACGTAAGCGGGTATGCAAGTGTGTATGCGCGACAGTAAGTTGCGGTCATTCAACAGTGTGGGAAATGTAAATAAGCATGTAGGTGTATATGCATGTGTATGTACAGACATATATATATATATATATATATATATATATATATATATATATATATATATATATATATATATATATATATATATATATATATATATATAGCATGAACATGGTCACAATATAGCAGTCATAACGAATGTGAAGGGAAACAGCAGCAGAACCCCCCGTAATATTCAGTGCTGTCATTTCATGTTGGCCAGAGGTAAGCACACTTCTGCATCCCCAACCACAGGTGGGATGCTAAAAGTGGAACTAACCATGTCCCGTGCTAAGTCTGACTTTCAAACAGGTACAAGACAGTCCCAGTCAACAGTCGGACAAGCCAAAAATTGGAAGACTAATTGAACACCCTGACCATAATATGAACGTATGTCACAGGACTACAAGCTTGGGATGTCTGACTATACTTGGAGTGAGCCAACATATGGGACATGTCTAAAGCAGTAGGGAATGGTGCATGTGTAGTAGTGTGGTTTTCCCAACAGGAAAATGTATGCCTGCTGTGTTAGTGAAGTGTTGAGGCATGTGTTCGGGTAACTATGAACCATGGGTATACATATAAATGAATCAGAACACCAATAGTGTAGTGGTTAGAGCATCAGACTATCGAGCAGATGTTGCCGGTTCGACTTCAGCATACATCATTTATGATGCGTAATCCGTATATGAGCATATCTTGCTAATTTTATGCTGTATAACAATATAATACCATTGAAATGTGAACTGGGGCAACGTATCACAATAAGAATGTAGAAGGTTTTTGTGTGATGTGAATTGGTAGTTAAATGGAAAACTGCAGCTGAAAAGTGTTGTACTCACCCTTTGTTCAACAGCCCTTGTTCTGCCCAGCAACACAATAAACCGCATCGGTCAGGCACGACGCCAGGACCCTACACATCACAATCAAAGTTATTTACCACTAAGCCACGGCAGTTATACCTAACTTCAATGTTATCACAAAAATAGCAGTCAGCACAGTCATTCAACAGTATGATCAAAGTAATTAAATCATAGAGATGTGTATGCATGCATACGTGCACACACACACACACACACACACACACATATATATATATATATATATATATATATATATATATTTATATATACACACATATATACAGGGTAACCACCTGTCCCACTTGCGAGGGACAGTCCCTTCTTAAGCAGTTGTGTCATCTACAATTAATGTAAAATGGCAGATGTCCTGAGATTTAATGACAAAATTATTTCCTATATTTATGTAACAATTGCATAAAACAGTTATTCTGTATCTGAAACACCTAAATATTATAAGAAACAGAATAAGCAACTAAAATGCTACAAGAATAAGCTGTCATTTAGACATAAAAATGAAGTTCTATCCTTTGTACTGCCTGTGGGTATGTGTTGGCCTGCAAAATCTGACATTTGTACCAAAAATGTCCCACTTTGGCCATTTGAAAAGGTGGCAACCCTACACAATATTTTATATATATGTATATATCTATATATATCTATATATATATATATATATATATATATATATATATATATATATATATAGAACATGGGAACAAGAAAGCATTCATAATGAATGTGAAGGAAAACAGCAGCGGAACACCTGTATTATCTAGTGCTGACATATCAAGCTGGCCAGAGGTGGCCAAAATTCCTGCATCTCTAACCACAGGTAGGATGCTAACAGTGGGAGGAACCTTGTCCATGTGCTAAATCTGACTTTCAAACAGGTACAGGGCAGCTCTGGTCCCCAGTCAGACAAGCCTAAACCCAGATGACCACATGAACACCCTTACAATCAAACACACGTATGTGCCAGGACAATAGGCTTTGGAGGTCTGAATATACTTTGAGTGAGTAAACATGTGGCATGGGTTCAGAGCAGTAGTGAATGGAGCATGTGCAGTAAAGTGTTGAGGTGTGTGTTCAGGTAACTATGAACCATGGGTATACATATAAATGAAGCAGAACACCAAAAGTGTAGTGGTTAGAGTGGTTAGAGCATCCGCCTAACGAATAGGCATTCACGGTTCAAGTTCGACTATAGCACATACCATTTTCCTTGTGGAATGAATGTTGTTTTGCTGTAAAGCCGACATTAAAACATGTAAAAGTGAACGTGAGTATCGCATGGGACTATTAACCAGATCCCTTCAATCAAAGTGGTACTGTCATAATGAATAAGGCACAGGTAAGCACAAATAAGTGGCAGTAAACATATGTAACACACAGTAAGCATATGCGAGTGCACCTGCGTGGGTGTAAGCAGCGCCCAGCATAGGAAATGTATATATGTATGTACAGATGTAATATATATATCTATATATCTATATATATATATATATATATATATATATATATATATATATATATATATATGCATAGACATTATATATATATATATATATATATATATATATATATATATATGTATATATAAAGAATGAATGTCGTAACAATAAAGTATATACAAGGGATGTGAAGGGAATCAAGAGCGAATATGGTATTATATAGTGCTGTCAGCGTATGTTACAAAATGCTGCCCAGGAGTGAGCAGAGCACTGCTACTCACACCACAGGCAGGGGTTTACCAGTGAGAGTAACATCGTTGAATTGCTAAGTCTGCTTTACACACAGACGGAAAGTAGTCCATGCTGGGACTGCCAAAAATTGTAAAGCGCAAATGGCCGTAATCCATAACTCCAGGAAAGGTATGTGCAAATATTACATGGCGGGAGAGCCTGTGAATACACAAGGTGGGGCAAAATATGTGTAGGGCCCCAAATGCTCTAGAGAGGGCAATGTGTAAAGGTGGTTCATGGCTGCGATAACAAGTGGATAATGGAAGTTACGCATGTAAATTCAACATGGGTGGAGTGGAGGAACTATGGGTATGAAATTGTGGATCCAGGC